>NW_012118821.1:3573219-3579006 GCF_000951035.1 Colobus angolensis palliatus | reverse complement strand
ACGGCCCTGGGGGCGGGGCAACGCCTGGAGGCGGGAACGCGGCACGCGAGCGTTGGGGGCCCTAAGCGTCGCGACCCGGGAACTTCGGGGAGGTATCCGTGGACGTGGGCCGAGTGTGGGCCTCGTGGTGTGCGGGCACTGTGGGCCGGGTCCCTTCCCGTCCGTGTGGTGAGCGGGCCTCGGCGCCGGGTTCTGTGACTTCACAGGGGGTTTCGTGGCGCAGCCTGCGGGACTGAGGCCGGGGATTTGAGGTGGCCTCGTCTTGTTTGATCTCGGGGGAACCTGGGCAGAAGGAAAGTTTTGATGCTTTGGTGCATGGCAAATTGAGAGGAAACGTGTATCTTCGTACATTTAACATTTCTTTTCCTTTTTCATTTTGAGACGGACTCTCGGTCTGTCGCCCAGGCCGGAGTGCAGTGGGTGCGCGATCTCGGCCCCCTGTAACCTCCCTGGGAGGGAGGGATATTACTCCCTCTCCGAGTAATATCACCTTCTCACCCCCGGATTAGTTTTCTTTTGGAAGAGATCAGCTCATTCCCTCCTCTTCCTCCTCCTCCCCTTCCAGATTAAAGAGACGGTCTGTAATCCCAGCACTTTGGGAGGTTGAGGTGGGCGGATCACCTGAGGACGGGAGTTCGAGACCAGCTTGACCAACATGGGGAAACCCCCCCCCTATAAAAAATATAAAAATTAGCCGAGCATGGTGGTGGGCGCCTATAATCCTGCTAGTGGGGAGGCTGAGGCAGGAGAGTCGCTTGAACCTGGGAGGCAGAGGTTGTGGTGAGCCAAGATGGTGCCACTGCACTCCAGCCTGGGCGACAGAGCAAGACTCCGTCTCAAAAAAAACAAGGCTGGGCGCCTGTAATCCCAGCACTTTGGGAGGTCAGGGCGGGTGGATCGCCTGAAGTCAGGAGTTGGAGACCAGCCTGGCCAACATAGCGAAACCCGTCTCTACTAAAAATACAAAATTTTCTGGGCGTGGTGACAGACGCCTATAATCCCAGCTACTCGGGAGGCTGAGGCAGGAGAATCGCTTGAACCGGGGAGGTCAGGAGTTCAAGACCAGCTTGACCAACATAGCAAAACTCTCTCTCTACTAAAAATACAAAAATTACCCAAGCGTGGTGGCGGGCACTGTAGTGAGCCGAGATTGTGCCACTGCACTCTAGTCTGGGTAACTGAGCGAGACTCCATCTCAAAAAAAAAAACTGTAGAGGTCCTCTCCGGGATCAGAGGTTTGCTTCCTGTTACCATCTGCTAGCCTTGGGACAGTAACAGATGATTTCTGCTCCGAATCTGTGGAGGGAACTGGTGGAATCGCCATGGGCCCTACCTGCTTGGGGCATGGAGGGAAGGCGCCAGAGTCCCTGAGAGCATCTGTAGGAACACTGCTTTGGCGGCTTTGCCGCTTCAAAGAGCCATGATCAGGGCACCTCAGCTACTGGCAGACTGACTAGATGGCCTCAGTGTTGGCTCCTCTTCCCTGGGCAGCTGCTTTCACTGTTTGGCTTGCACCTCAGGAGTTAATTTTATTAATCATTTACCCAAGAAAAATATGAACTTATTAGCCTTTTTTAAGAGTCAAGATTTTTGGTGGCAACACTTGCCGTCTTAGTTCTGTCTTTGAAATGTTGGCTTAAGAGCCAGATTGTCATGAGCATTCTTTGAACATCTTTTACTACAGCTGGTGTTTGTTGCTATGGAGTATTGCATGTGCATTACATGCCTAGTGTAGGCCTCTGGTGTGCATATCCACATGCCCATCATGGGTGGCCTTTGTATTTCCCCTGCACTGAGAAGCCATTGTGTTGTGTCGCCTTTAGGTTGACATCATGGACATATGTGAGTCCATCCTGGAGAGGAAGCGGCATGACAGCGAAAGGTCTACGTGCAGCATCTTGGAGCAGACAGACATGGAAGCTGTTGAGGCTCTTGTTTGTATGAGCTCCTGGGGTCAAAGATCCCAGAAAGGTGACCTGTTGCGGATAAGACCTCTCACACCTGTCTCTGATTCTGGGGATGTCACCACCACTGTGCATATGGATGCAGCCACACCTGAACTACCAAAAGACTTCCATTCTTTATCAACTCTGGTAAGAGGAGATGGGAGAGGAGCATTTTTGTGAAATGACTAGAGTAGCTGAACTCAGTGTGTTGAATTCCTTCAGCCGGGCATGGTGGCTCAAGCCTGTAATCCCAGCACTTTGGGAGGGTCAGGCAGGCGTATCACGAGGTCAGGAGTTCAAGATCAGCCGGACCAACATGGCGAAATCTCATCTTGACTAAAAATACAAAACTTATCCCAGTGTGGTCGTGGGCGCCTGTAGTCCCAGCTGCTCCAGATGTCTGAGGTAGGAGAATCGCTTGAACCCAGGAGGCAGAGGTTGC
Organism: Colobus angolensis palliatus; assembly: GCF_000951035.1. Classification (NCBI taxonomy): domain Eukaryota; kingdom Metazoa; phylum Chordata; class Mammalia; order Primates; family Cercopithecidae; genus Colobus; species Colobus angolensis. The sequence goes on along the minus strand of NW_012118821.1, from coordinate 3,576,618 downwards.
AGTAAGCCGAGATCGCGGCACTGCACTCCAGCCCGGGCGACAGAGCGAGACTCCATCTCAAAAAAAAATAAAAGAACAAAAACACTCTTCATTCATTTCTGAAAAATGTGCGCTTTCTATGGATGGATCATACCTTGCTACGTGGTTAATGTCCATGGGATGAAACCTACAGATTAATGTAAGAAAGTGAAAATTACTTCCCCAGGGGAATCTTGGGGTGGAGCTTAGGTTCTCCTGGTGACCCAGCCTAGTATCAGGATATGTGGGTAGTAGCTGGAGAAAGCATGTGCTTTGACATCAGATTGCCTTCGTTGAGTGCAGTAAATCACTATTGTTTTTGGTTTTTTAATTTGCTGCATCTGTGAAAGTACTTGGAAAAATTGCATCTCAGCTTGGAGAAGTTGAGAATGGTAGGTTGCTAACAGAAGTGGAGATTGTGATTGTCCTGGGCTGGAAGCTTTCTCTGAAAGAAGAGTGTAGAAAGCAGATTTGGAGAGGGATGGGAGGGCCTGTGGGTTTTCAGGAGGGTTGCAGAAGTGGTGGGCCTGGCGGCTAAGACCTCCTCTCAGAGTTCCCTGCATTGGGCTCTTGTGTAGGTTTGGGAGAGGTAAACACTGTGGGAATAAGCTGAGAAAGCAAAGTGCCCCATGCAGCCTTGAAACCCACTGGGATGTTGAAAACAGGGTTAGCCGAGTGTCTAGATGATTCAGTGTAAAGGTATTGGGAGCATTGTGATGAATTAAGTCCCTTTTAAAATTTAAAGCAACCTTTTCACATGGTACTTTTGTTTTTTAAGTGCATAACTCCTCCTCAGAGCCCTGATCTCATGGAGCCATCGACAAGGACACCTGTTCCTCCCCAAGTAACAGATTCCAAAGCATGCACAGCCACAGACGTCCTCCAGTCCTCTGGCATAGCGGCCACAGCGCTGAGCGGGGGCGCGGAGAGGGACTTGCTGGGTTTGGAGCCAGTACCCAGCTCTCCCTGCAGGGCCATGGGGACCAGCGTGATCCGACACACTGGGGAGAGCCCTGCTGCCTGCTTTCCCACCACCCAGACTCCAGATTGCCGGCTTTCTGACAGCAGAGGAGGAGAAGAGCAGTTTCTGGGACACTTTGAAACTCTGCAGGACACACACCTCACAGACACTTTACTCAACACTAACTTGGTGTCCTGTCAGCCCCGCTTGCACAAGTCTGGTGGCCTGCTCCTCACTGACAAAGGCCAGCAGGCAGGGTGGCCTGTTGCAGTTCAGACTTGCTCACCAAAGAATTATGAAAATGACCTGCCCAGGAAAACCACTCCTCTGATTTCTGTCTCTGTCCCTGCCCCCCCTGTCCTTTGCCAGATGATCCCCGTGACTGGACAAAGTGGCATGTTACCAGCTTTTTTGAAGCCCCCTCCCCAGTTGTCTGTGGGGACTGTGAGACCCATCCTAGCTCAGGCTGCTCCAGCGCTTCAACCTGTGTTCGTGGGACCTCCGGTGCCTCAGGGAACTGTGATGTTGGTCCTGCCCCAGGGAGCCCTCCCTGCGCCTGCCCCCTGTGCAGCCAGTGTCATGGCTGCCGGGAATACCAAGTTGTTGCCCCTTGCCCCTGCTCCAGTGTTCATCGCCTCTAGCCAAAACTGTGTCCCTCAGGTAGACTTTTCCCGAAGGAGGAACTATGTTTGCAGCTTCCCAGGTTGCCAGAAGACCTACTTCAAAAGTTCCCACCTTAAGGCCCATCTTCGCACTCACACAGGTAAGCACCAGGGCAGGTAGGGCATCGGGCACAGCAGGAAGCACACTTTGAGCCGCCTTTGGGTGGGAGGGGATCATGAGAACCCCTGGTGAAGGTGGAAGTGTGGCTTTTTCTTTGGTTCTGAAAAGCCTGCACAACCTCGTAAGGGTGGAGTTGTTAGCACAGCCATCAGGAGTTTGCATACAGAGCGCTCACCCTGGAAGATAAAATGTAGTATAATTCTGTCATTGTGTCTTGGTAGCTTTTAGAGTGACTCACAGTGCCCCCTTCTGTCCATATTGCAGTAGATGTTTCATGTTTTTTGTTTTTTTTAAGAGAACGTGCATTCACATTCAGTAAATATATCTTACCAGTGTGACTCATGTTTATTGTGGGAAGAGGTCTGGCCAAACTATAGAAAAGTTCAAATTCTAAAATATTTTTTAAAAGAGTATAGTTTTCTTACGTCTGAGAGTAGTTTTTAATTTAAAGTAAGTCGCGCAAGAAACTATGCTGACCTAATGATCTCTCTGTTGTCTAACCAGCTCTGTTCAATAGAATTTTCTGCGATGGTGGAAATGTTTGCCGTCTGTCCATTAGGGTAGGCACTGGCTGCTCACACTTGAAGTGTGGCTAGTGTGTCTGAGGAACTGAATTTTACATTTTTTAATACTTGAAGTTTAAATAGCTCCATGGGACCTGTGGCTGTCCTGCCGCCCAGCAGTGGTCTGAGTGTTGCTGGATAGAGAATCGCTTCAGTAGGTGAGGGCACCATTTCTCAGGGGTGTTTTGAGTTTGTGTTCTGTTGCTCCGATCGTGGTAGCCTCCACGTGTAGAATAAAGTGCAGTCTGGTGTCAGACATTAGAAGAGGAACTCGCCGGGCGCGGTGGCTCAAGCCTGTAATCCCAGCACTTTGGGAGGCCGAGACGGGTGGATCACGAGGTCAGGAGATCGAGACCATCCTGGCTAACACGGTGAAACCCCGTCTCTACTAAAAAATACAAAAAACTAGCCGGGCGAGGTGGCGGGCGCCTGTAGTCCCAGCTACTCGGGAGGCTGAGGCAGGAGAATGGCGTAAACCCGGGAGGCGGAGCTTGCAGTGAGCAGAGATCCAGCCACTGCACTCCAGCCTGGGTGACAGAGCAAGACTCCGTCTAAAAAAAAAAAAAAAAAAAAAAAATAGAAGAGGAACTCTACTACTCCATTCTACTGAGTGTCTGTTTGCTTTGAGGATAAGGCCAAACTTGGCCCATGAAGTACTCGCCTCTGCCCATGCAGAAGCAGCCTCCCCAACGTTCCGTGTCTGATTCCATATTTCCACCCTTCCCCCTTGGCCCTCTGCCCATCTCTGCTTACTGAAACCCTCGAGGGCCTTCCTAGGGTTAGTTACTGGATTGTTTCTCTATCTTCCTTTCTTCTTTGACCCTGGTGGTTTACTGCAGTTCTTACCGTATTCTCCCTTTGTTTTGTAGTTATATATTTACCTCACCTGGATATATTCCTGGTGCTTGATACAAGGGCCTAACACTAGGCAGTAAATGAGGGTTGGTCATTTGCGCGGCAGATGGACGTGGGGCTGTGTCAGGGGATGGGACCTGCTCGCCGCTCTTGACGGGCTGGTTGACTCGGTGAGCTCTGCATTTCAGCGGGACTCTCCAAGGGAACTTCACATTATAC
>NW_012118821.1:3572657-3573169 GCF_000951035.1 Colobus angolensis palliatus | reverse complement strand
TCTTTTTTAGACAGAGTCTCACTCTCGCCCAGGCTGGAGTGCAATGGCATGATCTCCACTCATTGCATTCTCGGCCTCCCAGGTCCGAGTGATTCTCCTGCCTCAGCCTCTGGAATAGTTGAGATTACAGGTACCCACCACCACACCCAGCTAATTTTTGTATTTTTAGTGGAGACGGAGTCTCGCCATCTTGGTCACGCTGGTCTCGAACTCCTGACCTCAGGTGGTCTGCCTGCCTAGGCCTCCCAAAATGTTGGGATTACTGGCGTAAGCCACCGTGCCTGGACAGATGCTACATTTTTTATTTTTATTTTTTTGAGATGGAGTCTCGTTCTGTCGCCCAGGCTGGAGTGCAGTGGCGCAATCTTGGCTCACTGCAAGCTCTGCCTCCCGGGTTCACGCCATTCTCCTACTTCAGCCTCCTGAGTAGCTGGGACTACAGGCACCCGCCACCATGCTTGGCTAATTTTTTGTATTTTTAGTAGAGACGGGGTTTCACCGTGTTAGCCAGG
>NW_012118821.1:3569767-3572447 GCF_000951035.1 Colobus angolensis palliatus | reverse complement strand
CGAGTAGCTGGGACTACAGGCGCCCGCCACCACGCCCGGCTAGTGTTCTGTATTTTTAGTAGAGATGGGGTTTCACCATGTTAGCCAGGATGGTCTTGATCTCCTGACCTCGTGATCCACCCGCTTCGGCCTCCCAAAGTGTTGGGATTACAGGCTTGAGCCACTGCGCCCGGTGCTACATTTTTAATTAATTTATTTTTGTTTTTTGGTAAAGATTGGATCTCACTTTGTTGCCTAGGCTAGTCTGGAACTCCTGTGCTCAACTGATCCTCCCCAGCCTCCCACAGTGCTGCGATTACAGGCATGAGCCACTGTACTTGTACTTTGCCTGATTTATTTTTAAATATATTTTGAAAGATTAGCTTGAAATCTTTGCATGCTAACATACTGCATTTTAAGTGTGGGAGGAATAAATGCTTTTTGGAGGATGTCTTGACCCAAATCATCCAATTCCAGAATAATAAGATATCACTTTCTTCTGAGTTCGATGGACATGATTTTAAAACGACATGAATTAACCCCTTGAATAAGGTGCTCAGCATTTCCTTTCTCTTTAATATGTATTTTCTCACCTCATAGGGGAGAAGCCTTTCAACTGCAGCTGGGATGGCTGTGATAAAAAGTTTGCTCGTTCGGATGAGCTATCTCGCCACCGCAGAACTCACACAGGGGAGAAGAAGTTTGTGTGCCCGGTATGTGACCGACGTTTCATGCGCAGTGACCACCTGACGAAGCATGCCCGGCGCCACATGACGACCAAGAAGATCCCAGGCTGGCAGGCAGAGGTTGGCAAGCTGAACAGAATCGCCTCTGCAGAGAGCCCAGGGAGCCCACTGTTCACCATGCCAGCCTCTGCCTGAAAGGTCCCCTGGGATATCACTCATGGGGTTTTTAAAAACCTTCTTTTCAGGAATGGAACTGATGGATTCCTCTCCCACTGCCTCACCCAAAAAAAAAATGGTCTTGGGGGCTAGGGGAAGATCGGGGAGCTGGTTTTGATGAAAGTAAGTTAAGTTTCCTTTCCACTTGGGACCCTGTTCAGTGTCTTTTGTAGTTTCAGAAGATTTTTTGTTTTGTTTTGTTTTTTTAAAGAAATGGTAGAAAATTTGATAATCTAAATCACCAGCATTTAAACAAATATTTCGGCAATAAAGTTTACAAAATCTGGATTTTTATGACCTTTCTATTGATGTTTTGTAGAAATAAGACAGGGTACTAATTTTTATACTGTTTTTTATAAAAATATTTATATTGTTGGTGCTCAAATCACCAATTTCTAGCTAGATCATTTTGCAACCTTCTTTTCAGCGTTTAATAACAAAGTTTTTTATAATGACCCATCTTTTAGTAAACTTGACATGTTATTCCACCAAAAAAATCACAAGTTATCTGGCCTTTGAGATCTTTTTGGAATTGGACCTGGTTGAATAAGGACCTCTTAAAAGGGAAAGATAAATTTTGCAGTCAGCTTCTTCATAACATTTTCAAGGAAATTCTAGGCAATCATTCCTGTCACCCAAGAACTAGAATTTTGGTTGACTGGAACTAGTGAGCTGTGTCCATGGTGTGTCATGAAGGATGTACCCCAGAGAGTAACATGAACCACTGGGCAGATCCCAGGGACCAGTACTTGCTGCAGGATCTAGTCTGTGTGTAATAGTCTTGGCCATGGCTCCGCTGAAAGCAAGCCATTCAGTTTCTTCTTTGTACCTAAAACACCAAAAAAGATAAACACTGAAATCCAGCCTCTTTGTCCATGGTCAGTTGACTCCTTTTGCCGTGCCTGCATCCATACTGTATTGTGGGTAGAGTAACTTCCCAGAAAAAAAGGAAATGTCTGCAGTGGTTGGATGAACTTTCCGCCAGAGTACAGCTTAGCTGAGGTGAGATTCATGTGCAGGCAGGCAGTGCCAAGATTCTGCTTCCTTTGTTTGCCAAATACTAGAAATGCAAGGAAATGCAAGTTATGCTAAATGGCGGTAATACTAGCCAACTGCCTTTCTGTTCATTTTGTTTGAAGGAAACTTTTTTGACCAAACAGAATATTACTTGGAATGGTGAGTCTTACAGTCTACCTAGAAAATGGACGTTTTTCAACTGTGTGAGCACATATCATAGATAAATGAGAGAATGTGGCCGCCTGTGTTCAAGAAGCCACTGACACTGGTTTTTGTTAAACTTTGGAAGTTCAGGCAATGGAATAAATGCAGGAACATACAGAATGTTGCACTAATTTGGTAGCCTGGGAATTTTTTTTATTGTGCAGTATGTATTTAAATTTTGTCTGTGTGTTAATTATTGGCATTTACCTTTATTAAAATGATGGTAAGGTGGAATATTGAATAAAACTAGGTTTTGTGTTTTCTTCTTTGTAGTCTGATAAAATCTCCACCTGGTCATTCATTGTATGTTACTTGATACCCATTAACTTGCCCCTTTCTATCAGCAGTTACTTGACACAAATGTGTGTGTTTTTCAGAGGTTTTCAGTTTGGACACTCCATAGGTGAGTGTCCTGTCATCGTGAGACAGTGCAGTTGCTGTCTTATATTGTGCATAGTTCGTGTTTCCTCACCACCCAGTCCTTTCTCCTGTTCATCAAAATAAGCATAAACATTTTTGTACACTATAAATGGCATCAAATTTGGATATTTTTCTTTTTTCTGTTTTTTTTTTTTTTC
>NW_012118821.1:3566673-3569612 GCF_000951035.1 Colobus angolensis palliatus | reverse complement strand
GCCAGGATGGTCTCGATCTCCTGACCTCGTGATCCACCCGTCTCGGCCTCCTAAAGTGCTGGGATTACAGGCTTGAGCCACCGCGCCCGGCTGGATATTTTTCTTAATTATGACATGCAAAGTAATGTTAGTCCTGCTAGTATTCTGGTGGATAAGGTCTTTTTGAGTATTTGGTTGCTTGTCACAGAACATTCTCCAAGTAGTGCTATTTCTAAAGAAGAGATACATGTTGAAAATGGTTTTAATTTACACTTCCATTTCCTGATGACATTTGGAAATACTTTGTGTAAACCATCCCCCTTCCACCTCCATTTGTCTGTTGAAAGATTTGAAGTTGGAAACGGTTTCTGTCTGAAAGCTATTCTGAGAACCACAAACCTTGTGTGTGGATTCAGCATGGAGCCCGTCAGCTGGCGGCTGTGGGTGCTGATGGCCGCTGGAGAGGCAGGCTCCCCTCGTGCACTTTATTGCCTGGGCAGTTTTGCTTGATCTTTTGTGACTTTGAGCCTTTTAAGTAGTTTGAATAAGACTTAAAATGTTTCATAATTATGTTTTATGTAACAGACTTTGACATTATTTAAATGAGTATGTAATGTAACTTTTTTCTTTGAATCATATAAAACTTGATTTTAAACTGGACGTGCATCCTGTGTCATTTAACTGTGCCTGGTGGCCTAAGTATACCTAGAGACTTTTTGGAAGAGTCTATAAAATTCATTGTGTATTGGCTCAAACTAAACTCTCCTCTTTGTTTTCTAGAGTTTTATTCTGTTTCTTTAGGTTCTTTGGAGGGTCCTTTCCGGAAAAAAATGTGTGAAGAGCCGGGTGTGGTGGCTCACACCTGTAATCCCAGCACTTTGGGGAGTTGAAGCAGGAGGATCCCTTGAGCCCAGGAATTTGAGGTGGCCGTGAACTACGATCACACCACTGCACCCTAGCCTGAGTGACAGAGCAAGACCCTGTCTCAAAAAGCCAACATGTGAAGTGGCCACTCTGGCAGTGTGCCGGGTGACCCTGTGGCCGTCAGTGCTCATGCCCTTTCTGTGTCAGGGGGTGGCTGCAAAGAGGTGGAATTCAAAGTGGTTTTCCAGCTACTCTGGAAGAAGTGCTTGGAAGTCTCTTCCATTATTTCCTTCCACCCCCGGCCCAGGATTACAAAGTACATCATGAAGCTACAGGCTTCACTCTTCTTCCTCCTTTTCCTTCCCAACTCTTGAAACTAAAGCCTGCCATATCCCCAGAAAACACAGCCCCTGGCCACCTCAGGAGGTCTGATTTGTCCCCAGGGGGACCAGACCCTCACCACACAAAAGGTCTGATTACGGAGCCGCTTCCTAGAGGGAAGTATTAGATCCGCAAGTGTGATTATCCTCCTGGTGGCAACTGACAAGACTTTTCTCCTGCCTCTTTATTGCCGGGAAGGAAAAAGGAGGAAAAAAAAAAAAAAAAGGGCCAAGGATTCTCTCTTCCCTGGGGCGCTTGGTGACACTTTTTCGACAGCCTTACGCTCTCCTATGTGTTCACATGTGCATGAGCGTGCCCCACTCCTGGGAACAGAGTGTGCTCTCACGGATCCACCAATGTCAGCAGCAGGTGTCCAGGCAACGTGTGTGAGTGGGCGTAGCATTCCTTGGGGACAAGTGGGCCTAGGTCTTTGGAACAGCAGAGGAAAGTGTCTTATAAAGGGCTGTTTCAGGGAGGCGCAGGGAGCCTGAGCCAACAGCAGCCAAGGGAGGAGGTCCCTGCCTGGGTGAGGCTAGGAGCCCACGGGCCTTCGAGGAGAGACTTGGGAACACACATGCCAGGAGGAGGGCAACAGCAGGACTCTGCTCCTTCCCTGAGAAAACACACCCAGCATTTCTCAGAGCTGGGGGTGGACAGTGTTTTCTCAGTTCCTGGGGCTTTGTACCATCTTCGAGGAACTCTCATACTACAGAAACCAGAGACACCTGGCTGGGCATGGTGGCTCACGCCTGTATTCCCAGCACTTTGGGAGGCAGAGGCGAGAAGATCACAAGGTCAGGAGTTCGAGACCAGCCTGGCTAACATGGTGAAACCCCCGTCTCTACTAAAAATACAAAAAAATTAGGTAGGCGTGGTGACGCGTGCCTGTAATCCCAGCTACTCGGGAGGCTGAGGCAGGAGAATTGCTTGAACCTGGGAGGCGGAGGTTGCAGTGAATGGAGATCACGCCATTGCACTCCAACCTGGGTGACAGAGCGAGACTCCATCTCAAAAAAAAAAAAAAAAAAAAATGGCCAGGCATTGTGGCTCATACCTGTATTCCCAGCACTTTGGGAGGCCGAGGCGGGCAGATCACGAGGTCAAGAAATTGAGACCATCCTGGGCAACATGGTGAAACCCTGTCTCTACTAAAAATAAAAAATTAGCTGGGCTTGGTGGCACGTTTCTGTAGTCCCAGCTACTCGGGAGGCTGAGGCAGGAGAATCGCTTGAGCCTGGGAGACAGAGGTTGCAGTGAGCCAAGATTATGCCACTGCACTCCAGCCTAGTTGACAGAGTGACACTCCGTCTCTAACAATAAAAATAAATAACCATAAGAGTTCTGAAGAATCCCCTTCTTGTGCCATTTTGTAAACTTGGGAGTTTTCGTGAGAAGTAGAAACTGGGCAAGTTCACCTTGGATAAGATTGCTTTTTATATATATTTCTACCAATCTGAAAAATCTTTAAATTGGAATAAGGTAGAGTGAGACGGGGTCTTACTCTGTCGCCCGGGCTGGAGTGCAGTGGCACGATCTCAGGCTCACTGCAAGCTCCGCCTCCCGGGTTCATGCCATTTTCCTCTCCTGTCTTAGCCTCCCGAGTAGCTGGGATTACAGGTGCCAGCCACCATGCCTGGCTAGTTTTTTTTGTATTTTTAGTATAGATGGGGTTTCACTATGTTAGCCAGGATGGTCTCAATCTCCTGACCTCGTGA
>NW_012118821.1:3555885-3566623 GCF_000951035.1 Colobus angolensis palliatus | reverse complement strand
AGGATGGTCTCGATCTCCTGACCTCGTGATCCGCCCGCCTCGGCCTCCCAAAGTGCTGGGATTACAGGCTTGAGCCACCACGCCCGGCCTATTATTATTATTTTTAAGTTCACCTGCAGCTGCAGTACACACATACCACTTTATTTGGCTAGCTGCTGTTCAGAAGACACTGTTCGTGAATTCAGGAAAAATTTTTTTAAAGACCTGAGAACAATTCCTGTGACTTCTTAGCTTTGATGAAGTGCATTTACTTTGACATTGATATAGCTTGTAACTACTTTTGGAATTTTTTTCCCGTAACACATTGATCTCATTAAGGGTATTACGCGTTTTCTACCAGAAAATGCAGAGGTATTATCTTTTTCTTGGAAACCAATTGAAAACGTCCCATTTTAACAAAATGACATAAAATTATAAACATTTACATGATTAAATTCAAAGCCTTATCCATCTGGTGGTAAAAAATAAAATGTTAACTTATTTTAAAAGATGTATTTGATATAAAGACTTCCATCTATATAAAGATATAACAAAAGGATCGGTTGGGCTTGCATGAGCAATGGCTCCCAGCTCTGCGGAGGGTTTGAGCCATGCCCTTGCGGGGGCCGCTCCAAGCTCTGACTTCGAAACTTGGAGTTTCCCAGCTGCGAACAGCTGGTCAAAGGCACTCTCAGAAGTTCAAGGAAATGCCCGTTTGCAAATGGCCGCAGCAGGCCTGTGAGTCAGGGGACAGCGCCAAGGAGCTGGCCTTGGTTCCTGAGATGCTCCTGCTCTGCCATGTTCTAAGGACGTGCGAGCGGAGCTCTTCTCCGGGGAAAAAGAAAACGGTGGGGGGGCCTCCGTGTTGGCGGGTCACGCCAGATAATCAGGCTTGTACTGGTTTCAGCAGAAGCCGCGCTGTTTCCTCCTTACCCCTCTGTCCTGATGCCCTCCAGGCTGCTCGGGAGGAGCCTACCGCCTGCCTCCTGCTTCCCTGGACCGCTGTTCTCCCCGCAGTTCTCCCCCGAGCTGTCCCCCAGCAGGCCGCACCACCCCGCACACAGGCGGCAGACTCCAGACCTGCCCGCCCACACAGGAGTCCCCTCTAGCCGGAGCTCCGCCCCCTGTTCCCAGGGCGTCCTGGGCAGGTCAGTTTTCCCATCTGTCAACCAGGAACATTCCAAGGCTCTTCCTGCCTTACTGCTGTGGTTTCCCACCTTCCACCTAGGCGGGAAGAGAATTTAAAAGCCCCGTAGGCACTGGCCAGGCTGCCTGTGAGAGGGAGAACTGGAAAGCCAGTGTCAGGCAGACCCTCTCCCCGTGGGACCCGGGCGCTGGGTCCCCGCAGGGAAGGCAGTGCTGTGCCTGGGGTGGGGGAACAGCAGTGGCAGCCTGGGCTTGTGCAGTTCCAGAATGTCAGAGCTGGGGAGGGCCTCCAAGAGCTGCCAGAGCTGATTTTCCAGAGAGGGAAACTGAGGCCCAGAGAGGCAGTGATGCGCTCTACCTCCCACTGCAAGGCAGATCAAAGCTGGGATTCTCACTCCTCAAAGTGCAGTTGGGGCTTCGGAGCTTGGGCCTGGGCTGGGGAGCTGGTTAGACGAACGGAACCTCAGGTCCTGCATGTCAACAGCACCCCCAGGCTGCTCATTAGGAAGTTAAAGTTGAGAAGCTCTAAATTGACCCGGTCACCCCTGGAGAGATGGGCCTGAGACTGAGGGAGCAGCACGGGTGTACCTTCCACAGCGGAACCTTCCGGAAGTGTTGTGGCGCGGATGCCAGGAGGGGCTCGCTTGTGTCACCCAGGCCTCGTGAGCCCTCCCCACTGTGGAGAGCGGGCAACCAAGAGGTGCAGGCATTTCAGGCTCCAGGAGAATCCGGCAGGCTCCCCGCGTTGGGGAGAAGGCGCCGGCAGCCCGGGCCCACGCACCTGTGGGTCTGCACAGCTAGTCGCCCCCACCAGCAACCATGACTGCCAGTGGCTGGCCCAGGTCAGCACGGTCTGAAAGTGGATTTGCAAGGTCAGCTTTGAATATCCGGGAGTGACTGCGTTTTGGAGGTGGTTCAGCTCCTGCTAGAGCTCTGGGCGAGGAGGGGGTGCCCCAGCCAGCAGGTGCCTCCAAGGCCCGGTGGGGCATGCTGTCCTCAGCGGCAGTACTCCCGCTCGATGCTCGCCATCAGCCCCTCTTCCGCGTGGTCGTAGGAGATGGCTGCCGGCCTCTCGGGCTTCTTGCCACTACTGCCTGGAGCTCTGTGGGCCAGAAATGAGATAGGGCTGTCAGGAGACAGGACGGTGCCTTCACACTCATCTCCCCTGGCCACCACAATGGCTCCTTAGTGGGCCCATCCTGAAACACAAACCAAAAGCCTTTGCCCTGGGACACCCTGTGGCTCTCTCGCCCAGCACACAGCCACCAGCAGGCCTTTGCTGCGATCGCTTCATCTCCCACAACACCGAGCCCTTGCGCTGAGTGGAAGCCAGCATGTGCCCTGTTTGAGGGAGGGCAGGCTCTGGGCTGGGAAGACCCAAGCTTGAATCCCAACTCTGCGGCTCACCCAGGCGGCAACCTCAGGCAAGGCCAGTGCGTCTCTGAGCCTCCGAGTTTTTTCTCATGTACACAACTTTATTCATGAGTCGTTCTGAGGCGTAAGATAATACATGGGCAACATATGACACGGAATCCAGCGCACCACAGCCTTAATGGGAATCACGGCCAGGCACAGTGGCTCATGCCTGTAATCCTAGCACTTTGGGAGGCTGAGGTGGGCAGATCACTTGAGGTCAGGAGTTCAAGACCAGCCTGGCCAACATGGTGAAATCTCGTCTCTACTAAAAATACAAAAATTAGCCAGGTGGGGTGGCGGGTGCCTATAACCCCAGCTACTCGAGAGGCTGAGGCAGAATGGCTTGAACCCAGGAAGTAGAGGTTGCAGTGAGCCGAGAATGAGCCACTGCACTCCAGCCTGGGAGACAAAGTAAGACTCTGTCTCAAAAAAATAAATAAAAAATAAAAGGGAATTACTGTCATGTTGGTTGCTTGCGGATATTGGTCTGTGCCTGTACCCTTTGGGGTCTCACAGGAGCTGCTCGTTTTATGGATCCACACGTTCAGGATCCCACCACTCCCTCAACCCACCTGGCAGCCTAGCTGAGAGGGACCGAGACTAGAGCTCCTGCTCCTGCTGCCTGGGCTCCAGAAAGTGGCTCCACCAGCCTGGACCCTGCCGGCTCGTCCCGCTCTCCCAGACCTTGTGGACTTTGTGTGGACACCTGGGTGGTGCTAACTGTCCCCGGACTGCCACAGTTGTGTTGAAATGTGCGGACCTTTGCAGGAGGGAGTCCTGGAGCCCAGGGCAGGGCGTGAAGCCTCGGTCAGGCTGGGTGCTGCTTCCTGGAGATGCTGCCTCGGAAGGGGGTGTGCAGGTTTGCAGTTGACAGGGTCCGGGAGAGGCAGGCCAGCTGCCCACGGCCAGGTGTGGGACGCTGCCCTCCCGGTGGCCAGCCAGGGACTCTGGGCAAGGGGAACACCGCCAACTGCTCTGCCACTTGCCAGACATTGGGGCGAGCCGTCCCCCATTTCCCGATCTGGTTCCCCACCTGCGAGCTTGGGGGACTGGGCCAGATGGACTCAAAGGTCCCTCTGTGGTTGCACTCCCACTGATGCTCAGAGCACAGCCTCCAGGTCCCCGTCTGGCTCTCTCGGAACTCAGGGCAAGAGCTGGCCCCCCCCCGGCACAGCCACTTGACTTCATTCCCCAGGAAGGATCGGAATCTAGCAGTGGGCCTCCAGGCGTCCAGGGGACACACTCCTCCCATGCCCCGGAGGTATCATGCCCCTATTGCCCAGCTGGCTCCAGGGACTGTACTTATTATCACCGCCCGCGGCCGGTGTGCAGAAACAGCTGTGTGGTCACTGTTGATGCCTGCAGGGCTCCTGGCACACTGCCTGTCCTCGAAGGCACTGAAGGCAACATGTGTTCCTTGCAGCCCTGAGACACAGTGGAAATGCAGATTCTCTGGAAGCAGGCAGATCTCACCTGGCTCAGCCACGCAGTTGCTGTGTGGCTGTGGGCAAGGTGTGTACCAGGCCTCATGCCCCTGTGGATAAAACCCAGCAGCTACTCCACAAGGCCGGCCTGAAGGTTGGACCAGGCGCCGCCCGCGGTGTGTCTACCACAGAGCTGGGCACTAAGGAAACACTCAACAGAAGTCACTGCGATGCTGTTAGCTTCACAGTAGCTCACGCCTGGCCTGGCGCAGTAGCTCATGCCTATAATCCCCAGCACCTTGGGAGGCGGAGGCAGGTGGATTGGTTTGAGCTCAGGAGTTCGAGACCAGCCTAGCCAACATGGTGAAACCCTGTCTCTGGCCGGGCGCGGTGGCTCAAGCCTGTAATCCCAGCACTTTGGGAGGCCGAGACGGGCGGATCACGAGGTCAGGAGATCGAGACCATCCTGGCTAACACAGTGAAACCCCGTCTCTACTAAAAAATACAAAAAACTAGCCGGGCGAGGTGGCGGGCGCCTGTAGTCCCAGCCACTCGAGAGGCTGAGGCAGGAGAATGGCGTAAACCCGGGAGGCGGGGCTTGCAGTGAGCTGAGATCTGGCCACTGCACTCCAGCCTGGGCGACAGAGCGAGACTCCGTCTCAAAAAAAAAAAGAAACCCTGTCTCTACAAAGACTATGAAAATTAGTCGGACATGGTGGCACGTGCCTGTAGTCCCAGCTACTCAGGAGCCTGTGGCTGGAGAATCACTTGAGCCTGGGAAGTGGAGTTTGCAGTGAGCCAAGATTGCCCCACTGCACTCCAACCTGGGCAACAGAGCTAGACTCCGTCTCAAAAAAAAAAAAGAAACCCTGTCTCTACAAAGACTATGAAAATTAGTCGGACATGGTGGCACGTGCCTGTAGTCCCAGCTACTCAGGAGCCTGTGGCTGGAGAATCACTTGAGCCTGGGAAGTGGAGTTTGCAATGAGCTGAAATTGTACCACTGCACTCCAGCCTGGGCAACAGACCAAGACCCTATCTCAAAAAAGAAAAAACAAACAAACCAAAAAAGAAAACAGAGTAAGGGCCCAGCAAAGCACCCAGTACAGAGGAGAGGCCCGGCCACTGCCCTTCCCGTTCCCCACCATCCTCCTGGGCTCAACTCCCCTGAGGATTGTTGGGAAGAAGAGGAATGGGCAAGGGACGCCCAGACACCCTCAAGGGCAACAGGGTCTCCTGGTCAGCAGGAACCTCAAGCAGCACTTCTGGGCCTAGGGACCCCCACAGGAATAGAAGCCCCTCTGGGCTCACCAGGCAGCCCCCCACTTGCCTGTGGATGTGAAGCTAAGCCCTGAGGGAGGTGGCCGCCCAGGGTCACACGGCCATTCTCCTCACTCATCCTGTCTCACTCAGCACCTGACATGCCCTGTAGTTGGGATCTTGGGGAGAAAGAGCAGGGACTGGCACGTGGGAAGCTGACGGGCAGCCCCAGGGCTGGGGTGGGCAGGACGGCAGGCAGTCCGGGGCCTGTGAGAAGTCGGGCTCCACTGGGCTCCACAGCCACCCCTGCCCTGTCTGCCTGGCAACACTCCGCCAACACCGTGGGACAACTGGTGGGGCTCGGAGAGCCAGGTGGGGCCGTAAGCTCGTTCTTCCCCCTACCTGGGTGGGGGCACACAGATAAAAGGGAAAAATGGATCCTAAAGCGATTCTTGGGAAGTCTCCCTCCCCACTCTTGAGGGACTCAAGAAATGAATCTTTGTTTAAATTCTCATTCACTGTCAGGTTTTCCATCAGCAGGGATTCCTAAAGTCATGCTTTTGTTTTTGTTTGTTTGTTTGTTTTTAGACAGGATCTTGCTTTGTCACCCAGGCTGAAATGCAGTGGCGGGATCACAGCTCACAATAGCCTTCACGTCTCAGGCTCAAGCCATCCTCCCACCTCAGTCTCCTGAGCAGCTGGGACCCCAGGCATGTGCCACCACACCTGGCTAATTTTTGTATTTTTTGTGGAGACAAGGTCTCCCTATGTTACCCAGGCTGACCATGTTGGTCAGGCTGCTCTCAAACTCCTGACCTCAGGTGATCCGCCTACCTCGGCCTCCCAAAGTGTTGGGATTACAGGTGTGAGCCACCTCACCTGGCTGGGTCTAGAATTTTCTAGAATCTGCTGCCTCCACAACGTGGGGACAGCCTGCCTTGGATCTCAGTTTACTCACTAGGAAAATAGGGAGGAGTAACCTCTCTCACCTCAGACACCAATGTGTCTGGCCCACGGCCTGGCTTACACTGGGCACTCAACAAGCATTTGCAGAATGAACAATAGGTGAATTTCAGCAGCAGCTGCAGACAGAAGTTTCTAGAACCCCTGTGTTCCCCTCCATGGGCCCCTGGGCTTCCACTACCTCGTCCTTACAGACTTCAGGTCAGGATGGCCCAGCCAAAAGCTCAGGGAAGCAGCGACTTCCTCAGGCACAGCTGCTCCCTTCTGCTGCTTCCGCAGGGCCCTGCCGGGGGAGGACCTGGCATTGTCAGGAGGTCAGCAGTGGGGTCAAGGCCCACAGGCCCCAGGCTGACATTAAACAATCCTGTCAACAAGGGTCTACGAAATGCTACCATGTGCCTGGCGCACAGGTGGGACCAGAGGCAAATCTGATTGCTTCTGTGATGAGGCCTGAAGAGAGGGGACAGGGCAGGGCCGTATCACGTGGACCTACTACAGGAAAGGCCACTTGTGAGAGGGCTGGGAAGTTGTACCATGCGGGAGAAGGGACACTAGTTTGAGCAGGAAGGGGATAGAGTATGAGGGAGATGTTTAAACTGTGCTTTAAAGGGTTTCTTCTTCGGTATTTTATTATGAAAAATTTTAAACATACTGAAAAGTTAAAATTTGTAGATTGAACAATTAAGTTCAACTTTGCTATATTTACTTTATCACATACTTATTTACTTCTTCATCTGATTTTCTGATGCATCCCAGAGTCAGCGGCAGACATTAGCACCTCCACCCTGACACACTGTTGGAAGGACCCTGCCTGGGAGGGCGAGGGTGACACTGGAGGGAGGAGACTGAAGGGCAGGACACTGTCACAGCCACAGGGCGAGGCACTGGTGCCGGAGAGCTGCACGCCGGGGGCGCTGAGACTGGCCTACAGGGTCTGCGGCTGCCACAGGAGCCAGGTGCTGTGCTGTGGGCAGCGAGAAACACAGTGGGTACAGGGCAGATGCTGCCAGCCCTGACCCTGGGGCAGGCCTGCTAGGACCTGGGGTTTCCTTCCTGGTGGGAGCACAGTGCTGGAGGGGCTGAGAGAGCCCTGGGCACTCCCACACCCAGGGCAGCATCCAGGGAGACTCCCATTAAAGTATACTGAATGGGCCGGGCGCAGTGGCTCAAGCCTGTAATCCTAGCACTTTGGGGGGCCGAGATGGGCGGATCACGAGGTCAGGAGATCGAGACCATCCTGGCTAACACGGTGAAACCCCGTCTCTACTAAAAAAAAAAAAAAAAAAAAGCTAGCCGGGCGAGGTGGTGGGCACCTGTAGTCCCAGCTATTCGGGAGGCTGAGGCAGGAGAATGGCGTAAACCCGGGAGGCAGAGCTTGCAGTGAGCTGAGATCCAGCCACTGCACTCCAGCCTGGGCGACAGAGCGAGACTCGTCTCAAAAAATAAATAAATAAATAAATAAAGTATACTGAATGAAAAGGCTGGGTGCAGTGGCTCACGCCCATAATCCTAGCACTTTGGGAGGCCAAGGCGGGCGGATCACTTGAGGCCAGGAGTTCGAGACCAGCCTGGCCAACTTGGCGAAACCCTGTCTCTACAAAAAATACAAAAATTAGCTGGGCAGGGTGGCTCGTGCCTGTAATCCCAGCTACTTGGGAGGCTGAGGCAGGAGAATCGCTTGAACCCAGATGGCGGAGACTGCAGTGAGCCGAGATCGTACCATTGCACTCCAGCCTGGATGATAAGAGCAAAACTCTATCCCAAAACAATTAAAAATAAATAAAAATAAGTAAATAAAGTATACTGAATGAGTGAAGTACCACTGGTGAGTGGTAGTAACGGAAATTTGAGGGGAGTCCTGGAATGTGCATGTGTAAAAGTCAGAAGAAATAATAGCTAATTAGTTCATGGTAGGATTTAATCCTAAATTCCTTGGGCTGATGGAAACTCTAAAGTCCCAGCTGACAGGGCAGGGGCAGAGCTGTGCGGGCATCCCTACTACCTTCCCCTCTGCAGTGGCTTCTAACACTGCCCAGAGCTGGCCACAGCCTTCTACTGGGAAGCAATGGCCAGCCTTTTCCCCTCGGCATTCAAAACCCTCCCAACGCCTCAATCCTCCCTCCCCCATTCCCTCCTCCCTCCCCCCGCTGCCCACACAGTGGCCCAGGAGGCTCCTTCCTTCCTCTCTCCTCAGCCAACTCCTGTACGTCCTTCAAGCCATCTTATTTTTATATTTTTATTTTTACTTATTTATCTATTTTTTTCTGAGACAGATTCTTGCTCTGTCACTTAGGCTGGAGCGAAGTGGCATGATCTTGTCTCACTGTAACCTCCACCTCCTGGGTTCAAGCGATTCTCCTGCCTCAGCCCCCGGAGTAGCTGGGATTACAGGTGCACATCACCATGTCCGGCTTTTTTTTTTTTTTTGTATTTTTTTTTACTAGAGACAGGGTTTCACCATGTTGGCCAAGCTGCTTTTGAATTCCTGACCTCAAGTGATCCGCCCGCCTAAGCCTCCCAAAGTGCTGGGATCATAGGCGTGAGCCACTGGGCCTGGCCCCTCAAGCTGTGTTAAAACACCGGTTCTGACCTCCCCTGGAGCTTGCTGCCTGCATTTCCCCAGACCACGCCCCTCCTGGGTAGGGCCTCAGTCCCAGCCCTTGCACTGCAGCCCTCAGCACCCCTCAGCACCACTGTGGGGCTCAGGGAGGGACCTCCCAGTGTCTGGTAAATAAGGGAGTCCAGCAGGGCTCCTGTTCCAAAATCATTTGTAATTAAGGACAATGGTTAACATTTCCAACCTTTTTCACTCCCACAATCTTACTTGACAATCACCCACTCCCAGTGACCCGTTACCACATTAGTTGGAGGTGAGCAAGCCAAGGGGGTGACTGGCCTGGGGTGGAAAGTCATCCCTGGAGCAGACAGACAAGGCCTGGGCACTGGGGCTGGGGGATTTTAAAGGAGGAAATGAGACCAGGCTCCTCGCCTGCTACCTTCAAGGGTGTTCAGCATGGTTCCCTGGTAGCATGCCCGGGAGCTGCAGGTGGGCCCACTGCTGGCCCTGGGCTGCAAGTTCCTTAAAGGCTGTGTCTTGTTCCTAGATCTGGCCACAGCGCACAGCATGGCACCTGAATATTTTCGAATGAGTTAAGGTGCAAACAGGAAATGGGTTGGGCATGCCCTGGTCTGATCCAGGTCATGGCCTTTTTTAGGAGGAAGAGCAAAGCTGTGGTGAGATTGTGAGCCTTCTGCGGTCTCCTTGGCAGGACCTTCCCTTGAGGCTTTGTATTTAGAGGAAGCTGCCTCTGGAAACCTCGTGAGGACCTGGAGGAAAGTGTGGGGGACAGGAGGGCTCTGAGGCTGGCTGGAGTCAATGAAAAGAACCTGTGGCTTCTGGGAGAGATGTGTCACCCCAGTACTTACTCAGAGACACTGCCGCTCCCCGGGTGGCCCTCTGTGCTCTGCTCTGCGGACACCTTCAGAAAGATGGAACGAAGAGACATTCAAAGATTGTCAACAGTGCAGCTTGCCTAAGGGTTTGGCTTTGTGTGGACAGACAGTGGCCACCACTTTCAACCCAGGATCCATAAGCCTCAGAGCTGGAAAGGCTCTCGAGCTGTCCAATTCCATCCACTCATTGCACAGGCAAGAAAATGGAGGCTGCAAGAGGAGAGTGTCTTGGAAAGCTCATACACAGAGCAAGCGGCAGAGCCAGGGCCAGACTCGCTGCCTCCCAGACGGCCACCCACCTCCAGGGGTCATGTGACCCACTGCCACCTAGCACGAGGACACCCCGTGTGTCACCTCCAGGAACCACGCAACCCCGACCCCACTCTAAACATCACCTGGAACTCTCTCCCTGCCCCCCGCAGCACTTTCTCTTCATGAGGCAAGGAGGTGTCTACACAGCATGTGGCTGCCGTGGCTTCTATGGTCCAGCAGTCCACGTGCCAACCTGTGCAGTGCCAGAACCACTCTGTCTCATTCCTGGCATCAGGCAAGTCTTGCTGTCTGCTAAAGCATGTCTTCCCAGCTTCTTTCTTTCTCCAAGAGAGTCTCGGTGATTCTTGGCTGTTGGCACTTCCACATACAGGTGCTCCTCGGTTTACCATGGGGTTACGGCCCAAAGAAAACGTAAGTGGAAAAACCCTATATTGAATCATCAAAATCAGGGACCATCTGTACATGTATTATAATCAGCTTGTCATATTTGGGGGAAAAAAACCTTGGGGATTTTTCTAGGGTTGTATTAAACTACAGATCATTTCAGGGGGACTTACAGCTTTACAATAACGAGTCTTCAAATGTATAAATAGGGAATAGCTATCCATTTAGCACTCCTTTACTGTCTTCTAAGCAGTTATCATTTTCCCTATAGAGATACAATGGATATCTCTTTTTATTTTATTTATTTATTTTTGAGACAGAGTTTTGCTCTTGTTGCCCAGGCTAGAGTGCAATGGCGCGATCTCGGCTCACTGCAACCTCTGCCTCCTGGATTCAAGCGATTCTCCTGCCTCAGCCTCCCAAGTAGCTGGGATTACAGG
>NW_012118821.1:3551238-3555377 GCF_000951035.1 Colobus angolensis palliatus | reverse complement strand
CTCCTGCCTCAGCCTCCCAAGTAGCTGGGATTACAGGCATGAGCCACAGGGCCTGGCCAGAGATATATGAATTTATCTTGTGCTTAGCAGTCTGACTGAACTCTCTTATTAGTTCTAGTAATTTATGGATTCCTTTGAATTTTCTTCCCAATCACATGAGCTGGAAATAATGACCATTTGATTTTTCCCTTTCTGGTCCTTCTGCATTTTTTCCCTAACCTCTCTGCACTGGCTGGGACCTCCACCCCCAGTAGCACAGTGAAAGGAAGTGATGGTGACAGTCACCTCCATCTTAATCCTTTATTGAAAGAAAAAGTTTCCGTCACATCATGACTGAATATGATTATTTGCTGTAGTTTCTTCTCCGGCTATCTTTTATCAGGTCCCGTCTCTCTACGTTGTGTTCTCGGTCATTTCTATCTCCCTCTCTCCATCTCACCAATCCTCTCTTCATCTCTGTCTAACCTGTTAAACCCATACCATTGATATCTTTCATTTTGCTTATTATATTTTCCATTTCCAGATGTCCTATTTGGTTCTTTTTCAGATCTTCTAGGTCACTTTCTATAGTCCTTGTCCTTTGCAGGTGTTTTAACATAATAAATGCAGTTGATTATAATTTGTGTCTGGTGATCTTAGTAACTGAGATCTTCATTGGTACATTTTTGTTTATTGTTTCTTCTAAGTCTTCACTTGGTTCTTTGGGGAGTTGGTTACTTTTTGTCATTTGCAGCTTGTCATCCTTGAAAAATTCTCTATGGGTATTCTTTGAGGCCTAAGAGGCCTTCCTCCAGAGAGGGGATGCATTTACTTTTGCCAGGCACATAGCAGGCATCCCTAGTCTGAAACCACTTTAAGTTAAATCTATACTTTGAAGTATTTTGGACCATCCAGGTGATGAGAATTTAGGTTGCAAACATAAGAGGTGCCTGGGTTGAGCTTACAACTTCTTAGAGCTTGCAAGATCTTTCTGTTCAAAGAAAAACATTTTTGGGTAAATAGGTGTACACGACTACAAAGAAACCCACTCCAGCTGTATGTGCTAGTCAACCAGTTTTTGGTTCATAAATATAAATGGTTGTAAAAGGATTCACAAACATTTAGAGGGGGAGGGCGCATGAAAGAATAATCAAGATGAACCAGTGAGACGCAGTGGCTGACACCTGTAATCCCAGCACTTTGGGAGGCCGAGGCAGGTCAATCACCTGAGGTCAGGAGTTCCAGACCAGCCTGGCCAACATGGTGAAACCCTGTCTCTACTAAAAACACAAAAATTAATAGGGCGTGGTGGCGGGCACCTCTTATCCCAGCTACTGGGGAGGCTGAGGCAGGAGAATGACATGAACCCAGCAGGCGGAGCTTGCAGTGACGCGAGATTGCGCCACTGCACTCCAGCCTGGGTGACAGAGTGAGACTCCATCTCGAAAAAGAAAAAAAAAAAAGAAAAGAAAATGAAGATATTTTCAGATATACAAAGACATAGAGTTGATCTATTACCCTTTCTGGAGGAAAAAAAAATTATTTTTATTTTGTTGTTGTTGTTTTTGTTTGAGACGGAGTCTTGCTCTGTCACCAAGCTGGAATGCAGTGGCGCCATCTTGACTGACTATAACCTCACCTCCCGAGTTCAAGCGATTCTCTTGCCTCAGCCACCCAAGTAGCTGGGACTACAGGTGCCTGCCACCACGCCCAGCCAATTTTTGTATTTTTAGTAGAGACGGGGTTTCACAATGTTGGCCAGGATGGTCTCAATCTCTTGACCTTGTGATCCACCCACCTCCGCCTCCCAAAGTGCTGGGATTACAGGCATGAGCCACTGCGCCTGCCCGAAAAAACTACTAAAAAAAATTTTTGTTTTAAATCATAGAAGATATAGGTCTCATGAGCCTAATGGAATTAACCTAGGAATGCAAGGCAGTGGAAACTTTTGGATAATGTGTAATAAGGCCAGAAAGCAACCTGTCAATGTCCAAAGTTTCCATGACATAAATTGAGTGATCAGAGTAGCTGCCCCAGATATCTGAAAAGCTCATGTGTAAATGGGCCACGCTTCTGCCTGTCCCAGGGGCTCAGTGTGTCTGCACTACAGGGAGGTGGGTTGTGTTTAACACAGAGGACTAAGTTGGAGCTGCCTGCGAGGGAGAGGCTGCCCCAGGAGGCGGTGAGATGCCTGTCACTGAAGCCAGACAGAGGCTGGGTGATCCAACAGCTCATGTGCCCCGTTAGAATTCAAAATCGGCCGGGCATGGTGGCTCACGCCTGTAATCCCAGCACTTTGGGAGGCCGAGGCGAGTGGATCATGAGATCAGGAGATCGCGACCATCCTGGCGAATACGGTGAAACCCCGTCTCTACTAAAAATACAACAACAACAAAAAAATTAGCCGGGCGTGGTGGCGGGCGCCTGTAGTCCCAGCTACTTGGGAGGCTGAGGCAGGAGAATGGCATGAACCCGGGAGGCAGCAGAGCTTGCAGTGAGCCGAGATCGCACCACTGCACTCCAGCCTGGGCAACAGAACAAGACTCCGCCTCAAAAAAAAAAAAAAAAAAAAGAATTCAAAATCAGGGCCAAACACACACCCTGAAGTCACGAACTTCTATATCTAGGGCCACTGTGAATGCTCAGCAGGTGAGGCGGGGGAGTGCAAGGGTGAGAAGGGATCGCAACAGCAGCGTCTTCACGCTCCCCTCTCCTCACCTTCCAGGCCTTGGTGTACTTGGTTCAACGCCAAGGAGCTCCCCAGGGTGCCCTCCTCTCCCAGTCCGGCCCAGTACCCTTTGATGGGTGTGGCTTTGCCCTGACCTCTATCGTGCACTCCCCATGCTGTTTTGTAAATGGGGTGAGATGGAGAACCTCTTTTATTTTTCACTTGTTTTGAGATGGAGTCTTGCTCTGTCATCCAGGATGGAGTGCAGTGGCGTGATCTCAGCTCACTGCAACCTCTGCCTCCAGGTTTCAAGCGATTCTCCTGCCTCAGCCTCCAGAGTAGCTGGGATTACAGGTGTGTGCCACCAAGCCTGGTTAATTTTCCTATTTTTAGTAGAGGTGGGGTTTCGCCATATTGGCCAGGCTGGTCTTGAACTCCTGACCTCAGGCCATCCACCCACCTTAGAGAACCTTTTTTTGTTTGTTTTGTTTTGAGATGGAGTCTCGCTCTGTCACCCAGGCTGGAGTGCAGTGGCATGATCTTGGCTCACTGTAACCTCTGCCTCCTGGGGTCAAGCGATTCTCCTGCCTCAGTCTCCTGAGTAGCTGGGATTACAGGTGCCTGCCACCACGCCCAGCTATTTTTTTGTATTTTTAGTAGAGACGCGGTTTCACCACGTTGGTCAGGCTAGTCTCAAACTCCTGACCTCAGGCCATCCACCCGCCTTAGCCTCCCAAAGTGCTGGGATTACAGGCGTGAGCCACTGCGCCCGGCTCTGAGAACCTCTTAAAGCTAAGGCAGGACACCCAGCCAAGCCCAGGGCCTGTCAGGGTGGACACTGAGCTGCCTGCTGCTGCCCTTCTGAAATGGCGGCGGGACCCTTGCAGCACAGGGCTTGGAATGTCTGGCGTAGGGACCTGACTTTGCACTGCTCCCTACTAATGAGAAGACACTGCAGCCTCAGGCCAGCCTTATGGATGGAATGCCATCCAATGCATGAACGGCCCCCAGCGTGGGTGCAGGAGGAAACAATTTCTCTGATGGCTCAGGCTTGCTGTTCCTGTTGTTCTCACCTGTGTTTTTCTCTATGCCTGAGATTTTATTGTGTGGCCGTTTATCTGGCCAATTTGTTTAAGCCTTTAACTTGACTTTCTCAGATGGAAAAAGGATCAGACTCCCAGAACACACAAGCTTGCTGAAGCAGCGAGGGGGAGCTGGTATGACAAGCGAAGACACAGCAGCCCCAGGTGGCGGCTCCAGCCTCCTGCAGACACGGGCTCCTCCATGCAGGTCACTGAGACACCTGGACATGGGGAGCCGGCGGCACCTGGACTGGGGGGCCCTGGGAACTGGGCTGAGCTCAGGTCGAGTGTGCGTGTGCATGTGTTGTTTGTATGTGTATGTTTGTGTGCGTGTGCATGTGTTTGTATGTGTATGTTTGTGTGCGTGTGCATGTGTTTGTATGTGTATGTTTGTGTGCGTGTGCATGTGT
>NW_012118821.1:3546466-3550018 GCF_000951035.1 Colobus angolensis palliatus | reverse complement strand
GCTCTTGTCGCCCAGGCTGGAGTGCAATGACACGATCTTGGCTCACTGCAACTTCTACCTCCTGGGTTCAAGCGCTTCTCTTGCCTCAACCTCCCGAGTAGCTGGGATTACAGGCATCTGCGCCACCACACCTTGCTAATTTTTGTAGTTTTAGTAGCGATGGGGCTTCACCATGTCGGCCAAGCTGGTCTCGAGCTCTTGACCTCAGGTGATCCGCCTGCCTCGGCCTTCCAAAGTGCTGGGATTACAGGTGTGAGCCACCGTGCCCGGCCCAAAGGTTACTTTTTAGAAAATCCACTGCATATTTACCAAAAATAAAATATGCAGTGGATTTCTTCTCCTGAAAGAGTTCTTCCATTAACTCTTAATTTTTAGCAGCTTTATATGTACGTATGCACACATACCAGTTGTATGTGTAATTGACAGAACAATTCCATTCCTTTTATTCCATCATATGGATACACTCCCCCCTTCTTCTTTAAGAATTATCCTTCTTTGAAGCCCAGGTTTGGTTTGTTTGGCTTTTCTATGTTTTCTTAAGGAAACTTGAACATGTACAGTAGAGAAGCTCCTACAACGGCTCTCCTGGACCTGACCCAGCTTTCACCATTTTGCTAGTCGCATTCTGTTGCTCACCAACAGAGGGCACTGTACTCCCCACACAGAGGCCAAGGTCCCAGGGCCCTCGGAAGCTCCACCGCAGGGCTTTGCAGGCAACAGAAGCGGAGCAGCAGGTGGGGTCTGCGTGGGGGAGCGGTGTAGGCAGGCTCTGAGTGGGAGAGTGGTGTGGGTGGGCTCTGCGTTGGGGGGATGGTGCAGGTGGGGTCTGCACAGGGGAGCAGTGCATCTGTGTGGGAGCAGTGCAGGTGGGCTCTGTGTGGGGCGGGGGGCGGTACTGGCTAGCTGTGTGTGGGAGTGGTGCAGGTGGGCTCTGCGTGGGAGGGTGGTACAGGTGGGCTCTGCTTGGGGGACCAGTGCAGATGTGTGCGAACGGTGCAGGTGGGCTCTGCGTTGGGGGGATGGTGCAGGTGGGGTCTGCACAGGGGAGCAGTGCATCTGTGTGGGAGCAGTGCAGGTGTGTGGGAGCAGTGCAGGTGGGCTCTGCATGGGGCGGGGGGCGGTACAGGCTAGCTGTGTGTGGGAGTGGTGCAGGTGGGCTCTGGGGGGGAGCGGTACAGGTGGGCTCTGCGTGGGAGGGTGGTACAGGTGGGCTCTGCTTGGGGGACCAGTGCAGATGTGTGGGAACGGTGCAGGTGGGCTCTGCGTTGGGGGGATGGTGCAGGTGGGGTCTGCACAGGGGAGCAGTGCATCTGTGTGGGAGCAGTGCAGGTGTGTGGGAGCAGTGCAGGTGGGCTCTGCATGGGGCGGGGGGCGGTACAGGCTAGCTGTGTGTGGGAGTGGTGCAGGTGGGCTCTGCGTGGGAGGGTGGTACAGGTGGGCTCTGCTTGGGGGACCAGTGCAGATGTGTGGGAACGGTGCAGGTGGGCTCTGCGTTGGGGGGATGGTGCAGGTGGGGTCTGCACAGGGGAGCAGTGCATCTGTGTGGGAGCAGTGCAGGTGGGCTCTGCGTGGGGCGGGGGGCGGTACTGGCTAGCTGTGTGTGGGAGTGGTGCAGGTGGGCTCTGCGTGGGAGGGTGGTACAGGTGGGCTCTGCTTGGGGGACCAGTGCAGATGTGTGGGAACGGTGCAGGTGGGCTCTGCGTTGGGGGGATGGTGCAGGTGGGGTCTGCACAGGGGAGCAGTGCATCTGTGTGGGAGCAGTGCAGGTGTGTGGGAGCAGTGCAGGTGGGCTCTGCATGGGGCGGGGGGCGGTACAGGCTAGCTGTGTGTGGGAGTGGTGCAGGTGGGCTCTGGGGGGGAGCGGTACAGGTGGGCTCTGCGTGGGAGGGTGGTACAGGTGGGCCCTGCTTGGGGGACCAGTGCAGATGTGTGCGAACGGTGCAGGTGGGCTCTGCGATGAGACCTGTCTTGCATGTCTAACATGACAAGGACATGACAAGGGGCTCTGGGAAACCCCCCTGGCTGTGGGCTGCCAGTCCAGGGCCCGTCTCCACTGGGAAGGCCTTGCCTTGAAGGAGGTGTTTCCAAAGCCACAGGGGAAAAGGCAAGGGAGACCTAAAGAGGCTGTCACTGGACTCAGGGTCTGAGAGACTTGTCCGTGCTAGCAGGGTGTGGATTGCGGTTGGTCTGACCTGCAAACAGGCATCCTCCTACTCCTTGCTGGGCCCCAAAGTCCTCCGATGTAAATAAGAAGGTGGGACTGAACCGTCCGTGAGGTCCCTTAAGCTCAAGTCATCTGAGATTTCAGCAATATCAAGAAATGACAGTGGTCTGGCCATTTACCATCAAGAAACAGAGCTTGCTGGGAATCGGAATGGGTGGCCTCGGGCAGGGGGCTGCTTTCCCTGCGGGGTAATGGGCTCACAGCATTTAGGGGCAGAAGGGCCTCTGTTGTGCACAAACCCCTGCTCTGACCCTCCTCCCCGGAGTCTAGTTAGGGTCTGCCCTAGTTCTATGGGACTCAAAGCTCCAAACTAAGAGCTCTTGGTCAGCATCTCTCAAAGAGTGCATGAGCCAGCATCCTCCTGTCCACGGCATTTCTACACCCTGCTGTGCCCAGTACTCAGCAGCAGCCACCAGGGCGTCTCAGCAGGGCAGGAAACGTGAGGCTGTACCCCTGACCGTGATGCAGCCAGGCTTCTAATCATCTACAGCAGCCAGCAGCCAGGGACCGTGAAGGGAGAGAGCCTCTGAAGCTGCCTGCTCCTCCCCGCTGTCGAGGCACTGGGCTTCTAACATTTTCAAATCCTATTTTTTTTTACAGAACTCCAGAAAGGACAATTCTTCCTTCAGTTTTTGATGTTCTCCATGTTCCGGGCTTGGCATCCTTCCCCACCCATCCACACGCTCTCCCTCAGCAACTGTACTCTGGTATGGCATCAGCCACTATCCAAATGCTGATGTCCACAAAATGACAGCTCCAGCTCCAACCACTTTTTGCGGTTGACAGGAATTTTGGACAGTCTACGGAAATTATCCACCTAGGACTCAAAACTCAACTTGTACAAAACTAGACCCATCTCGTTAATGGCGTTCTGATCTTCTCAACCACACAAGCAGGGAATCTTGGAGTCTTTCTAGAAACTCGCTTTCCCTTGCTTGTCACACTCAGTGGCTCACCTCACCTCCTCCTCCACCTCTTACCTGAATTCCTCCCTTATCTGGGCTCCTGCCCCCATGCAGTCTACCCCCCATGCAGTCTCCCCCAGTACAACCTCCCCCGCGACTGTGTATCCTTTTATTACACAGGCTGGGAAGACATACAAGAAACTGAGAAGCTGCTTGTCTCTGGAGTGGGGAGCTGGGGAAAGAGCTGGGGAACAAGGAGGAAGGGAAACTTTCTTCGCAGTGCATCTTTTCAATGTCCCCTCGTGTGCCTGTGTATTACCTCATCTAATTTTTAAAATAAACATTTAAAAATAATGAAACACAGAAAACTTCGCCTAGCTCCCCACTGCCTACAGGACAGTTCAACCTCTTAGCCTGGAATCC
>NW_012118821.1:3544361-3545911 GCF_000951035.1 Colobus angolensis palliatus | reverse complement strand
ACCAGATCCACTGGAAGACTTCCGCCTCGGGTGGGATTCCCACTTCTCTGCGTGTGCAGACGCACTGGAACCTGCCTCTGCAACATGCTTTCACGGAAACTTGCAAACACTCATTTACGCACCCCTTCCCAACACGGTTATGAGCTTTTTGGGGGTCTGCACCATCCTTTCTTCTTGTCCCCTGGATCGATGGAAATATTACTTATTGCCATTTAAATTTGTATTCTTTGCTACAGACTTGAACGCAAGCACAGATAGTCACCATCTTCAGGACAGTGACTTTTCTCACTGCAAGTCCATTAAGTTGCCCATCAACTTGGCGTCCTTCTGCGGAACTGCTGTCCCACCAGGCACTCACTGCGACTGCTCTCTTTACCCTGTGAGATCCATAGCAGCTGCATGCCAGGATTACTGGAAAGTCCTGGCTGGGGTAACAGGCAAGAAAGAATTATCTGGTGCTCCATGGCTACAGCAAATGGAACCTTCCCAAAAATGGTGGATGATAGAGTCCTTCAGCCTAAGGAGAGGACACTATTTGTTTCTTGCAAAACAGAAAAAGTCTCAGATAACGTACTTCCCTTGATCTCGAGTGACCCAGGTTTATAGGCAGAGGGAGGAAAACAGTCTGAATTACTACCTGCTAGTAAAAATACTGAATCCCAGCACTTTGGGAGGCTGAGGCAGGAGAATGGCGTGAACCTGGGAGGCGTAGCTTGCAGTGAGCTGAGATCCGGCCACTGCACTCCAACCTGGGCGACAGAGCGAGACTCCGTCTCAAAAAAAAAAAAAAAAAGAACGAGCAGTCACCATGATGAATATCAGCAAATCAGAGCGCACAACATCCACTCTTTATTTGCCTCTCATTTTCACCTCTGAGTTTCCAAAGCACTTGAAAATGAACACTAAAAGTAACTGCCTCCTTGCTGTGTGTGAATTCCCCCCAAATTTCTCAGCTACTTGTCCAGTCAGTGTTATATAACAGCAGGCTGATGTGGTATTAAAGGAATCTTGTTATATAATTCAGCCCTACTCACTGCAGCTCGCTTTTCTTTTTTAAAGACCTAAGGGAGGGTAGCATGGAACCAGGGCCGGAGGGAGAGAGCTCTGTGCACTGTCGCCTGGGGCTGTCCCTCTCCCCCACCCTCCCTGGGGCCTTTTCAGGATTCCACAGTGGGTTGGCCGCCCAGGAAGGCATCTCCCTCGGCCCCCAGCGGCTGCTAAGCAAAGCCTCCGGGACCCCAGGGAGGAGGACGCGGCCCTTGGCATCCTCCCCGAGCCCGGGAGCGGATGTTAAAGATCTTGTTCATTCAGCTCTGCTGGAGCGAAGACGGTTGCCAAACCAGAGTGCTCGTTTTATTTTTTTTTTAGAACAGCAGAACTGTTATTACGAGTATTCAGGGAGAGAGAATAGGAAGCGCAAAAGAGATTCTGCAGCATCTTAAAAACAGCAGTAACACGAGAATTGCCTGCCCAGCAAGGCGGGGATCCAGACCGGTGGGCGCGGCAGGGCGCTTCTGAGCCACCGTCTGGCGGCCGTGCCACCATCCCCG
>NW_012118821.1:3541640-3544311 GCF_000951035.1 Colobus angolensis palliatus | reverse complement strand
AAAAAAAAAAAAAAAAAAAATTTCAGGAGGGCATCTAATGCTCAAAACCTCCTCTTATCCAGCCCATTCTGGGACTAAGATTTTCTGGTGAATTCCATGTCCAGCAGTGCCATCCATCCCTACTGCCATCCACTACCACTGCGCTGTAAAAAGAGCCTTCCTACAAGAGCTGACTGCGCCTCACTCCTTGTGTCCTATTCTCCATGAACTCCAGCCCAAGGCGCCTCCCACCTCCCTGAGCCATCTCTTACCAAGGACCTCGAGACCTCCGAGTGGCTCAGTTTGACCACCAGCTCTCAGACTTTCCGCATGTATCCCACCAAGCAGAACTTCCAGCAGCTGAGCCCGCCCTCCATCCTAAGCACCTTCCTCCTTTGGCTTCCGGATGTTGCGTTCTCTTGGTTTTCTCCCCTTCACTGGCTGTTCTTTAGGATGCCCTTATCTCCTCATCCTGTGAACAGCGTGCTCAACCCCTGGCCTCGCCCCACGTTAGTTCACACACATGAAGCTCCCAGGACAGAGCCCGGTGCCCATCCATGCTTCCTAAGCACATGCTGGCAGCATTGTCACTGGTGATCCCATCTAATCTCATGGGTTTAAATCCTCCCATGTTCTAATGGCTCCTAAATGAACTCCAAACCTGACCTCTCCCCTGACTGCTAAACTCTTACAAAGATCTACTCACTTGAAATCTGTTTGGTTGTCTGACAGCCATCTCAAATTTAACATACTGAAAACCAACTTCCTGGTTAATGACACCCCAAACCTGCCCCTTCCACATTTTCTGTGTCTGTTCATGGCAGCTACATCCCTCCAGCTGCTCCGGCCAAGAACTTTGGGGTCACCTTTGATTCCTTTCTTCCTCACACATCCCAGTCACCCCACTAGTAAGTCCATAAGCCAACCGCCCCTCACCACCGCCCGCCAATCCAGTCCAAACGACCCCACATCTCACTTGGATGACTACAGAAGCTCCCCTCCCCCAGCACAACCCCAGCTTCTGTGCCTGCCACCTCACTCCCCATTTCTTCACTCCAGCCAGGCTCTGTCTCAAAAGACAAAAACAAAACAAAACATAATATTCAGAATGATGATTCGGGGATAAACAGACAGTCTCTAAGACATTCCCAGTCAACAGTGGTTAAAATTTTTAAATGTGAGTGCTTAAAAGAATAACTTTCACTCAAGTTTGATGTTTTCTTATGAAGAATATATCTCTCCTCCAAAATGCTAGATAGTTATGAAGCTATAAAAGGTTTCCTTTCCTCCTTTCTTCCTAAAGAAACTAAAAGTAGTTATTGGCTGGGTACAGTGGCTCACACCTGTAATCCCAGCACTTTGGGAGGCCGGGGGGGCGGGTGGTGAATCACCTGAGGTCAGGAGTTCAAGACCAGCCTGGGCAACATGGTGAAACCCCGTTTCTGCTAAAAATACAAAAATTAGCTGGGTGTAGTGGCGCACATCTGTAGTATGTAGGTATTATCTGAAAATAATGAATTGGACCCAAGGGCTCCCTTATACCTCGAATAATCTGTGATTCTAGGATTCCTCATTCAATCAAGAAACATTTATGGTGCAGAAAATACATACAGTTGGCTGGGTGAGGTGGCTCACGCCTGCAATCCCAGCACTTTCGGAGACCAAGGTGGGTGGGTCACCTGAGGTCAGGAGTTCAAAACCAACCTGGCCAACATGGCAAAACCCCCTCTCTACTAAAAATACAAAAATTGGGCGTGGTGGTGGGCACCTGTAATCCTAGACACTCAGGAGGCTGAGGCATGAGAATCTCTTGAACCTGGGAGGCACAGGTTGCAGAGAGCTGGGATCACACCACTGGACTCTAGCCTGGGCAACAGAGTGAAACTCCTTTTCAAAAAAAAAAAAAAGATACACACAGTTCACACCCAGAAGGGCAACTGCAGCTGATGGACCTCCTCAATACTTCCTGAAACCGTCTCCTCTGCAAGCTTCTCACCGCCACTGCCTCGGTTCAGGACTCGGCCACCTGGACCATTGCAGACTCCCCCACCCACACACACAGGTGGTCATGTTATCCCTAGTCCGACTCTGTTCAGTTCATCCTCCCCACACGTTGTCGATGTGACCTTCCTAAAACACAAACTGTCACAATCCTTACCTTTCCGATACCCAGAGCTTTCACAGTAATCCAAACTCGCTAACGTGGAATAGCCTTGGCATGGCGCACTGCAGCCTGGCATATTCTCTTAAGACCTCTCTGACCCATGCCCGGGGCACCAGCTGCCCCAGCCACCAGTGATATTAGGCATGAGGTTCTCTCTGCACAGAACTTGCTGCCTGCATCACATCCACAGACCCTTCCAGTTTCAGGACAACTTCCAAATCCATCCCTTCGGGAATGCCTCCCTGCCTCCCTTGGGATTAGCCTCTTTCTCCTGTGGCCTCTGGATACTTATCTCTCATCGCCCTGCTTTCTACTTTCCCCCATTGAGCTGCAGACTTTAGGGCAAGGGCTAAGCCGTGTGGCCTCATCCCTAGCGCCCATAGCGGGATCAGTGCTCAAAGGATATCTGGAAAGTGACTTAAAGAACGAGCAGTCCATCCTGGCTAACATGGGGAAACCCCGTCTCTACTAAAAAATACAAAAACTAGCCGGGCGAGGTGGCGGGCGCCTGTAGTCCCAGCTACTCGG
>NW_012118821.1:3538647-3539885 GCF_000951035.1 Colobus angolensis palliatus | reverse complement strand
GCCAGGGTCTAGGGCGCCGAGGCGGGGGTGCGAACCCGAGCCTGGGGAGGGGTGGGCGAGGCAGGGGCTGCACGGGTATCTCCAGGGGGTCCACACCGGCCCTACGCGAGGGGCACCGGGTGCGGGCGCGGCCTCCCCTCCCAGGTCTCCCCCTGCAGTCCCCCAACTCCCGCCCACGGGCGCCCTCGCTCCCCGCCCTCGGGTCAGCCCTGTACCGGCCGCGTGGAATTGCTGAACACGCGGGGGCCCCGGGTGGGTTTGTTCGTTTATGGAAACGCTCCCCAGACGACGCTCCCGGGTCCCGTGGGAGGCTGCGAGAGCGTGGGGGGACTTCCCAGCGCCTGAGCCCCCTAGCGATGCGCGGGGCGGGCGGGCAGGGGAAGACCCCAGGGCTGCGTGCGCTGCCTTCGCGGGGTCCGGCAGTCAGTGCGCCCCGACATTTCAGTGTCCGCCAGACCTAAGACGCCCCGGGAGGGAAGGGGCGATCCTCTGGGCACCGACTGTCCCCTCCAGCCTTCTCCTTCCCTCTGTTGCCCCAGTGGAGGCTGGATGTGTGGAGGTTGAGCCTCATCAAAACCCCCAAATAGTCACTACTTTTGGGAAAGAAAAACTTTAAAAATGAGGGAGAAAGGCAGAGCACCCCCCCACCCCAGGAAAGAAGCAAAAGGAAATACCTGATGGTGGTCAGAAGTCCAGCTTTTGGTCTTGGTTTGTTTTTTTTTTTTTCCTTAACCGCTTTTCTTTTTAAGTGAACTAACCAGAGTAGAAAACGCTCCAAAGCTGCCGAATTCAAACTCAGCAAGCCTTCCTGTTGGTTGGTCCTGTATTTTACTTAGATGTGATTACTTCCTTCCCTTGCCCACCTACTGCAACTTTAAATTCCAGCCTTTCCAGGACAGGGCAATTCAAAAGTCCTGGGTTTAGCTCACCTATCTTGACTTAACATTAACTCTTATCCTGATTGATTGGATTCCAGAATAACTGTGAAAATGGAATTTCGGCTAAACTCTCCCAACCGCAGACTTGAAATTTTACTATTTTATCACTTCAGGAGTAGACATTAAAAAACTTATGCCTAAGAAAATGCTATAAAAATGGGACTCAAATTCACATCCATTTATTTTTTTTATTATTAAGAGAGAACAGGAGGCGGGGCGCGGTGGCTCACACCTGTAATCCCAGCACTTTGGGAGGCCGAGGCAGGTGGATCACGAGGTCAGGAGATCGAGACCATCCTG
>NW_012118821.1:3536417-3537551 GCF_000951035.1 Colobus angolensis palliatus | reverse complement strand
AAAAAAAAAAAAGAAAAGAAAAAAAAATTTTAAAAAGAAAATATTTATGATCCCCGCCGCCATTTTTTTTTGAGACGGAGTCTGGCTCTGTTGCCCAGGCTGGAGTGCAGCGGTGCGATCTCCACTCACTGCAACCTCCGCTCACTGCAACCTCTGCCTCCCGGGTTCAAGCGATTCTTCTGCTTCAGGCTCCTGAGTAGCTGGGATTATAGGTGCGGGCCACCACATCCGGCTAATTTTCATATTTTTAGTAGAGACAGGGGTTCACCATAATCGCCAGGCTGGTTTTGAACTCCTGACCTCAGGTAATCCACCTGCCTTGGCCTCCCTAAGTGCTGGGATTACAGACATAAGCCACCGTGCCTGGCCTCTCCCCCCGCCTTTTCTTGATGGGCCATTTTAACCATCCAGGTGTAGGATGTGGGGCCAAACACAGATGTCATTTGGGTGCGCTAAGTCCACAGATGTGTCTCATTTGGAAGCTATTGATAACAAGTTTTTAAGAAAACAAATCTCATCTTGAAACTCTTTAAGCCCCAGAGAACAACAACATTTAGAGGGAAACAAGATTTTTCTTGCATTCACTCAGTTTAATCATTTAAAGGAAATCATGTTTTGCTCCTGCCTTAGTAGAAGCTAGTCATGTGACTCACATTTAACTACATCCACAGCTCGCTGCGTTCACCTCCCAGGGCAATCAATTCTTCTGGCCACTCTTGATTCCAACACTGTTTCCCAAAACTTGTCATTAGCTCCGCTTCAGCGGGAGGAATGCCAGAGCCTGCATTCTTTCCACTTTGAGAGAACACTTTAAAATCTGCTACATTTGTAGACCTGGCTTCCATCAAATAAGCTGAAAACCTAGATTGATTTTATTAGAAGCTTCCCATAATAAGCAAACAACCTGAAAACTTTCCACATGACAAATGCCCCGAAGATCGCCTCTAGAATTAACAAAGAATCTTTGTCCGAAAGAGTTAGCCACGTCTCAGGAATATTGGAGAATTGAAATGAGGTGTAATCCTTCTTAAGAAAACATCCAGGCCGGGC
The DNA here is from genome assembly GCF_000951035.1 of Colobus angolensis palliatus. Classification (NCBI taxonomy): domain Eukaryota; kingdom Metazoa; phylum Chordata; class Mammalia; order Primates; family Cercopithecidae; genus Colobus; species Colobus angolensis. The sequence continues at coordinate 3,536,501 of NW_012118821.1, read as the reverse complement.
GCGGTGGCTCATGCCTGTAATCCCAGCACTTTGGGAGGCCGAGACGGGCGGATCACGAGGTCAGGAGATCGAGATCATCCTGGC
>NW_012118821.1:3533115-3534616 GCF_000951035.1 Colobus angolensis palliatus | reverse complement strand
AAAAAAAAAAAAAAAGAAAAGAAAATATCCGGCAGCCACACCTGCAGCTGAAGGACTCTTTTATGCAGTGATAGTGCTCGTGCGTGTTGGTGATGGTGGGTGGAAGGTGAAGCCCAGTTTGGGAGCTCTCTGCTTAACTCTTGGAAAACAGAACTTCCTTTCCTTAAACAAATTAAACCTTGGAAGAGGACTACAGTTGATGATACTTTTCAGAAGGACTCGGGCACCTGAATGATGTTTTCCTTGGCTTCAGGAGTAGCCTGGCATCTATCTGCAGATGAAGCCAGTTCCTCCCACCGTGACTCGTGGACCAGTCATTACAATGGCCTGCCAAACCAACCCACCTTTCAAAATCCTACTCCAGGGCCCCTGATTCAGGACCCGCAGATCCACTCTCTCAGCTCAGATATTTTGCAGTTTCCCACCGTTCATGGCACTGCCAAGCCGTTATGTAAGAAAGACGTGTTGTGCAGGTGCTGGTTCTTATGAATATGCAGACAAATAGTATTTGCATTCGGGTGACAAATGAGACAGCATTTGAAACATAAGCAAGCCATGTTTCTATTTTTAATGCTTAATCGGTAACTTGAGAGAGCCACAGTGCCATTAACGAATGCTGCTATGTTTGGACAGCAGTAGCCCGCATAATTGCTATTGTCTTTTTCCAAAGTGTCTAAGCTTTTGCATTTGGTTTCATGGTTTCAGCATCAAGAGGGGAAAACAAAATATAAGGGCGAGTCACCATTATTCATTAAGGACAATTAATGAGTTAGAGAACTCCTTTCAATATTTACTAAGAAATAAGATACATGAGGTCCTCAGGGTTAGCAGGTCTTGGTTATGGCTGATTTGGCCCTTTCTATAACACTGTAAAAGAATCTGAAGTAAAATGACAATGACTTATGCCCCATCTAAACAAAAGGTTTCCATCTTTTCCACTGGAGTTTACGATGCATACTTTCCATGACTAGAGCAGTTCTCGTTGTTTAGAGACATCTCATGGCTTCTGGCTCAAAACAGCAGCTCAGGTGCAGAGTTGCCTTCCCTTGGTACTTGAGACTTTGCTGGAATTAAGATAAAAGAAAAAGGGATAGAGGAGGAGTTATAGGAAGGAGGGAAAATCACAAAGGAAAGGTTTCAACGCATGTCTGAAAGATGAAAAGCTGACAGTAGAGAGCTGCCAGATGACACAGGCTGAGCAATTGCAGTCTATGTCATGACAACAGACGCTGGAGAGGAAATAGGGTCAATGGACTGACAGATGAAACTCCGGGATGCGGTCAGCGGGTATAAAAGGAGGTGGGAGTGAGACGTGGGCATCGGATCTAAGGAGCGATTAAGATCTTTACCTGCGACAAGGGCATCATCCCCCACTGACTCTTGCTTATATTTAAGACAAAAAAAATGACCAGGTAGCTGATGTGCTTTCACTCTGCTGCCGTGTATATAAGACTCTTTTCCCATTGGCTTTTTACTCCGGCTAGGAATTTAGACCGGGGGG
>NW_012118821.1:3531442-3533004 GCF_000951035.1 Colobus angolensis palliatus | reverse complement strand
TTAGCTGAGCAGGCAGGAAGCTGGCTGCCCTGAACTGGAGCTACTCCAGGTTCAGGTGCCCATCCCTGGCCCACTGAGTAGGATGATGTTTGCGTGGAAGGACTGTCCTGTCTCCAGGGTCTGTGCACAACAGCAGCTGAGAAAGGTCCAGTGTCCACAGCCACCGGCCTCAGTGAACGTAAGCTTCCTTCTCCTTGCAAATCTGCTACACAAAGTGAGCCATGAGCTGACTCCCCTGTCCATGAACCCACAGTTTTAAGCGTGAGATTTGGAGGCCACTGAAAACATACTAGGACCCTAGACTTCATGGGGGTCATTTATCATTCTGGGGACAAGGGATGAGGGGAGAGGAAGGGCAGTGCTGGGAAAGGGAATTGAGTCTGTGTAAATGTGGCCGTTAACATGCAATATTTATTAGAAGTTAACCTTTAAATACTGTTGGCTAAAAAGAGTGTGCAACAAACAAAATGTCCAGCTTTAAGCTCAAGGCCCCCACTGTGGATATCAACTTCTGTAATGTGGAAGCTGCCTGTGGGGATGGTTCCCTCTGCACACGTGCATCCCATGGTCCCAGACACCTGGGAAGATTCTTAAGTTCTTTCTTTTCATTAGAGATCTGAGAACCAACCAGTCAATTAATCAGCTCAGAGGAATAGAGTGCTGTAGTCAAGGCCCAGGTTAAATATTAAAAGCATCTCTTAGCTCTTTAACTTGTAGCTGTTTAACTTGGTAAGTGGAGGTGAAGTCCCAGCCTGCTCATGGCGATTACTGATTAATGCCTGTGCACATTTGTACAAGTCCCCCTGGCTGCACGATCGCCTGTCCTGCGGAGTGCAACTTTCCTTCATCGGGCAGCCAACCTCCACCCAACGGGGACAGCTGACACTTCCTGAGAAGCCACCAGGCCCTGCCCCGACCCTTTACCGACTGTGGCTCGTTAAATGAGCCTCACATCAACCTTGTAAGGTAAATATTTTCTGCCTGTATTTTGTGGATGGCAAAACTGAGGCTCCGAAGAGTGGGGAGCTGGCCTAAGGTCTTGAAGCCGGTGACAGCCAGAGCTGGGACTCGAACCACTGTCTGTCCAGACCCCATGGTCCTTTCATTATGCTATCTGTAACCAAATAGGTGACAAACGTAACAGAATAGACCAGCTGAGCTCTGAATATATGGAACTATTGCCATTACCCAGGGCCACCATGTAGGTGGCGTGGCTGATATGGTTTGGATTTGTGTCCCTGCCCAAATCTCATGTTGAATTGGAGAAGAGACCTGGTGCGAGGTGATTGGATCATGGGGGTGGACATCCCCCTTGGTGTTCTCGTGATAGTGAGTGAGTTCTCATGAGATCTGGTTGTTTAAAAGTGTGTCCCCCCTCCCACTTCCTCCTGCTCCAGTCATGTAGGATATGCTGGCTTCTGCTTCACCTTCTGCCATGATTGTGAGTTTCCTGAGGCCTCTGCAGCCAGGCTTCCTGTACAGCCTGCAGGACCGTGAGCCAATGAAACCTCTTTTCTTTATAAATTACCCAGTCTCAGGTAGTGGTTTTTTTTTTTTTTTTT
>NW_012118821.1:3529683-3530100 GCF_000951035.1 Colobus angolensis palliatus | reverse complement strand
TTCCCCAGAACTCAGAATATTCCCAGGTCATGGAGGTCAACCAGATGAGTTGGTCACCCTACATGTAGGGTTGTACAGGTTGTTCACTAAACAAGAGTGCCTGACCAAGAAGCAAATAGAGGCTGCAGGCCAGCCATGTTCCATTCACCAAGCTGTCCTCATGGAGCAGGGCTGTATCCCCCTAGAGGAAGGTACAATATGGGCTAGCTAAGGCCCCACTAGTTCCTCTGACACTATTAACCCAGAAGTTTGAGCAGTTCAGTGATTTGGGTAATGACCTCATTTTAAACTAACCTCTCTTGCCAGGGAATTTCTCCCTCTGCCCTAAACACACACACACACACACACACACATGATCAACATACACATTCCTAATCACGTTCTTATTAAACTGTTCAAGTCATGGGAAATGAGGTT
>NW_012118821.1:3523183-3524518 GCF_000951035.1 Colobus angolensis palliatus | reverse complement strand
GGTGCATGGCACCACATCTGGCTATTTTTTTCTTTTTTTTGTAGGGATAGGGGTCTCACTATGTTGTCCAGGCTGATCTTGAACTCCTAGCCCCAGGTGATCCTCTTGTCTTGGCCTCCCAGAGTGCTGGGATTATAGTCATGAGACCGTGTTTCCTGTACCTGGTCTAGGTTTGCACTTGTCAAAGATCAACCTTCTGTATCTCTTCGGGGGTTTTAAACATGAATAAGTTCGATAGTGGACTTAATCTTAAATATATTCTTAGAAACTAAGATTTTAATAATTGTGATTATACTTTTTTGGTAAAAGTTACTTTAATGGTGGTCACATAAAATCTTTCTGGGTAATAAGCAAATTATCATTCCTACACATTTTTAAAATTTGACATTTCTAGTTGGTTATCTTGGGCTTTCTCTGTCACGGAACCGGCCCATGCTTCTGTGTAGCTTTGTGGCCTTCCCAACTGTAAAGCAAATCCCCACATCTCAGCCCATTCCCTTCATGGCCCCTCAGAGCTCAAAGTCAGTGGGGACTGGGTAAAATAGGGTGTTAGTGAAAGCCAGATAGGCCATTGAAGGCACCAGGAATAAAGAGAGGGGATGGAGGGGATGTCTACCCAGGTGGGAGGTGAGTCATCCTTTCTGGATCTGAAACTACCATTCAGACACACACATCTGACATCTTTTTCTTTTTTTTTTTTTTTTGAGACGGAGTTTCGCTCTTGTCGCCCAGGCTGGAGTGCAATGGTGTGATCTTGGCTCACTGCAACCTCTGCCTCCCGGGTTCAAGCGATTCTCCTGCCTCAGCCTCCCGAGTAGCTGGGACTGTAGGCATGCACCACCATGCCTGACTAATTTTGTATTTTTAGTAGAGACGGGGTTTTGCCATGTTGACCAGGCTGGTCTCGAACTCCTGACCTCAGGTGACCCGCCCTCCTCAGCCTCCCAAAGTGCTGGGATTACAGGCATGAGCCAGGGCTCCCGGCCTCATCTGACATCTTTCCAGTCCTGAGAGGTGTGTTTTTTTCATTCATAATTTAGTCACGACTGGGAGCTGTGGCTCGCACCCATAATCCCAGCACTTCGGGAGGCAGAGGCAGGCAGATCACTTAAGTCCAGGAGTTTGAGGCCAGCCTGGCCAACATGATGAAACCCCATCTCTACTAAAATACAAAAGTTAGCTGGGCGTGGTGTCTCATGCCTGTAATCCCAGTTACTCTGGAGGGTGAGGCATGAGAATCGCTTGAACCCAGGAGGTAGAGGTTGCAGTGAGCCAAGACTGCACCACTGCACTCCAGCCTGGGCGACAGAGTGAGACTCTATCTCAAAACAAAAA
>NW_012118821.1:3514387-3522303 GCF_000951035.1 Colobus angolensis palliatus | reverse complement strand
AATAATAATAATAATAATTTGGTCCCTGTGCCATATGGACCTTACAACTTTGGTGGACATCTCTTCCTTTTATATAAGCATGCTGTGTGCTATGGACTGAAGGTTTGTGTTCCTCCAAAATTCACAGGTTGAAATCCTAAACCCCAGAGTGTTGGCATTAGGAGGTGGGGTCCTTGGGAAGTAATTAGGTCATGAGGTGGAGCCCTCGTGACTGGGATTAGTGTCCATATAAGAAGAGACCTGAGAGCTTGCCCCTTTCTTCTCTCTGCATCATGTGAGGACACAGCAAGAAGGCTGTCTGCAAACCAGGAGGACAGCCCTCGCAGGACACTGGATCTGTTGGTGCTTTGATCTTAGACTTCCCAGCTTCCAGAATTGTGAGAAAGAAATGTTTATTGTTTAAGCCATCCAGTCTGTGGTATTCTGTTAGAACATCCTGAGCTAAGATAGTGTGTTTAAGAGAATGGGAATACTTAGACCTGAAAATGGAGTGTTGCACTCAGGTGTCAGCAATCTGTAGCCAGCAAGCCAAATTTGATTTCCAACTGTTGCTGTAAATAAAGTTTTATTGCAACACAGCTACACACCCATTTGTTTGCATGTTTCTCTGGCTGATTTTGTATCACTATTTGGCCCTTACAGAAAAAGTTGCCAATCCCTGGTTTAGTTAATAGTTCTCTGCATTTCGCCTATTAATTCCAGGTGATATGGTTTATTTATTCACAAAAGCAAAGGACGTTAATATTAACCGCCTAAGATCTTTAGTTAGTTATTTGTGCCTTCATAGCTAGGTCACTGTTCTCACCTGGGGCCTCAGGGAACTTTGTTGAGTTATGAAACCCAAAGTAAAAAGAGGAAATAAATTAGCCTCCCTCAAGCTTAAATTCCTCCTTTTGGAAGAACGAGAAACTAGATCTCAAAATCATTTTTCCTTTTCTGCTTCTTCTAAATTTCTTTATTCCAACAGATAAATGTGTTTTTGTTTTTTGTGTTTTTGTTTTCCAGCTGTGAGTCCAGACAGGATCCAGAGAGGGGTTCACAGAGTCTTCTCTGGGTTTTATGGAGACTTACTTTGCCCTTCCGTGTTAGCCTCTGAAGGCACTGTGTTAACCTGAGGCGCAGGAAGGCAGGAGAATCGCTTGAACCTGGGAGGTGGAGGTTGCAGTGATCCGAGATCGCGCCACTGCACTACAGCCCGGGTGACAAAGACTCCATCTCAAAAAAAAAAAAAAAAAAGGCACAGGAAAGGGGGCAGATAAAAATGTTAAAAGCATTTCCCCTCCCTTGTTCTTTTTCTTCTTCAGACTCTAATAAAAGGATAAAATCTTTTAGATTTCCAGTTTTGCAGCATCGGCACTAGAAATCAATTAAAAGCTATTTTTAGTCCACTCAAGAATACTTATCCAAAAAAAAAATAGCTATCCAAATGTTTTGACTACTTAAACTGAAAGCAAACTTACACCAAAATGAAATTATCAGAAAAGAAGCTCAATCTGTTTGCACAAGTGTACACGCCACATGTTCCATTTGATTCAACTCTACAAATGTTTATGGAGCACCCACCACGTGATACATTTGGGGCTATAGGCATGAATAATTCATAATCCTTACCCTCAAGATGCTCCGGGCCAGTGCGAGAGGCAGATATGTTAAATAGTTAAAGTAACTGGAGAAACATGTAATAACAGGTACAAAATACTAAGGAAGGCCCGGGCACAGTGGCTCACGCCTGGAATCCCAGCACTTTGGGAGGCCAAGGCAGGTGGATTGCTCGAGCCCAGGAGTTCAAGACCAGCTTAGGCAACTTAGTAAGACCTTATCTTTACAAAAAAAAAAAAAAAAAAATTAGCCAGGCATGGTGGTGCATGCGTGTAGTCCCAGCGACTCAGTAGGCTGAGGTGGGAGGACCCCTTGAGCCCAGAGCGTGGAGGCTGCAGTGAACTGTGATCACACCACTGTACTCCAGCCTGGGCAACAGCATGAGACCGTGTTTCAAAAACAGAAAGAAGTAGGAGTGTCTCCAAGCAGAGGAAAAATGAGAAGGGAAGGTACTGAGGTACTAAGGACACAGGACCATCAAGGAGGTCAGTGTGCCAGGCAAGGGCAGAACAGCAAGAGATGGTGCTACTTCCCATGTGGACTAAGTTCACTGCTCGAGTGAGGAAAAGAGCAATCTGACTTTTTCTTTCTTTTTCTTTGAAATGGAGTTTTGCTCTTGTTGCCCAGGCTGGAGTGCAATGGTACAATCTCGACTCATCGCAACCTCTGCCTCCCAGATTCAAGCGATTCTCCTGCCTCAGCCTCCCGAGTAGCTGGGATTACAGGCATGCGCCACCACGCCCAGCTAATTTTGTAATTTTAGTAGAGACAGGGTTTTACCATGTTGGTCAGCCTGGTCTTGAGCTCCTGACCTCAGGTGATCCACCTGCCTCGGCCTCCCAAAGTGCTGGGATTACAGACGTGAGCCACCATACCTGGTCTTTCTTTTTTTTTTTTTTTGATACAGTCTTGCTCTGTCACCCAGGCTGGAGTAAAATGTCAACCTCCACCTCCCGAGTTCAAGTCATTCTCCCTACTCAGCCTCTGAGTAGCTGGGATTACAGGCACCTGCCATCATGCCTGGATAATTTTTGTATTTTTATAGAGACGAGGTTTCACCATGTGAACTTGGTCAGGCTGGTCTTGAACTCCTGACCTCAGGTGATCCACCCGCCTTGGCCTCCCAAAGTGCTGGGATTACAGGCATGAGGCTGAGCAATCTGATTTCTAAAAAGCATCCTGCATTTTGAAGAAAGTGAAATCCAAAAGTGAAGAGAGGCTCCTCCTGCCCCCACAATGGCATTGGGCACGTGGCCTGTGTGGCACCACGCGGGTGCTGGATGAGCACACAGCAAACACACAGAGTTTTGGAGTCTGCAGTGGAAGGAACCCTGGATAATACTCACTCTGGGAACACAGCCCTGAGGAAGGTAGTGACTTCTCCAAAGCCACCCAGCACGTGCTCCAGAGCAATCCTTTGTTGAGGGCTGTGGAGTGCTGGGCACCCTATGAGGCTCTGAAGTTCCCTCAGCAGCATTATGGGGTAGGCTCTGTGAACATCCACTTGATGGACAGGGCGTGGATTCTTGGGGAGCCCAAGATACTCTCCCACATTCACACAGCTAATCCATGGGGGAGCCTCGGGGTCTCCCTCCAGGGACTGTGCTCTCCTGACACCTTCCTTAACCTGAGGCCAGGATCCTGGCTCCCAGCTGTGCCCTCCATCACCAGCAAGCCACTGACACTAATAGACCAGCAGACAGTTGCACAAATGGCTTCAGTGGCATCTGAAAAGCATGTGTCCCTGTCCTTGAGGGAACTCTCTCCCAGACCGGAGCCAGGTCAGCATCTTCCACTCCTAAAATCATCATGGTCCATCTTCCAGTTCATATAACCTGGCACCCACGTGCCTGCTTCTAGCGGCCAAATGCGTGAGGGGATTATTTGGATTTGTGTGGCATCTGAACCATCATCACATTAGGCTCTCCACTGCATCTCCAAGTCCAAATGAGATCTGAACACCAGCTGCCCTTAGGGCAAGCTCAGGCTGCCATGGTAACTGGGCCATCCTGCCCTTCTGGACTCCAGCAGTCCAAGTAACACCACTCGGGTCTTAGCTACAAAGCTCAGCTCGCAGCAGACCCCTCCCTCACCTCTAGCTGCATGTTTCAGAACACTAGGTAGAGAGCTTAAGTAAGGTACTTCCCTTGATTTGATTGTCCTCTGATTAGCCTGTCAGCTAGCTCACATGCACTGACTGTGTACCAGCTGCATGTGAGGCCCCATGCTGAGTGTGGGGATGGGGGTGCCTTTAGCATACGGAGATGGGATCTAAAGTCTAGGGAACATCTCGTCTATAATTCTGCAAACACTTGCGGCCCTGCTAGTCTCAGGCATTGTGCTAAGCACTGTGGAGAGATGAGCTTGATATAGACCGACCCTGCCCTCAAAAAGCATGTACGCCGGGTGGGGAGATAAAAGGGTGAACAAGTGACTGCAGTCCAGCGGGATAAATTGGATAGAGCTTGCACACAAAGTCATGGGGGCAAGTGTCTCTGCCTGGGGGCATCAGGGCAGACTTCCCAGCAGAGGCAGCTTTTGAACTGCTTCTTAAAAGATAAACAGAGGTTGCTGGGTGTGCTGGCTCACGCCTGTACTCCCAGCACTTTGGGAGGACAAGGTGGGTGGACACTTGAGGTCAGGAGTTTGAGACCAGCCTGGCCAACATGGTGAAACCCCATCTCTACTAAAAATACAAAAATTAGCTGGGCGTGGTGGTACACGCCTATACTCCCAGCTACTCAGGAAGCTGAGACAGGAGGATGGCTTGAATTTGGAAAGTGGAGGTTGAAGTGAGCTGAGATCATGCCACCGCACTCCAGCCTGGGCAACAGAGTGAGACTCTGTCTCAAAGAAAAAAACAGAGAGAAAAAGATAGTTAGGGGTTCACCAGGCAGAGACAATGGAGAAGGGTGGTTCAGTCATGGAGTCGAGAGAGAAGATCACCAGCAGCCCAGTAAGCCAGGAGGGATGGGAGGGGAGGTGGGTGGGTCCAGATTAGAAGAAGCTTGACTGCTGCCGAGCAGGTTGGTTTTCCTTCTGAGGGCTGCGGGGAGTTTATAGAGTGAGTTTCAGCCGCCCAACACAGGAAATGGAATGGAGAGGACAAAACGAAAGGCCCAGAGCCCAGCTGGACAGTGGTCCCAGTGAGCTGGGGTCTCTCCTTCCAAATGGCAGCATTCTTCCACCTCGGTAGCAAACTGGGGAGCTGATACTTTGATTCTGAAGGGGCTTGCGGGGGCCAGACCCTTTCCTTCACCATTCGTGCTGTCAGCGGAGACAGGCATCTCAAAAGGGTTGTTTCCTGCCTCACTAATTTTTTCTATTTTTAGTAGAGACGGGGTTTCCCCATGTTAGCCAGGCTGGTCTTGAACTCCTGACCTTGGTTGGGTAATCCGCCTGCCTCGGCCTCCCAAAGTGCTGAGATTACAGGTGTGAGCCACCACGCCTGGCCAATCCAGATCCCTTTATTTTGCTCTTTTTTCTTTCCATAGCCCTTTGCCTTCTAAGGTACAATTTAATATACTTATCGATTATGTTTATTAATTATTATACTTATTCATTGCATTTACAGTGTCTGAACCTCAATAACTATTTGTTACCTTGCTGAATAGTGTGAGAGGAGATGTATGAGAGCCTCTCTCTCCTCTGGGACAAGCCTGGGCAAACGGTCCTCAGAACTGCTCCTCGCAGGTTTTTGTTCTTCTAGAGCGGGGATATTTCTGGCCACATGCACACTGTCTGTCTGGAGCAGGAGTGGGGTCTGTTCCCAAGTTCCAGCTCTATGGAGCAGCGGCACTTGGGAAACAGAGGCAGTCTGGATTCGGGGGAGTCTCCTGTCTGTGTGCTGTGGATAAACCACTTATCTCACCTCGCCTTCAAGTGCGATGAATAATAAATGCCCACCTGGCTGTGTTGTTGTGAGAAGTGCATACAATTAAAAGTGATTATGCATGTTGAGCAATCAGTACAGGGTGTAGAAGATAACGAGGCTCAAACAGTGAGCTATAAATGCTTTTGCAAAAGACAGCTACTTAAAACTCGAAATACGTTTTCCCAGAAAGTCTGTGGAAAAAACCTGTTCCCTGGAGTTCATGAGAAAAGTTTGGTAACTGAATGGAGAATGTATCACCAGCTGAAGGCTGGTGGCAACTCAATGACCGTTTGTGAGGCCCTAGCCCTGGCTACCCAGTTCTGGTGATGGGTGGGGCTGCTTTAAGCACAGTCTTATTTTACCTTTGGCTCTGATATGAATAGGATTGGAAGTCAGAGCTCAAAGGACAGAGCTGGTGCAGTCTAAACGCCATCCTTCCAGGTGGGCAAGCAGAAGCCTCGGGAGGGGGAAGCAGCTCCCCTGCATCACAGGACAGAGGACCGGTGGGAGGACTGTGCAGGGTAGCAGGTGAAGGCCTCCCAGCGCAGTGGTTCCCAGAGGAGCGTAGAGCTGGCCCAGGCCCCAGCAGCAAGTGAGGAGAGAGGGGCTCCACAGCTCCACAGGTCTGTCCTCCAAATTCATGTTTTTTTTTTTTTTTTTTTTTTTGAGACAGACTCTTGCTCTGTCACCTAGCTAGAGTGCAGTGGTGCGATCTTGGCTCACTGCAAACTCGGCCTCCTGGGTTCAAGTGATTCTCCCTCCTCAGCCTCCTGAGTAGCTGGGATTACAGGCACAAGCCACCACGCCCAGCTAATTTTCCTATTTTTAGTAGAGACAGGTTTCACTATGTTGGCCAGGTTGGTCTCCAACTCCTGACCTCAAGTGATCTGCCTGCCTCGGCTTCCCAAAGTGCTGGGATTACAGGTGTGAGCCACCACACCCAGCCTCATGCTCTTTTTGATGCTCAGCAGACTGTGTCAACACCTGTGTGCAGTGTGGAAAAGAAATGTCTCTTCTGCAATAAAAATGTCCCATGTCTTCTATATAATGAACAACTGCGTCCTGCTCTCACCTCCAAACAAGCCCCACCTGGCCTCTTCTCTCGCCTCCAAACAAGCCCCACCTGGCCTCTTCAGGTGGTGGTTCAGGTCAGTTTCTCCCCGTTCCTACCAGCAGGGGAGCCAGAGCTTTTCACTACTTCTGCCTGGAGGAAGAGGCCCTGAGCTACCGCGAGGCTGGGGCACCCCCAGCGGCACACATTTCCAGGCCACCCCAGAGCTTGGGCTCCTGGAACTTCCACAAGGGAGGACTGGGGGCAGCCCAGTCATCTGCCCCTCAGTGGAGGGGGTGAGAGTGACTAAGGGGCTTGACAGATGCCAAGGGGAAAAGCGCACTATTGGATTAGGGTCCTCCATGTATTTGAGGAGGGGAGTGCTTGGGAGACTGATGACCCTACCCACTACCCTGCATCATCATTGGCTCTTAACAAAATTTATTATTTATGTGGTCCTGCCATGGTTAGGGCCCAGTGCTGGAGGAAATACGGAGATTAATAAGATCTTTATGTCTGGCCCCAAACACAGCATGTTGTTCCATTCCACTTGTGGAGCACCTGTTATGTGTGAGGATTGCACTCTGCAATTGTTTAAAGATAATCATCCTTAACAACTGCAAGGGCAGGACACTCCTTCGTAAATGTTGGCGCATAGTGTGTGCTCAGGAAAAGGAAAAATGGACTCACTGAGGGTCTGAGTGGGAGATGGGGCTTTTGGTAGAATAAAGGACACACACATGCACATACCCCTACACCTGCTGCTTTGGTTCAAATGCGTTTCTTCTCTCTTAATAACATCTATGGTACTGGAAAAATGGCGTGAGTGGTTTCCCTCTCCTTCCTGAAAAGCCCGCAAGAGTGAGGGGGGATCTTGGTGGAGGAGGCTAGGGAGGGAAAGCAGTGTTCCTTGGCCTTCTTTTCCACCCTCAGCTGCAGAGGAAGATCCAGACAGTGAAGGCCAGGTGGTGGGCCTGGGAGCCCAGAAGAAGGGCCAAGGGACAGGCTACCTGATCCAATTTTATCCTAAGTCCAGTGAAGTTACACAGGTTTCTTTCCTGCAAGAATTCTCAGGACCTTCACTCTGCTAATGAGAGCTCCAGGAGGGATGAGGTGAGTAGGTAACACTTCCCAGAGCTCTTTGTCAAGGAGCATCTCAGGGATGAGTGTTCAGAGGGGGAGGAAGAGAGTCCCACGGCCTTCTGGGGACCTGGAAACTGCCATCAGCATGGCAGCGTTCCTTGGTGCGTCAGAAAATCAGCCTTGACCAAATGCAAGGCACGCCAAAGAGTGCTTCTCCAGCCGGGCGCGGTGGCTCAAGCCTGTAATCCCAGCACTTTGGGAGGCCGAGACGGGTGGATCACGAGGTCAGGAGATCGAGACCATCCTGGC
>NW_012118821.1:3509030-3512997 GCF_000951035.1 Colobus angolensis palliatus | reverse complement strand
CCTGGGAGGCGGAGCTTGCAGTGAACTGAGATCCGGCCACAGCACTCCAGCCTGGGTGACAGAGTGAGACTCCGTCTCAAAAAAAAAAAAAAAAAAAGAGTGCTTCTCCAAAAGGCTTCTGAGGCTAAATCTATTCGGGGGTCTTTTAAAACATTTTTTTATTAGATGGAGTCTTGCTCTGTCTCCCAGGCTAGAGTGCAATGGCACGATCTCGGCTCACTGCAATCTCTGCCTCCTGGGTTCAAGCGGTTCTCCTACCTCTACCTCAGCCTCCCAAGAAGCTGGGATTACAGGTGCCTGCCCCCACACCCAGTTAATTTTTGTATTTTTAGTTGAGATGGGGTTTCACCATGTTGCCCAGACTAGTCTCAAAGCCCCGACCTCAGGTGATCTGCCCTCCTCAGTCTCCCAAAGTGCTGGGATTACAGGCGTGAGCCACCATGCCTGGCCTATTCATGGGTCTCCACCCGAACTCTCTGCAGGTGAAGGAAACCCTAAGGGTGGTACCGTACCCTGGGACTAGGAACAGTGGGGTGGGGAGAGAGCAGTTACCAGACCTAGAGAAGCAGGATTGTATGAGGATAGGAGTTGAGACCTTTGATCAAGGGATGCAGACAGCCTATGGTGACCCTCACAGAGTGAGTCAGAGAGAATCGCCCACCTCATCTCCTCCCTCTGTCTCCTAGGGACACTCCCTCCCATCAGTTGAACCTGTTGGAATGAGGCCACGGGGAAGCTGTCTGCTGCTTCCACCTAGGCCAGGGCATTCCCCTCCCTCCCTGCACAGAGTGGAGTGGGGCATGCGGATGCATCTGCAGGGGCTCCTGACGATGCTCTTTGTGACTTTGTGAGCATTTTATTTATTTGCAATAGCAAAGTATTCAAGTGAATCAATTATAATAATATGTAAATATGGCTTAAATCACTTATGGGAATTGATATAAATTTGCAATAATTTAAAAAATATCTAAGACCCCCCCCACACACACACACAACACACACACACATATATACATAAATATTTTTGAGATTGGGGTCTCATTATGTTTGTTGCCCAGGCTGGTCTTAAACTTCTGGCTTTTTTTTTGAGATGGAGTCTTGCTCTGTCACCCAGGTTGGAGTGCAGTGGCACGATCTCCGCTCACTGCAGGCTCTGCCACCTCCCGGGTTCACGCCATTCTCCTGCCTCAGCCTCCCGAGAAGCTGGGACTACAGGCGCCCACCACCATGCCCGGCTAATTGTTTTTTTGTATTTTTAGTAGAGACGGGGTTTCACTGTGTTTGCCAGGATGGTCTCGATCTCCTGACCTCGTGATCCACCCACCTTGGCCTCCCAAAGTGCTGGAATTACAGGCGTGAGACACTGCACCCAGCCAAACTTCTGGCTTTAAGCGATGCTCCTGCCTCAGCCCCCTGAGTCGCTGGGACTACAGGTGTGAGCCACCGTACACCCAGCATAACATAATGATTTTTTTTTTTTTTTTTTTTTTTTTTTTTTTGAGACAGAGTCTCGCTCTGTCGCCCGGGCTGGAGTGCAGTGGCCGGATCTCAGCTCACTGCAAGCTCCGCCTCCCGGGTTTACGCCATTCTCCTGCCTCAGCCTCCCGAGTAGCTGGGACTACAGGCGCCCGCTGCCTCGCCCGGCTAGTTTTTTGTATTTTTTAGTAGAGACGGGGTTTCACTGTGTTAGCCAGGATGGTCTCGATCTCCTGACCTCGTGATCCGCCCGTCTCGGCCTCCCAAAGTGCTGGGATTACAGGCTTGAGCCACCGCGCCCGGCCAACATAATGATTTTTAATGTTTTGTTTTATATATAGATGGTCCTGACTTAGGATGGCTCAACTACAATTGCTCAACATTACAACGCCGTGAAAGAGATACACGTTCAGTAGAACCTGTACTTCAAATTTTGATCTTTTCCTGGGCTAGCAATATCGGTAGGGGACTGTCTGGCCATGATGGGCAGTCATAGCTGCCCATCAGCCTGGTGATCACAAGCAGTAAACAGCCAGCACTCCACAGTGCACTGTGTTGCCAGCGTTCTTTGGATACTGTATTTTGTGATTATGGATCCCATAATGTCTACACAATGCCCATCTGCGTACGGAATCCAACCCTTTGTTTAAAATAGGCTCCTGCTGGACGACTTTGCCCAACTGTAGGTAATGTAAGTGCTCCAAGCACCTAAGGCAGGTGAGGCTGGGCTGTGATGTTCAGTAGGGTGGGTGTATTAGATGCATGTTCCAATTATATGTTCAATTATGATGGCTTTATCAGGGTGTAACCCCATCATAAGTTGAGGACTATCTCTCTATTCGAGTGTTGGTGTTTATTTATGGAATATTGTCTGTATGTCAGGGAGATGTCTTTTGTCAGGCCTTAAATTAATCACTAGAGTCTTTTTATGAGGAAGCAAGTAAAAGGTTCAGATTTTAAAGAACTAAGTACCAGCTGAAATAGTTTTATTTTTCTACTCAAGCTAACATTAATATTTAGATATTTCCTGCACTGCTTTTGAGCTCTTTGCTTGATACATTCTTCTCCTTGAATTGCTTTCTAGGCCAAAGCAGAATTGGACACACACATACGTGCGCACGCAGTCTTAGGAGGGGCAGGAAACAGGAGAAGGGGGGCTGCCACAGGTAAGATCAGCTGCCTAGGAATCAGGTGGCCATGGGGTGAGCACAGCCACATGGTGTAGTGCTGGGGATGCAGGTGGAGGCAGCAGGGTCTGGCTAACCTCTGGCTCCGTTTCGTGTTTAGGAGCAGTTACAGTGGAAGAGCCACTCTGGGCTTTGGGGGCACAGGAGCCAATAAACACTCCTTTGCTTGTCTGTTCTCATGAAGAGTCTCTTTCTGTCTCAGTTCCGCTTTCCTCTTTGTTGGTTCCATTTTCCACTCTGTGCTCCCCAGAGCCATTGCCTCAGTTCTCCAAGCTTCACATACAGCAGAAAGACGGTTTCTCTCTCCCTGCACAGGCAGCCGATGGCCTGAAATCCAGCTTCTGTTGTAAGGCTTGTGTGGGTTGCCTGTTCCTAATGGGTCAGGAGAATAGAAAATGTCCCTCCCTAGAACTCTGGGGTCAAGGAGGAGGGGAAGGGAGGGAGTTGGCTCCCTTAAATCTTGCAGACTTGGAACGGGGGAGGGTGATCCCCAGTAAATGTGGAGTTGCTAACTACAGATAGGGGAAAGTGTAGGCAGGCAAGAACAAGAGCTGTCCATGACTAAGAACATCTTAAGGGAGAAAAATGTGTCTAAACTCCACTGGTGCCTATTTCTGGTTGATTATAACAGGGATGATTTTATTCTATTTTTTCTTACTCTCTACAATGAATGTGCACTCGTTTTTTTGTGTTATGGCTCTGTCACCCAGGCTGGAGTGCAGTGGCATAATCATAGCTCACTGTAGCCTCAATCTCCCAGGCTCAAGCAAACCTCTTGCCTCAGCCTCCTGAGTAGCTGAGACTACAGGTGTGCACCACCACACACAGATCATTTTTTCTTTTTTGTAGAGACAGGGTCTCGCTATGTTCTCCAGCTAGTCTTAAACTCCTGAGCTCAAGTAATCCTCCCACCTGACCTCCCAAAGTGCTGAGATTACAAGTGTGAGGCACTGCACCTAGCCTGCGTTAGTTTTATCATGGGAAAGATAAAATAAATTTTAATTCAAAAATTGAAGAAGTCGGATGGGCACAGTGGCTCACGCCTGTAATCCCAGCACTTTGGGAGGCCAAGGTGGGCGGATCACCTGAGGTCGGGAGATCAAGACCAGCCTGACCAACATGGAGAAACCCCATTATTACTAAAAATACAAAATTAGCCCGGCGTGGTGGTGCACACCTATAATCCCAGCTACTCCGGAGGCTGAGGCAGGAGAATCATGTGAACCTGGGAGGCGGAGCTTGCAGTGAGCTGAGATCGTGCCACTGCACTCCAGCCTGGGCGACAGAGTGAGACTCCGTCTCAA
>NW_012118821.1:3506459-3507885 GCF_000951035.1 Colobus angolensis palliatus | reverse complement strand
TGAAACAGGGTCTCACTCTGTCATCCAGGCTGGAGTGTGGTGGTACATCATGGCCCAATGTAGCCTTGACCTCTTGGACTCAAGGGATCCTCCAGCCTCAACCTCCTGAGTAGCTGGGACCACAGGTGTGCACCAGCATGCTTTGTGTCGCCCAAGCTAATCTTGAACTTCTGGGCTCAAGCGATCCTTCCACCTCAGCCTCCCAAAGTGGTGGGATTACAAGTGTGAGCCACTGCACCCGGCATGGATCTACATTTTTTTCTCTCATAAACCAAGAGGGGTAGGATCAAAGGCTTTTGGGATTCACTCCTAAATTCATGATTCACAATTCACTGGTTCAATAACTAGAATTTCACTTTCAGATGAACCTGGTAGCACTGTTCAAGGTGAACTAGAAAAAAGAATGGTGGGAAAAAGATTGGAGCTAATGAATAATAACATGTTGAACAGTGAGAGAAACAAGTTTTTAAAAACATGAGAACAGTTAAAAGCCTGGGTATAGATTAAGTAGCCCCAAAAAGCAGCAGTTAGGAACTTCAGAAAAAAAAAGGAAAAAAGGGGATAGCAGATGAGAAACATCAGAGGAAAAACTGGCTGATCATTTTTCAGAATTTAAGACATGAGATTTCACAATGAAATACAATCTGGGAACTAAGCAAGATAAAGAAAAGTAAGCATTCACGTAATCACATCAGAATAGAATTTCAGAGTACCAAAGAGGAAGAGAAAAATATCAAAACCGATGAAGAGAAACACAGCTACAGACTTCTCACAAGAAACAACTGACAGTGGAAAATGGAGCAACAATGCCAGAGGCCTGAGGGAAAATAACTTTGGCCCAGGGAATTCTACACTCAAACTACTGCTCAGTATAAATGTAACATATCAAAACCTTTGGAATGCAGCTAAAATCCTATTTGAAGGGAGATTTATACCATTTATTATAAAACAGAGATAGTGAAAATAAATTAAGTACTTAACTCAGGAAGGTAGAAAACATCCACAGAGTAAACAAAAAAAGCAGATGATACAAAAGAATAAAGAGTGGAAATTGATTAAATATATACTCAATAAATATTTAAATGAATGAAACAGAAGCAACAAAACCAGGGCCGGGAATGATGGCTCACGCCTGCAATCTCAGCACTTTGGGAGGCCGAGGTGGGTGGATCACGAGGTCAGGAGTTCAAGACCAGCCAGACCAACATAGTGAAACCCCGTCTCTATTAAAAGTACAAAGAAAAAAAAAAAAGAAACAACAAAACCAAAAGTTTCTTTTTCCTCTTAGATATATAAAATTGGCAAATTTCTACAAAGGCTAATAAGGGAAAAAGAGAGAAACCCAAACTAACCACTATTAGGAATTAAAATGGGATCACAATACAAATGCTTTAGAATCTCAAAAACTCCCTTTATTTCACAATAA
>NW_012118821.1:3495806-3502300 GCF_000951035.1 Colobus angolensis palliatus | reverse complement strand
TTGCAGTGAGCTGAGATCATGCCACTGCACTCCAGCCTGACAACAGTGCAAGACTCCCTCTCAAAAAAAAAAAAAATTAAATGAACAAAAAAATCACCATACTATACAAAGTGTTTCAAACAATAGAATAAAAGTTGCAAAATTCATTTTAGAAGAATAAATTGCATGCATAACTAAATAGGAAAAAGTATAAGAAAATAAAATTATAGGGTAATTTTAATAACAATACTGATTTAGGTGGGGTGCGGTGGCTCAGTCCTGTAATCCCAGCACTGTGGGAGGCCGAGGCAGGCAGTCACTTGAGCTCAGGAATTCAAGACCAGCCTGGCCAACATGGTGAAATCCCATCTCTACTAAAAATACAAAGAAAATGAGCCAGGCACAGTGGCAGGTGCCTGCAATCCTAGCTACTTGGGAGGCTGAGGTCAGAGAATCGCTTGAACCTGGGAGGTGGAGGTTGCAGTGAGATCCGGCCACTATACTCCAGCCTGGTCAACAGAGACTCTGCTTCAGAAAAAAGAAAATAAATTGATTTAAAAATTCTAAATAAAGCATAAACTATGTCAATTCATCATAGAAAATAATATATGCTTTTCTGTGGAGCATGTTTCAAAAAAAAACTCAAAAATTTTAAAATTAAGAAAAAGAAAATAGGCTGGGCATGGTGGCTCATGCCTGTAATCCCAGTACTTTGGGAGGCTGAGGCTGGAGGATTGCTTGAGGCCAGGAGTTTGAGACCAGCCTGGGCAACACAGAGAGTCCTTGCGAGGCAGAGGTTATGGGTGAGCTGAGATCGTGCCATTGTACTACAGCCTGGGTGACAGAGTGAGGCTCCATCTCAAAAACAAAACAAAACAACAACAATAACAACAAAATTTCACATAGGATATTAGCATTGGAAAGGAAGAGATAAAACTGCCATTTTTAAAAGACAGTCTCCAAACTATTAGAATAAATAATTTCTTTTTTTTTTTTTTGAGACAAAGTCTCACTCTGTCGCCTAGGCTGGAGTGCAGTGGTGCGATCTCGGCTCACTGCAACCTCCGCCTCCCAGGTTCAAGCCATTCTCCTGCCTCAGCCTCCCAAGTAGCTGGGACTACAGGCGCCCGCCACCTCGCCTGGCTAATTTTTTTTTGTTTTTTAGGAGAGACGGGGTTTCACCATGTTGGCCAGGATGGTCTCAAACTCCTGACCTCAGGTGATCCACCCACCTTGGCCTTCCAAAGTGCTAGGATTACAGGTGTGTGCCACCATGCCCGGGCCAAATACCAAAATTTAGACACTAGTGATGATGATAAATAATAGCAATAGTAGAAGAAGGTGCAGTATAAAAATGGTTAAGAACAAGTACAGTCAATAGAGCTGGGAACCACTGACAATTAAGAACTCACATAGAAATTAGTAGGAAAGGGCCGGGCGTGGTGGCTCACACTTGTAATCCTAGCGCTTTGGGAGGCCAAGGCAGGAGGATTGCTTGACCTCAGGAGTTCAAGATCAGCCTGGGCAACTCTGTCTCTATTTTAAAAAATTAATTGAAAAAAAATTAGTAGGAAGAGAAGGGGTGACATTAACATTTAGAAATCATATGATAAAAACTTTTAGAGCCCTATTAGAGACCGCCTGGACCTGAAGATCTTTGTTTAAATCTTAAAAATGAAAAACAATTTTGTTAGTATTTTTTTTTTTTCTTTTTTTGAGATGGAGTCTCGCTCTGTCGCCCAGGCTGGAGTGCAGTGGTGCGATCTCAGCTCACTGCAAGCTCTGCCTCCCAGGTTCAAGCAATTATCCTGCCTTGGCCTCCTGAGCAGCTGGGATTACAGGCGCCCACCACCACACTTGGCTAATTTTTGTATTTTTAGTAGAAATGGGGTTTCACCATGTTGGTCAGGCTGGTCTTGAACTCCTGACCTTGTGATCTACCCGCCTTGGCCTCCCAAAGTGCTGGGATTACAGGCATGAGTCACTGTGTCTGGCTTTAAGCTTTCAAAATGAGACTTCTGTCTTTTAGCCGCTTAAATCAACCACCATTTTATCTCGCAATTTTGTGTATCAGGAATTTGGATGGGACTCAGGTTGGCAATTTTTCTTCTCCATGTGATATAAGCTGAAGTCACTAGGTAGAATGCACCTGGTGAGGCCTGGCACAGCAAATAATAACCTTTTAATTCCAAAGAATATTCGAAAAGAGACAAACACCAGGGACAGTGACCCATGCTTGTAATCCCAGCACTTTGAGAGGCCGAGGTGGACAGATCACTTAAGGTCAGGAGTTCGAGACCAGCCTGGCCAACAGGGTGAAACCCTGTACTAAAAATACAAAAATTACCCGGGCGTGGTAGCTGGCGCCTGTAATTCCAGCTACTCGGGAGGCTGAGGCAGGAGAATTGCTTGAGCCCAGGAGGCAGAGGTTGCAGTGAGCCAAGATCGCGTCACTGTACTCCAGCCTGGGTGGCAGAGTGAGACTCTGTCTCAAAAAGAGACAAAAGAACACAAAACAGGTGGGTAAGTAGAAAACAAATACTAATATAGTAGATGTAAACCAAATATATAAGTAATTAGATTCCATATAGATGGTGTGATGGCTGGAGGATCACTTGAGCCCAGGAGTTCGAGGCTGCAATGAGCTACAATCGTGCCACTGCACTTGAGTCCAGGAGACAGAGTGAGATCCTGTATCTAAATAATAATAATGATAATAAGATAAAATAAAAATGAGCATAGCAATTGGATAGGAAGAAATAAAACTGTCATTCTTTACAGGCACCATGACTGTGAATGAAGAAAATATAAAGGAGTCCACAGAAAAACCAAATTAATTACGAATTGATCAAGGTTGTGGGATTTAAGGTTAATAACATGAAAAACAATGCCTATATGTATCAGTGCATAAATTTAGAAAATAAAAAAATTAAATGATACTATTTATCATAGAATAAGAAATAATAAATATCCAGGAAATTTTTTTTTTTTAATCTGCAAGACCACTATATAGGAAGCTACAAAAAAATTACTGAAAAAAATTAAGGACAACATAAATAAATGGAGGGATATACCATGGCCATGGATTAGAAGACTCAATATCATAAAGATGTCAGTTCTCCTAAAATTGATCTAATGATTCTAACAATGTAATCTGAATGAAAAGATACTCAAAATGAAAATCAAAGCACATGGAGATGAAAAGTTTTAACATTCTAAATAAACCAGAGCTAGGTAATAAAGGAAACCAAAACCCACATCTCAGACTATTTAAAAAATGCAAAAGTGAGAACACCATCCATTAAAAGCTGTGGGATTTGCCAAAGCTGTACTCAAAAGAAAATGTAAGGGCGGCCGGGTGTGGTGGCTCATGCCTGTAATCCCAGCACTTTGGGAAGCTGAGGCAGGTGTATTACACTGAAGGTCAGGAGTTCGAGACCAACCTGGCCAACATGGTGGAATTCTTTCTCTACTAAAAATACAAAAATTAGCTGGGTATGGTGGTGGGTGCCTTTAATCCCAGCTACTCAGGAGGCTGAGGCAGGAGAATTGCTTGAACCCGGGAGGTGGAAGTTGCAGTGAGCCGAGATGGTACCACTACACTCCAGCCTGGGCGACAGAGAGACTCTGTCTCAAAAAAAAAAAAAAAAGAAAAAAAGAAGTAAAGCCAACCAATGTTTGAGAGGGGATAAGGATAGAAATTAATTAGTTAGAAAGCAAGATATGAGCAAGGGCCTGGTGGTATGCATCTGTGATCACAGCTACTTGGGAGGCTGAGGTGGGAGGATCACTTGAACCCACGAGTTCGAGTCCAGCCTGGGCAACGTAGTGATACCCCAACTCAAAAAATAAATAAATAAAACAAGAAAGCAAAATACACAGATGTCCTGCACCAGGTGAATGGATAAACTATGGCACAGCCATCCAAGGAAATGCACACTGCTTGGCAATAAACATGAAGAAAATGTTGATACATTCAACAACTTGGATGAATCTCAAGGGCATTATTTCTAGTTAAAAAAAAAGGCAATTAATCTCAAAGGGTTCCACATTATATGATTCCATTTATAGAATATTCTCTAAGAAAAATTACAGTGATGGAGACCAGATTAGTGGTTGCCAGGAGTTAAGGCTAGGTGTTAACAATGAGGAGCAACACAGGGATCCTCTTTGTGGTGATGGAACAGTTCTGTATCCTGATTTGGTGTTGATTATTCAAATCTACACGTGATAAAATTTCAAAGAACCATGTACACACACACAAATACATGACTGCATGTAGAAACCAGTGAAATCCAAACAAGGTTAGCAATTTAATTACTGTCAACTTCCTGATTTTGACAATGTACTATGGTTATGTAAGATATTGAGTAACCTGGATGAAGGGTACAAAGAAACTCTACCATTTTTGCAACTTCTGTGTGTCTTAAACTATCTCAAAATAAAGCTTAATACTTTTTTAAAAAAGAAAAAGACATAAATGGAGTAACAGGAAACTAAAACTGCAACATATATAATAGAAAGAGATACTATCCAAATCATATAAAGTCCCCATAAATCAATGAGAAAGTGATAGATGACCGAATCAATAAATGGACAAAGCCCAGGCACAGTGGCTCACGCCTGTAATCGCAGCGCTTTGGGAGGCTGAGGCTAGAGGCTCACTTGAGGCCAAGATTTCAAACCAGCTTGGGACCCATAGTGAGAGCCTGTTTCTATAATTAAAAAAAAAATTAGCCGGGCGTGATAGTGTGCACCTGTAGTCCTAGCTACTTGGGAGGCTGAGGCGGGAGGACTGCTTACACCCAGGAGTTCAAGGTTGTAGTGAGCCATTATTGCACCACTGCACTCCAGACTGGGTGACAGAGCAAGACCCTGTTTCTTTCTTTCTTTCTTTTTTTTTCCACATGGAGTTTTGCTCTTGTTGCCCAGTCCGGAGTGCAATGGCGCCATATCAGCTCACTGCAACTTCCGCCTCCCGGGCTCAAGCAATTCTCCTGCCTCAGCCTCCCGAGTAGCTAGGCTTACAGGCATGCGCCACCAAGCCCAGCTAATTTTGTAACTTTTTTTAGTAGAGACTGGGTTTCTTCGTGTTAGTCAGGCTAGTCTCAAACTCCCGACCTCAGTTGATCCGCCCGCATCGGCCTCCCAAAGTGCTGGGATTACAGGCGTGAGCCACCGTGCCCAGCCAGACTAAGAATTTTTAAATAAGCATAAGAAACATACTGAAATCTGTGGATTCTAAATTCTAAGAGTTAAAAGCACGTAATTGTGGTTTTTATTTTTATTTATTTATTTTGAGATAGCATCTTGCTTTGTTGCCCAGGGTGGAATACAGTGGCCTGACCATGGCTCACTGCTGCTTCAACTTCCTGGGCTCAAGCAATACTCCTGCCTCAGCCTCCTGAATAGCTGGGACCACAGATGCGTGCCACCACAATCAGCTAATTTTTTATTTTTCATAGAGATAAGGTCTGACTATGCTGCCTAGGCTGGTGTTGAACTTCTGGGCTTAAGCCATCCTCCCACCTCAGCCTCCCAAACTGCTAGGATTGCAGGTGTGAGCCACCATGCTGGCCAGTTTTCGTTTTAAAGTGCTCATATTTGCAACATGATGGAGATTACATCTCCTGTAACTATTTAATTTATGACAAAAAGTTTAAATGTCAGTTTAATTCTTATTTATTTTAGTTTTAAAGATGGGGGTCTTGCTATGTTGCCCAGACTGGTTTCAAATGCCTGGTCTCAAGCAATTCTCCCTCCTCAGCCTCTAGAGTAGCTGGGACTATAAGGGTGTGCCACTGTGCCTGGCTAAAGGTCACTTTAAATGTGTGCAAAGTGGCACATTACTTTTCAACACCATTTTAGAGGTTATCTGAGCACAAAGAAAATCATTGATCCCAAAGGCTCTGCACTGTGCTGGCTGCCCCATCCTCACCATCTCCTGAAAATGGCCTCTTAGTGGCCGAAGCTCTCCAATGAGAATGTTCTAGACACACATGATGTGGTGACACTCACATCAACATCAGACAGTTTCATCTGGTTGTCCACCCTGCTTCCTGCTTAACCATTTCCTGCTGACCTCTGAGTGAGTGACAGATAAACTAATTACAAAGTTGAACTGGGCTGCTCCTGAGACACGCTACTGTGCGGTGCTACATTAAGAATATTGGGCCAGGCGCAAGGGTTCATGTCTGTTATCCCAGCACTTTGGAAGGCTGAGGTAGAAGGATAGCTTGACCCAGAAGTTTGAGACCAGCCTGGGCAATATAGTGAGATCTCATCTATATATATATATTATATATATATTATAATATATGTTATATATATGTTATAATATATATATAATGTAATTGGCAGTTCATATTAAAGTTTTTGAGAGTCTGGAATTCTGGAGTTAGTCAGACCCGGGTTCAAATCCTAGCTATATTATCACCTATGAAGTCTTCTTGCCAATAACTTTTAGCCTAAGTCTAATAACAACCACCCCGCACCTGCCTTTTTTTTTTTTTTTT
>NW_012118821.1:3492254-3495751 GCF_000951035.1 Colobus angolensis palliatus | reverse complement strand
AACCTCTGCCTCCTGGGTTCAAGCGATTCTCCTGCCTCAGCCTCCCAAGTAGCGGGAATTACAGGCGCCTGCCACCACATCTGGCTAATTTTTGTATTTTTAGTAGAAATGGGGTTTCCCTATATTGGCCAGGCTGCTCTCAAACTCCTGACCTCAGGTGATCTGCCTGCCTCAGCCTCCCAAAGTGCTGGGATTACAGGCGTGAGCCTCCAAGCAGGGCCTAATAAAGCCTTTTCACTTAACTTCCAGTGTAGAGTACAGGAGTCAGGAAAACAAGTTAATTGACACCGTGAATAAACAATTAGGCAAATGTAGGATGTGGGACATTCTACAAGAAAACTGGCCTGTACTTCAAAGTCAATGTCGTGGGGAAAAGAAGTGGAAGAGCTTTATTAAGAGTCTAAAGCAACATAATAACCAAACGCAAT
This sequence comes from Colobus angolensis palliatus, assembly GCF_000951035.1. Classification (NCBI taxonomy): domain Eukaryota; kingdom Metazoa; phylum Chordata; class Mammalia; order Primates; family Cercopithecidae; genus Colobus; species Colobus angolensis. Next base: position 3,495,323 of record NW_012118821.1, on the reverse strand, counting down.
GCATGTACTTAATTAGATCCTGCATAAAAAAGTAAATCTAAAAAACTATGAGACATTTTTGAAACAATTGGAAAAACAGGAATATGGACTGGATATTAGGTGATACTGGAGTATTGTTAGTTTTCCTAGGGATAAATGTGGTATTGTGGTGATGTTAGAGAGTGTCCTTATTTTTAGGAGCTGAAACGTTTAGGGGTAATGGGTATCTATCACTTTCAAATGATCCATAAAAAACCATAAGCCTCACACACCCACAGAGGGGGTGTCTGCCATATTTGCCATGAAGCAAATATGGCAAAATGGAAACAGCTCTTGAATCTTAGGTAGTGGGCGAATGCTAGCAATCGTTCCATTATTCTGTATTTTGAAAACATTCATAATAAAAAGTTAGGGTAGAAACGTTCTGCTGTGCAGTTGTGCTGTGCGACCTTGGGCAGTCTCCTTGCCTCTCAGGTCTTCATTTCCTCACCTATGAAACGGGGTTAAAAATACCAACCCCGGTGGGGCGGTGGCTCACGCCTGCAATCTGAGCATTTTGGGAGGCCAAGGCGGGTGGAGGGCTTGAGCTCAGGGGTTCAAGACCAGCCCGGGTGACATACCGAGAAACCATCTCTACAAAAAATTAAAAAATTAGCCTGGTGTAGTGGTGCATGCCTGGAGTCCCAGCTACTTGGGAGGCTGAGGTGGGAGGATCACTTGAGCTCGGAAAGTTGAGGCTGCAGTGAACTATGATGCAGCCACCAGCCTGGGCAACAGAGCGAGACCCTATCTCAAAACAAAAAAACAAAAAACTCAAAACAAACAAACAAAAAAACAGCTTCACATGATCCAGGTGCCCAGAGGCTGTGGGTGCTGCAGCCGTAATTATTATTATGACCACCTTCGGCACGGCGTCTGGTACACAGTGAGTGCTGAGCTCCCTGGGCCGCGGTTTTTCCACCCTAATGGTGGACAGGTAGGAACAGCCTTTTGGAAGCCGCGCTAACCTTTGCCAGAGACCTGCAAACCTGTCCCGGCTGTTGGCTTGTGAGCCGGAGAGCGCGCAGCGGAAACGGGGCGGGGCACCTGAGGCTGGGAGTGCAGAGGAGCCTTCCGGGAAATGGGGCGGGGCCTCCCGTGCAGACCAATGGTGGAGTAGATGCAGATGTCAAAACGCGCGCTCAAGTGGCTCCCGCCAGGAATTCCGGGACTTAGGGAGGCGGAGGGAGGATCGCTTGAGGCGAGGAGTTTGAGATCAGCCTGGGCAAACAAGCGAGACCCTTGTCTGTTCACTTAAATAAAACCAAAAAAACGAGCACCGCAGGAAAAAGGAGTAAATCCCGGCGCTAGCAGCAGCCCGCCGCCTGCGGCGGGCGCCCTCCCGGGAGTGGCTGCTTTGCCCAACCCCCCAGAGGCGGAACCTGCCGCATTGCCGCGTGGCCCTGGGCGCCGCCACCTCCTCCGCAGCGGGGCAAACATGCCGGACCTGGAGGGAGGAGGGCCTCGCCGAGATGACTCAGGTTCAGCGCGGGAGGGGAGGATGGCGACTTCACCTGGCCTCTAACACATACGCATCTTTCCGCGCCTTCTACAACGGGTATGTTAATCACGTGGCCAGGAACTAAACTGTAAGTGAAGCCACTTGCTATTTCGGTTACAGTGAGTTTAACAGGAGCAAAAAAGCACGTGGCGCCGTAGGGCAACCAAAACCAGGGCTTTAGACGTTGATTATGGGAAATTGAAATCCGAGTTGAGTATGACACCAAGAAATTATAATTTTGTTAGATAATAGCTTTATCAGCCATAAAGTAATCAATAAAAATACCAATTTCCTGGAGATGGATGCTTTAGTGTGTTTGGCAATGAATGGCAAGTTGCTTTAAACAAATCATGCTACATCAAAGTTTTGGTTGTGGCTTTGTATAAGGAATGTGATGATCACTTATCCCTGCAACACGAGAATACTTTGAATACAAGTCCGCAGGACTTTTAAGAAGTGAGAGAAACAGACCTAGATGGGGAGGGTACCTGTCCAACCCCACCCTCTATAAAGTATCTAGAAAAGGCTTTGTAAAAAGTCCCGAGTCTCTCAATAACAGCCCTGAGTGCAGCTGTTGAAGCCTTCTCAGGTTAATGATTTCTTCTTGGATCTTAAAGTTTCTTTCTCGTCCTTTATTTTTGGCATTTTGCCGTTGCTGGGCCTGGCAAATCAGAAAGCCACATAGACAATTAAATGAAAGCTTTTGCTAAGTTCCAGTCTCTACCCAGTGGAGTTTCAAACTCCTCTTCAGCATATTTGATGCCCAATGAGTAGTTCTAAAATCATTCTGTGAACTTTCTCCCAGGAATTTTTGCTCAGTTTGCAATTAAAACAAGTTTTTTCTTTTCTTTTTTTAATGGGGCGGGGTCTCACTATGTTGCCGAGGCTGGTCTCCAGCTCTTGGCCTCAAACAATCCTCCTGCCTCGGCCTCCCAAAGTGCTGGGACTACAGGCGTGAGCCACCATGCCCACAGCTTACAATTCTTAAAGCAAGGGTGACAATAGGGGACAGGGGTCTGACAGGAGACAGGATTTCTGTGGAAAATTGCACAAGGCCCTTCTCTCCGTGTCCTGGAGTTTGAAGATTTACAAAGGACTGCACATTTTACATGAGTCATCTCAACGAATGCTCTCCTCACCACATTAACACCCCACGCGGTGACGAGTCCCATTTTACTCAGGGGGACACCGAATCTGTAAGAAGCCTGGTCGCATGTCCCAGTCACAGCAAAACGAGCCGCGGGGCTCAGCAGCCCTAACTTTTAGGCTGTAGGGTCCTCGCCGACCACCCCGCCAAAATGTCAGGGCTCGGGGCCCTTGCACCCCCACCCCAGGGACACGGATCGAAAGGGTCGCAGCAACGCCTCCCCCGACCCAGGAGCGTCTTCCAGGCCTTTGCACCAACCTCTCTGGCTAGGTTCCCTGCCCTGCGGCGGCGCGGCTGGGAGGAGGCGCTTTCGGGAGGCGCGCCCGCGGGCTCCAATCGCTGCGCCTCACGCAATCCCAAACGGTTCCCGGGCGAACAGGGGCCCGCGCGCGCCAACGCCGCC
>NW_012118821.1:3478275-3492044 GCF_000951035.1 Colobus angolensis palliatus | reverse complement strand
TCCCGCGCTGCGCTTGAAAATCGCGCGCTGTCCCGCGGCCAGCCTGGGTGGGATCAAGGTGCAACCAATGGAAGGGTCGGGGGCACGGCACAGCCAATGGGAAGGGCCGGGGCGCCAAAGCGAAGGGGAAGGGCCGGCACGGGAGATTAAAAGGCTGCTGGACCGAGGGGTCGCCCGTGCTTCTCGTCCCAGCCATTCTGTTCTGGGCTGTAGCTCTCCTTCGCTGCGCCGCCACTATGCTCTCCGTCCGCATCCCGCTCGCGCCCATCACGGACCCGCAGCAGCTGCAGCTCTCGCCGCTGAAGGGGCTCAGCCTGGTCGACAAGGAGAACACGGTGAGCGCGCGGGGAGGGTGCTGCGGCCCGGAGAGGGAGGCAGGGAAGGCGAAGCCGCCCCCCACTCACACACGTCTCCCTGCAGCCGCCAGCCCTGAGCGGGACCCGCATGCTGGCCAGCAAGACCGCGAGGAGGATCTTCCAGGAGCCCGCCGGGCCGGTGAGTGACGGGCGTGGGGCAGAGGGGCCAGGGGCGGCCTTGGGCGTCTTGGCGCCAAAGCCGCATTGTCTCCTCAGCTGTTCACACTCCCGCGCCGGCTCCTTTCCCGCCTAGGCGGCCCCTCCCCAGGGCGACCTCCCTTGCCCCTAGGCCCATTTCCCGGTTTGGGCGTGCGCTCCTCTGCTGCGACCCACGGAGTGCGACGGGACAGCCACGTTTTCACATCGGGCCCCATGAAATTGCCGCCCATGGAACGGACTTGGTCCAGAAAAACGTTAGTTTCATATGGTTCGCCCCGCACTTAAATGTTTTATTTTCTCCCCCAACAGAAAACTAAAGCAGCTGCCCCCGGCGTGGAGGATGAACCGCTGCTGAGAGAAAACCCCCGCCGCTTTGTCATCTTCCCCATCGAGTACCATGATATCTGGCAGATGTACAAGAAAGCGGAGGCTTCCTTCTGGACCGCCGAGGAGGTAATCGGAGGACCCCAGAAGGCCCCTGCAGGGGGGACCGTGACGCCTCAGACATAAATGCACTTGGAGGTTCCCGTTGGCAAGGGGGGCTACCTGTGGGGCATAGTGGTGCCAGCACACTTAAAGTTTCAGAGTGCTCAGTGTGAGTCCTGCAAGCTTTGCTGTCTTCCTTTTATGCTAAAATTGTGACTTCCGAACCTCAGGTGGACCTGTCCAAGGACATTCGGCACTGGGAATCCCTGAAGCCCGAGGAGAGATACTTTATATCCCATGTTCTGGCTTTCTTTGCAGCAAGCGATGGCATAGTAAATGAAAACTTGGTGAGTTTCCCAGGTGTCTTTCATTTGACATGGACGATCTGAGGTCGAACTAGTTCGCTCTCCTCGTCTTGTACGTTTTTCCATTTTTCCATGCTGAGTGCCTCTGTGTCTGTAAGCTGGATTTTATATTACATGGCATTTCCTGTTTTGTAACACTTTGCAGTTCTTTTCTTATGGTATTTTCCTGACTCTAGAAAAGCTGAGACAATATTAAGTGGTAGCAATAGGAGGACTCCTTGTGGCCACCATATCTGCTCCCTCCTTTTTTTTTTTTTTTTTTTTGAGACAGTCTCACTCTGGCCCGGGCTGGAGTGCAGTGGTGCGATCTTGGCTCACAGCAACCTCTGCCTCCTAGGTTCAAGCGATTCTCCTCCCTCAGCCTCATGAGTATCTGGGATTACAGACGTGCGCCACCTGCCGACTAATTTCTGTGTTTTTAGTAGAGACAGGGTTTCACCATGTTGGCCAGGCTGGTCTCGAACTGATGAGCTCAGGTGATCTGCCCACCTTGGCCTCCCAAAGTGCTGGGATTACAGGCGTGAGCCCCCACGCCCGGCTCTGCTCCCTCCTTTTTGTGGCTTTGCTGTTTTAATCATAATTTGGTTGTATCTCTTGGGAATGGATCTTTCTTGACATAAATCAGGAAATCATCGAGCACTCACAGAAATCTTATTTTATATGTATCTATTTCCTGATCTGTAAGTTGAGTGTATGATACGAAATATCACAGAACTGTGACGAATTGGATGAAATATATATATAGAAATAAACCTTATAATGGTACAAAGAGTGCGATGCTACCAGTATCTGTTGAGCGTTGCTGCTGTTAGTTTTTTCTCAAGCTTAACTTTGATGTGTTTCGCCACTAGGTGGAGCGATTTAGCCAAGAAGTTCAGATTACAGAAGCCCGCTGTTTCTATGGCTTCCAAATTGCCATGGAAAACATACATTCTGAAATGTATAGTCTTCTTATTGACACTTACATAAAAGATCCCAAAGAAAGGTGAGTATTCAAGTGGTATGCCAAGATTTTTAGGACTCATTAATTGTTGATATTACAAATTTTTTTTATTCTCTTTTCTTTTTTTTGTTTTTTCTTTTTTTTTTGATATTACAAATTTTGAGTTCATGTAGGGATAAAAATGACTCCAGAATGACTAAGCAGACAGTCATAGACATTCCCAGCACCCGTGGTCATGTCTGCTCTTAGCAAGGGGTCTAAATTCACTTTATTATTCACTTACAGTTGTGAAGGTACTCCACTTTTAGAGTTGGATGTCTACCAATCTAAAGCCTTCTTTTGAAAAAATTCCCAGATGTTGGGTAAGACAAACTAAAACCTATGTCTGACCATCTTTGCTCATTTGGTAAATGTGTTGAGAGGCTAGAATGTGGGGCTGCGGTGGGATGAAGGACGGGGCGGACTTGTCTCCTAAGGAAGCTGCAGTATGGTACAGGCAAATAAGACTTAGCAGGAGTTACACAAGGCAGCGGTAGCAGTGAACCCTGAGATTGATTTAGGCATGCAGCAGTTTGGCTGAATAAAGGTAGCTTAAGGTCTGTTTTGTTTTGGAGATTGGAGGTGGGGGATTAGAAATGGGCTGTTGGAGTAGTCTAGATACAAAGGTCAGCTTTAGGGACTGGAACCCTGTATGGAGTGGAAGTGGTGAAGCTGCAACCTAAAGTAGCTATTGTAGACTTTGAAGTACGTGAAGAGGAAAAGTGATAACTTGAAAGGACTGAGGAAACTCATTGCGGGTGAAGAGATTTGAACATGTTTATAGGTGGAAATTGAGAAAAGAAGGCAAAGATTCAGGATACGATTGGGGGCAAATGACCAAAAGGGGAATGGTTGGGATCAAGAAGGTCTGCTGGGGAAGCCTCAAAATCAAGGGAGAGGCAGACCCAGCTCTCAAACAGGACAGTGAGATGGAAAGAATGAAAGGCAGCTGGGTGTGGTAGTGTAAGCTGGTAGGCCCAGCTACTTGGCAGGTTGAGGCAGAAGGATGGCTTGAGCCCAGGAGTTTGGTTTTACCATGAGCTGTGATCATCTCGCTGCACTCTAGCCTGGGCGACAGAGTGAGACCCGAGACCCTCATCTCTTTAAAAAAAAAAAAAAAAAAGAAAGCTGCCCAATGTCTGTTGACCTTGGCTTCAGATTCAGAACACAAGGTCATCTGGGTAGGAACAGGCTGGGAAATCAGTAGCCTCTCACGGTGGGCACCAGAATAAAGGGAGTTAGAGGAGGGTGGTAACAGAGACCCTGTTAACTGTAGTACCCGTGGATTTGCTTTCCCGACCTGGGATCGACTGTGTAGCGCAGAGTTCTAGTAGGAAGCATTCTTAGTTTATTGGTTTAATTATTTTATGATATAGATGGTGGCAACTGGGGCCAAATAATGCCCCCAATGATAGTCTGATAATAGCATAGCAGTTAGGATTTTATGGTTCTTCAAATTCAAATTCTATGATTCTTCAAATTGAACAATGATCTGGACTTGAAATAATTTTAAAGGCAACAAATGTTCCTGCTGTACTGGACCATGTTTTACAGTTTGTAGACCCTGAAGCTCAATATGAACTACAGAATACCCAAACTTGTATTAATGTAAATCAAATGTTGAGATTTTTAAAAACACTGGAGGGAAAAACTGACCAGTAAAAATATAATATTTCGGTGTGAGTTCTTCCTTTAGGAAGAGGATTGGCAAATACTTGAATTTGGCCTTTGTCCCAGAGCTCTTATCTAGCAGTTGGTAATCAGGGGTCTTTTACTGTAATGCTTCAATTGTTGATGCTGTATGTGCCTACTAGGGAATTTCTCTTCAATGCCATTGAAACGATGCCTTGTGTCAAGAAGAAGGCAGATTGGGCCTTGCGCTGGATTGGGGACAAAGAGGCTACCTATGGTAAGGAGACCTTTGCCCCTACTTAAACCTGAGCTTCATTTTCCAAGTAATGATATTGGATTGTTGGCCCTTGAATAGCAACTCACGAGAATCATTTTGGTGTTAACTCTTAAATAGGTGAACGTGTCGTAGCCTTTGCTGCAGTGGAAGGCATCTTCTTTTCCGGTTCTTTTGCATCGATATTCTGGCTCAAGAAACGAGGACTGATGCCTGGCCTCACATTTTCCAATGAACTTATCAGCAGAGATGAGGTGAATCTAAATCAAATAATAGGGTGACCTAAACCCCAAACACAACTCGGGCATGCTCTTGTGTTCACTGATGGGGACCTGGGATACTAGACGGCATATATCCACATTTCATGTGTGAGTTCAACCATACACATACTTGACAAAAGGAGGAAATACTTTCATTTACTGAAACTAGTTTACTTGCATTCTCAATGTATCGTAATACATTAGTACATATATATTGCCCCATAGGCTTTGAATGCATAAAACTACAAGCTCTTTGTTTTTTGAGGGGATGGAATCTTGCTCTGTCGCTCCAGGCTGGAGTGCAATGGCGTGATCTTGGCTCACTGCAACCTCTGCCTCCCAGGTTCAAGTGATTATCCCGCCTCAGCCTCCCATGTAGCTGGGATTGTAGGCGCCCGCCACCACACCTGGCTAATTTTCGTAGTTTTGTAGAGACGGAGTTTCACCATGTTTGCCAGGCTGGGGTTGAACTGACCTCAGATGATCTGCCCGCCTCGGCCTCCCAGAGGGCTGGGGTTACAGGCATGAGCCACCATGCCCAGCCAAAACTACAAGTTACTGATGGGATTGGGATTTTAAGGGATGTTTTATTATTTTTGCCTGGTATTATATGTAATCCCCTTTTCCGTAAGAATGTTCATAGTAAAGCCAGGCGTGGTGGCTCATGCCTGTAATCCTGGCACTTTGGGCGGCTGAGGCGGGTGGATCACGAGGTCAGGAGATGGAGACCATCCTGGCTAACCCCGTCTCTACTAAAAACACAAAAAATTAGCCGGGTGTGGTGGCATGTGCCTGTAGTCCAGCTACTTGGGAGGCTGAGGTAGGAGAATCGCCTGAACCTGGGAGACGGAGGTTGCAGTGAGCCGAGATTGCACCACTGCACTCCAGCCTGGGTGACAGAACGAGACTCTGTCCCCCCAAAAAAATGTTCATCGTAGCCATTATGTTTTTTCTGTTTGATCTAGAAATTGCCCTTCAACTTCAATGTTAATAAGCATCTCGGTGAAATGAGTATACATTTTGGTCTAGTGTATGTCTTTGATTAAGTCACATTTGAAAAGCCAGGAGCATGAACTCCATCTTACTTGGAGCCCAGTAGGCAAATCAAACTTGGTTACCTTGTAGGAGGACCTTCCTTATTGGATTAGGAGGTAAGCTGTGAAGCTTGGTGTTTAATGCACTCACTTGCAAACTTGATTTGCTTGAAATTGCATACAAATTTCCTGAGCATCTAAAAACTAGCCTTATTACTGAGTTTTACCTTTCCTGCTGAAGTAGTGGCAAAATTGGCACTCATGGCTATAGAAAGAACACTTTGAGTGAAGCTCTGACTCCTCCTTTGCCACCACACAGCAGAGCGAGAAATAGACCTTGCCTGTCTTCATCTAGGTGGCAGCTTTGAGGCCCTTGAATGGGACTGAGCTTGCCTCGGTGACATCAGCAGAGAAGTCGGTAGTTGAAGTCATCTTCCCTCTGAGAGTTCAAGTACTCTCAGTATAGCTGAGCATGTTGGATAAGGAGAATGCAGAAAAGGATAAAGTAATTTCATATTCCATGTTAGTGACAGAAGTCTTCTGGCTTGAGTGATCTTGAACTTTTTTTTCTAGGGTTTACACTGTGATTTTGCTTGCCTGATGTTCAAACACCTGGTACACAAACCATCCGAGGAGAGAGTAAGAGAAATAATTATCAATGCTGTTCGGATAGAACAGGTAAGTGGGTGATGAAATGGGTCACTCAGGCTTGCTAGAAAATGCCTGTGCTTTAGTTGTATTCAGAAGCTGTATTTTGGTTCCTAGGAGTTCCTCACTGAGGCCTTGCCTGTGAAGCTCATTGGGATGAATTGCACTCTAATGAAGCAATACATTGAGTTTGTGGCAGACAGACTTTTGCTGGAACTGGGTTTTAGCAAGGTAAAGTATTGTTTACATAGCCTTCTGCTTGTTTTGAAACTGGTGCTCTGTATTTATATCTTGATGTGAACCTTTTCAGGTTTTCAGAGTAGAGAACCCATTTGACTTTATGGAGAATATTTCACTGGAAGGAAAGACTAACTTCTTTGAGAAGAGAGTAGGCGAGTATCAGAGGATGGGAGTGATGTCAAGTCCAACAGAGAATTCTTTTACCTTGGATGCTGACTTCTAAATGAACTGAAGATATGCCCTTATTTTGCTGATTTTTTTTTCCATCTCATAAAGAAAATCAGCTGAAGTGTTACCAACTAGCCCCACCGTGAATTGCCCATAATGTTCATTAACAGCATCTTTAAAACTGTGTAGCTACCTCACAACCAGTCCTGTTTGTTGATAGTGCTGGTAGTATCACCTTTTGCCAGCAGGCCTGGCTGGCTGTGACTTACCATAGCAGTGACAATGGCAGTCTTGGCTTTAAAGTGAGGGGTGACCCTTTAGTGAGCTTGGCACAGCAGGATTAAACAGTCTTTTAACCAGCACAGGCAATTGAAAGATGCAGCCTCACTGCTTCAACGCAGATTTTAATGTTTACTTAACTATGAAACTGGCACTTTACAAACAAATAAACATTGTTTGTACTCACAAGATAATAATAGCTTGATTTATTTGGTTTCTACACCAAGTACAAAGCATTCTGACCACTAATGGGAGCCAATTCACAGTTCACTAAGTGACTAAAGTAAGTTAAACTTGTGTAGACTAAGCATGTAATTTCTAAGTTTTATTTTAATGGATTGAAATACTCGTTAACCAGCCTTAAAGTCAGTCCCATGTATAGCTAGATATTAGTCTGTTGGTGCCAGATAGAAGACAGGTTGTGTTTTTATCCTATGGCCTGGGTAGTGTCCTGGGATTCTCTGCCCCATCTGAGTAGTATTGTGGGTTAAAGGAATCTCTCAGGACGAGGAGCTTCTTAAGTTAAATCATTAGAAATTTAGGCATGATCTGGGCCTTCATATGTGTGAGAAGCCATTTCATTTTATTTCTCACTGTATTTTTCTCAACTTCTAGTTGATAAAAAATTCTTGAAGAGTTTTCATATGTGGGATCTAAGGTAGTACTGTAAAATTTCAAGTCATCCTTAAACAAAGTGACCCACCTAAGATCTTGCCCCTGTTAAGTGGTGAAATCAACTAGAGGTGGTTCCTACAAGTTGTTTATTCTAGTTTTGTTTGTGTGTAAGTAGGTTGTGTGAGTTAATTCATTTATATTTACTATGTCTTTTTTTTTTTTTTTTTGAGATGGAGTCTCGCTCTGTTGCCCAGGCTGGAGTGCAGTAGCGTGATTTCGGCTCACTACAACCTCTGCCTCCTGGGTTCAAGCGATTCTCCTGTCTCAGCCTCCTGAGTAGCTGGAACTGCAGGTATGTGCTCATTTTTGTATTTTTAGTAGAGACGGAGTTTCACCATATTGGTCAGGCTGGTCTTGAACTCCTGACCTCAGGTGATCCGCCCACCTGGGCCTCCCAAAGTGCTGGGATTACAGGCATGATAAACAAATATTCTTAATAGGGCTACTTTGAATTAATCTGCCTTTATGTTTGGGAGAAGAAAGCTGAGACATTGCAAGAAGGATGATGAGAGATAAATGTTGATCTTTTGGCCCCATTTGTTCATTGTATTCGCTATTTGAACACTGTCCTGTTCTATTGTTAGTTTTCTTCTTCATTTATTGTATAGTCAATTTTTAAATCTCTGTAATATGATACATTTTCCTATCTTAAGTTATTATCTAAAGTTAATCCAGATTACATTGTCCTTATACTTGTACAACATTAAAATGAAAGGCTTTGCTTTGCATTGTGACGTTCAGGCGGAAGTTGGAATCAGGTTTTAGGATTCTGTGTCTCGTTAGCTGAATAATGTGAGGATTAACTTCTGCCAACTCAGACCATTTCCTAATCAGTTGAAAGGGAAACAAGTATTTCAGTCTCAAAATTGAATAATGCACAAGTGTTAAGTGATTAAAATAAAACTGTTCTTATGTCAGTTTCTTGATTGGTAAAATTTGCATTTTAATTCAGGAAGATAAATATTTTTTGGCCAGGCATGGCTGTAATCCCAGCACTTTGGGAAACTGAGGCAGGTGGATCACCTGAGGTCAGGAGTTGGAGATCAGCCTGGCCAACATGGTGAAACCCCATCTCTACTAAAAATACAAAAATTAGCCGGGCATGGTGGTACGTGCCTGTAATCCCAGCTACTCGGGAGGCTGAGGCAGGAGAATCGCTTGAACCCGGGAGGCAGAGGTTGCAGTGAGCTGAGATTATACCACTGCACTTCAGCCTGGGCAACAGAGTGAGACTGTCTAAAAAAAAAAAAAAAAAGTATTTTTTGTAAAGGCTAACATTCATTTGCTTTCCACTGGTTCTGGGCAAGAGACTTGCCTTGTGCCTATTCTGGCATAAGGTGTATAGGAGACAGGTACACCCGAAAGGTGGTACCCAAAAATATTAACTACCATACTGCATGTGGGGTTTGTGAAGTCGGGGCTGAGTTAACTTCTCAACTGTGGGGGAGCCACTCCTGGGCCTCTTTACCCATTTGCAAAACAGGTGGGGCTAGAGGTCTTCCCAGCTGGAGTTTTGCTTTGCTGTCCCTCATCTGACCTGACCTGTGTGGACTCCAGCACAGGTTTCGACTGGTCCCTCTGTCTATAAAGGCCCTTTCCTGAGTCGGAATCCCACCCACTTTGATAAAGCCTTTTAGAATTAATGACACCCATCCATCCCCAAATGAACCAATTATTATTCCTTGTACCTCATGCCACTGCCATTCAGTGAGAAGAGAGCAGTTTTCTTGTCAGGTGCCGTTTTCTACCTGCGTGTTAATTCAGGAAGATGGGGCACTGAGCCAGATGGGAGGCCCCTCCCTCTGGAGCTTGGGTTGACTCCTAGAGAGGAAAACTGATAGATGAGTGGATCTGAAGTGTTGGGCAGTGGTGGGGGCAGCAGAGAATTCTAAGGTGGGTGGGAGTGATTGGGAGAGGCCTCATGGAGGAGATGATGTTTCCCTGGTGGAGACTGGGACTAGTGTTTGAGGTTGTGCTGCTCCCAATTCCTGTGTTCTCATGAAGATTCCTTCCCGTGCTGCTCGTAAGAGAAAGTTGTCTTTGAGGTCACAGGTTTTTATCTGTCTCTATATTTCTAAGCATAAGGCCTCCAAGGATCAGGTATTTAAGTGACTGGTACATGGGGAAATAAACTAATTGGAACTGAAGTATTTTGCGGTGGATGGTATCTTGGATAAAACTGTGTTCTGTCTCCCAGAGGAACCTAGTAAAGAGCTTTGCCTTTACATCTAAAAGCGTTCAGTGAAGGTAATTTGATTTGTAATGTCAGGTTGGCACCAGGCCTATTGTAGAAGTTCAGGGCAGCCAGGCTTCAAGAAGATGACCAGCTACTGGGACAGCCTCCCTGTGGGTGGCCTACAGTCCTGTTCTGCTCCCCCCGGCCCCATGCCAGCTGCCATGCTCTATAGAACGTGTCTCCCGTGCTGCCCGAGGAGGGCCTACAGAGAGTTGAGTGGACAGGCTGCTGAGTCAATTGCCCTGGGTACTCATTAGGCACATCCTCCCTGGCCTCACCCCCAGACCTACTGAATCAGTCTGGGGGTAAACCAGGGACCCTGTAATCTTAATGGGGGATGTCAGACATTTGAGATGGGGTGGCATAGACTCCTAACATAAAGTTCAAACCAGTGGACTTCAGTCCTGGGTGTGAATTGTAATCACATGGGGGCTTTTAAAAGCTACTACAGGCTGGATCTCACTTGTGGAAAAGGCAGCCCTGCTGAGCTTTAGCATTATCCAGGTGTGTTTTCTGGTGTGTTCTAGACATGCTGCGTAAGAGTTACACTTCATTGCGTGTGCACGTTCAGGGCCCTGCCCAGCTGCAGTGGCCAGGCCTGGCTGCTAAGAGCAGACCTGCAAAAACCTCCCTTTACCTGGTACTGCTGTGGCCTCTGACCTGAGGATCTTGCCCTGCAAAGGAGGAACCAGATGGGTGTTCTTAACTGTCACCTGGCCAGGGAGCTAACTGGCTGTATTTTGAGGATCAGTGGCCCTGCCATTGTTGGTCTGGAGATCCTGATAATAGTTTAACTTCTCTTAGCAAGACAGGCACAGGCCCAGCCCCTCATCCGTGAGTGGCTGCAACTGGACTACCTGGCCTGGCCTTTTCCAACAGTCCCTGAGTGTAGAGGGGCTACCCTCCTGGTGTCTGTCTGGACACAGAAGGGAACACATCAGTGGTGTCTCCCTGCCATTCCCTGGAGGGAATATGTCACATCAGGATTTTTTTTTTTTGTTTTAAATCATGAGAATAGCTAAACCCATTGCTGCTTAAGGTTCAGTGGTCATGTTCACCTTAGCCTTGGCTCTAGAGACGAGTGGCTCCAGCAAGATGGTGGACTAAGGAACCAAACTCCTGCTTCAAACACCTGCCCATGATAAATAGCACAGTAAAAAGTTAAATAGGTGGGCCAGGCATGGTAGCTCACGCCTGTAATCCTAGCACTTTGGGAGGCTGAGGCAGGTGGATCACTTGAGGTCAGGAGTTTGAGACCAGCCTGGCCAACATGGTGAGATCCCACCTCTACTAAAAATACAAAAATTAGCTAGGCGTGGTGGTGTGTGCCTGTAATCCCGTCTACTCCAGAGGTTGAGGCGGAAGAATCGCTTGAACCTGGAAAGCGGAGGTTGCAGTGAGCTGAGATTGCATTCCAGCCTGGGTGACAAGAGTGAAACTCCGTCTCAAAACAAAACAAAAAACGGTAAATAGGTAATCACCGCCTGGGAAAGGAGAATGACCTCTTTTGGGAACAAAAAGTGACCATGGAGGCCCCGGAGCTTGTAGCAACCTTCAGAGTGGTTGTTAGTCCCTTAGAGAAATTAAACAGGCAGGGGCTGACGTGCAGTTGGATTTGGAGGGAGAGGTTGATCTAAACCAGGGGAGGATTTGGGACCAAAACCTCAGCATAAAGCTAGAGGCCCCAGTGTCACAGGAACTAGACAAAAACCCCATTGGCACAGTGGGGAGGATGAAAGTTTTAATCCTTCTGGATTCTTAAAAATAAAAACCTTCACACAAGTTTATGGTCTAGGAACTACTCGAAGATACATTAATCCCCAGTATTGATCCCTAGCCTGGTGGCACAGGATTCTCACAGGTGGGGTTCACAATCCTAAATTAGAAACTCATAACACAACAGATAAAAGGAAAAAAAAAAAACACGGTATGGTGAAGAAATAGATTTTTGGATTCAGGTAGAATGAGATACAGCATAACTACGGTTCAGGCTCTTAGAGCTGTTTCAACACAGCTTAGTAAGATTAGACATAGCTGAAGAGGGGACTTGTGAGTTGGAAGGGACGTATCTAAGGGAATTATTCTAAAGTAGATGAAAGAAAGCATGGAGAGTGGACAGGCAGTGTTTGAGGAGGTAATGACTGGTGACTTTCCAGAATGGACTCATCCTTGAGATCAGGAAGTCCACTAGGAATCACACATGAGAAGCAAAGATGCATTCATTCCTAGGCTCATTTGAATGAAGCTGCAGAACATGAACAGAAAGAACAATCATTAAACGAAGGTTTAAACAGAAGCCAAAAGATGATGAAATCATACCTTCAATGCTGAGGGAATCATTGGATGAAATTATTATTCAGAAAGAAGTAAGATACATTCTCATGCCAAGGTTTTACCATTCACATCCCCAAACCAAAATAATTCCTAAGGAATTGAGCCAAAAGAAAGGATGGTGATGAGCAGAGAAAATTGGTTGGTCCACAGTGAATTGATAGAATCAAAAGGAAGCTGGGTGTCATGGTGCATGCCTGTGATCCCAGCTACTCACGAGGCTGAGGTGGGAGCATCGCTTAAGTGTCCAGCCTGTGCAACAGTGAGACCAAACTCAAATGGAACTAGAATAATGGACGCTGCAGAGGGATAACGAATACTAAGGTCTTTGTACTATTAGGCTTTGGAGATACACGGTTTAAAGGTGACCACTGGAGGCATTCCAAAGCGGGGGCCCTGGTTAGGGACTGGCATGCACGCAGGTGTGGGATGTGTTGCAGGGGAGTTAAAGCTTGATGGGTTTAGTAGAAGGCGGAAAGGGTTGGGGGTGCAGCAGAGAACAAGTCAATGGAAAGCACAAAATCAAATGGTAGAAATAAAAGCACAGTAGATGTAAATAAACTAAAAGTTAAAACTCTTCAGGCTCAGATTCTAGCTGTAAACAATTGCCAAACTAAACACTTAAGAGTGTAAACAATTACTACAGGAAAAAGACTTTAAAGCAAAAAGCCCCTTAGAGATCGAATTTATTGGCTTAAAGAATGATTGTTCCTCTGGGAACACACGATGGTAATAACTGCACCAAGCACCATGGTCTCTGCAGTGTTTGGGTGTGACCTCAGCCCTGCCTCCCCAGGGACTGATGAGTCCTGGGCTCAGGCTCAGAGTGATGAAGTGGGGTATTGTCTTGGTGCTGCCATATTGTCTTTAGTCATGTGTTTTTTATTCATCGTCCTCTGGCCCTACACACGGTCCCTGGGTTTGCTTTTATGCCAATTGCCGAGAATCTTCATGGCTCTACTGGCAATTGCTTGAGAGCTCACATTCCTACCAGATGTGAGATGTTCCATCTTCCTGTGTCCAGACAGCACCACCAAAGTGCAGGGCTGGGGCAAGCCTGGGTAGGGTAGGGTGTGGTCAAATGACTGCTCACAAGTGGATGGTTTGGATTATGCAACGTGGCCACACTGGAATCTCAGCAAAGGGCAGAGGGGTTGAGGCCCAGATGATACCAGGTGAAAAGACAAGACAGGTTTGCAGCACATGCTGCGATGGAGATGCTGGGGCCTCCTAGTCTGGGGCAGGCTGAGCCTTCCTGGGTGTGGGTGGGCCTCTGCCATGTAGGGTGCTGTCCTTCCAAGCTTTGGCAAGATGGAATCTTTGTCACGTGTGGATGTGACCTTGAAAAGGCACGCTCTTGCCTAGAGGCCACTGCTTGACCCCCTGTTGCCCTTTATCAGAGGTACGGGTGTGGTGGCTAGTGCCTGTCATGTCAACACTGGGAGGCCAAGGCGGGAATCCCTTGCTTGAGGCCAGGATTTCAAGACCAGCCTAGGCAACATAAGGAGACCTTATCTCTATAGAGAAATTTTTAAAAATTAGCCATGTGGGCCGGGCGTGGTGGCTCACGCCTGTAATCCCAGCACTTTGGGAGGCCGAGATGGGCGGATCATGAGGTCAGGAGATCGAGACCATCCTGGTTAACACGGTGAAACCCCATCTCTGCTAAAAATACAAAAAAATTAGCCAGGTGTGGTGGTGGGT
>NW_012118821.1:3471159-3478062 GCF_000951035.1 Colobus angolensis palliatus | reverse complement strand
CCAGCTACTTAAGTGGCTGAGGCAGGAGGATCACTGGAGTCCAGGAGACCAAGGCTGCAGTGAGCCATGCTTGCACCACTGCACTCTAGCCTGGGCAACAGAGCAAGACCCACTCTTAAAAACAAATGCCCTGGCTGTAGACCCTGGGATTCTGGTCTCCGTACAACCAGAACCCCATGAGCCATACTTTAAGGCTTTTACTTTGGGGGTGGGGGGCATAGAAGGGAGGCCAGGGATTTGGGGCTGTTGAACCCATGAGGGTAGACCTGAAGCCTCATGACATTCATTTTCTGAGTCTAGCAAATCCTGAAGTCCACATCCCAGATGTTTCACAGAAGTAAGTCAATACATTCCTGATAGGATAGTGTTGATTTTCCTGCCACATGCAGTCAGTTCCACCCCAACAGAATTCAGTTGATCTGCACAGTCACCATGGGGCAGAGATGACTGCCCCCATTTTACAGATATGGCCGGGAGGCTCAGGGAGGCCATGTGCCTCACAGAGGACTGGCCTGCACAAAAACCAGTGGTTGACCCGAACTTGAACCTGTCTACATTGGTCCCCTCACTGCATGTGCCCCTCTTGATGGGAGAGCAGGCACCTGCCAGCCCCATGCTGGTCTGCCCAAGGAATGGCTCCTGAAACCACCAGCTGGCCAGTGAGCCACGTGGAAGGGTTTGGTCATTCCTACCCTCATCCTGCCCTTCCTCTCTGGTCATTGCACTGTGGTAGTGGGGGAGGGTGAGCTCTGCTTTGCCTCTTGTCACCGTGGCTATGGGGATCCTGTCCAGATGGGACTAAGGGCTCTCTTTCTGTGAATCACGAGTGAGGGCCACTTTCAGTTTGCTTCTACCTGGGACGCTCTGGGTGCCATGCTAGAAAGGTAGCTTATGGCCACAAAGGCAAGTCCAGGGACAGGTACTCACATGCCCAAATGGAGCCCCATGCTTAGGAATGGGGTGAGTGGGAAGCAGTAGCTTCCCTTGGAGGTGGAAAACGGGGAGGTCTCAGTTTCCAGAAAGCCCCGGGGCAGCAGCTCCCTGGGTGAGGTTTTCCCTGAGCCTGAGTCTTCCCTCTCCTCTACTTCAGGGGGTCCAGCCTCTCCTCCAGAAGGGGTCCCAGGACGAGATGGGAAGGGATTTGCTTTGGAAGGCTGGGAATAGGTCCTGCAGCTGCTCTGGCCTTCCCCTGGACTGATGTGGGTCCCAATAGTACTGAAGGGCACTTCCAGGTCCTGTTAGTGCAGGGGCCATTGCAGCAAAGGGCTGACTTTAGGAACCATCACCTCCCTCTTTGTTCTGTTTTTGAGATGGAGTCTCGCTGCTACGCCCAGGTTGGAGTTCAGTGACGTGATCTCGGCTCACTGCAACCTCTGCCTCCTGGGTTCAAGTGATTCTCGTGCCTCAGCCTCCTGAGCAGCTGGGATTACAGACTCCTGCCACCACACCCTAATTTTTTCTTTTCTTGTTTGAGATGGAGTTTCGCCTTTGTTGCCCAGGCTGGAGTGCAATGGCACAATCTCAGCTCTCCGCAACCTCTGCCTCCCAGGTTCAAGCGATTCTCCTGCCTCAGCTTCCTGAGTAGCTGGGACTACAGGCATGTGCCACCATGCCCAGTTAATTTTGTATTTTTAGTAGAGACAGGGTTTCACCATGTTGGCTGGGCTGGTCTCGAACTCCCGACCTCAAGTGATCTGCTCGTATCGGCCTCCCAAAATGTTGGGATTACAGGCCACCCCGCCTGTCACCTCCCTTTTGAAAAACTGACTACCCTTGGAGCCAGTCTCACTGCTTATGAAATCGTTGGGGACGTCACATCACTGCTCCCAGCCTCAGTTTCCACATCGTGAACTAGGATTTGTAATCCTAGTTCAACAGGCTTGTGAGATTTTAGATGAGTGAAGCGCCTGGCATGCTTTCATAAGCAACTTTTTCACATACCATTCAGTTTGCGCATCTAAAGGGTATGGATGGCTCTTGGCCAGGTGTGGTGGCTCACGCCTGTAATCCCAACACTTTGGGAGGCCAAGGTGGGCAGATCATTTGAGGTCAGGAATTTGAGACCACCTGGCCAACGTGGTGAAACCCCGTCTCTACTAAGAATACGACAGTTAGCTGGACGTAGTGGTGGGCACCTGTAATCCTAGCTACTTGGGAGACTGAGGCAGGAGAATTGCCTGAGCCCGGGAGGCGGCGGTTGTAGTGAGTAGAGATTGCGCCATTGCACTCCAGCCTGGGTGACAGAGCGAGACTCTGATTCAAAAAAATAAAGGGTATGGATTAGGGGTTTAGTATATTCACAGGTGTGGGCAGTCATCCCCACAGTTGAACATCTTGCCCACCCCAAAAAGAGAGCTTGTGTCCTTTAGTCACTCCCTGTCTCCCGTCTACTGCCTCAGCCCTGGGCAGCCACTGAGCCACTTTCTCTAGGTTTGATCTGGCACTTCTAAAGTAGAAGTTATTATTGGCAAAGGCACTGGCTCTTATTTCTAAGAGATCATTTAGAATGCCAGGGGCAGCAGAGGATGGGTCTGCCTCGCAGAGAGTAGTTTGATTTACATTTCAGAAGGATCTTTCCTGGCATTTTAGGCCACTTGGCATTAAAAAGATTTGTGGGGCATTGTCTGGAAGGGGACTTTTGCCACTGTGAGCTGGTGACAAGCTGACTTGAAGTGGGGGCGTCAAAGGCTGGAATCACCACCTTGGTGGGGGCACATGAGGGGATAGTGAATTTGGGGTCTGCTCTTCCCCCATCTCTCTTGGTGACCCTTCCCCTCCATCAGGAAAATGAGGTGCTGAGCCATCTCTATGGTCTCAGCCTTCGGTTTTGCTCTGTTCAGGGAGTTTCAGAGAGCTGGATTATCCCAGGCCCCTTGGGAAGTGGAAGCAAGTCCTAGAACTTTCTGGAACACAGAGAGTGGTCTGTTGGGCCTTTGCTTCCTCAGTTTCCACCCTCTTCCTTCACTCCTTTCTAGGACTTTCCTTCCTCCACCTCTGAATCCTCCAGTGTTAATGGAGCAGGGGTCAGGAAACAGCCTGTGGGTCGGATCTGGTTCGCTGCCTGGTTTTGTACATACCAGGAGCTAGGAATGTGTTTTAAAAATCAAAAGAATGGCCAGGTGAGGTGGCTCACGCCTGTAATCCCAGCACTTTGGGAGGCTAAGGTGGGCGGTACACGAGGTCAGGAGATCGAGACCATCCTGGCTAACACGGTGAAACCGCGTCTCTACTAAAAATACAAAAATTAACCGGGCGTGGTGGTGGGCACCTGTAGTCCCAGCTACGCAGGAGGCTGAGGCAGGAGAATGGCCTGAACCCAGGAGGTGGAGCTTGCAGTGAGCTGAGACTGCGCCACTGCACTCCAGCCTGGGCGACAGAACGAGACTCTGTCTCTAAAAAAAAAAAGAAAAAAGAAAAAAAAAATCAAAAGAACATTTCGTGTTGCATGAAGATTCTATGAAATTCAAATTTTGAGGCCCATAAATAGCTTCATTGGGGCGCAGCCACACTTGTTTGTTTACGTATGGTCTGTGGCTGCCTTCACCATGGATAAGAGACTAGAATAGCTGCTGTGGTCTGTATTTTCTATCTCTGTTTTTACAGAAAATGCTTGATGAGCTCTGAGTAAGGCCTGACCTTGTTCCTGAGGGTTCCGTAGTGGAGCTGATGGGAAAGTAGTGGATGGCAGTGGTGGTGGCTGAGGGAGCGGGGTGCCCTCTCAGAGAGCTGGTTATTAATGGAGTGCTAACCAGTCACTCTAGATGAGAAATACTCAGATCACATTTAAACACAAAGAAAGTTGTTTACAGGAAAATGGTAAAATGGCACAATGTAAAATCATGGTACACTGTGGTTACGCTGTCATAAAAATGTGTACGTATGGATAGAGAAGAAGGTGTCCCACGTGGAGAAATGAAAAGGTACCTTAGGGGGCGGGTTGGGAGTAAGCAGTTTTTCTTTCTATTCCATTTTCTGTTTAAATTTTCCTATAATCTTATAATAAGTGTTGCTGATCACTCGCAGCCACTAGGGGAAGCAGCCATCCAGGCAGAAGGCTGCTCCAGGTCTCAGGTGGGCTTTAGGGAGAGGGACCCTGAGCTCTGGACCAGGGTTAGGAGGAGGTGCCCTGGGCATGTGGAGGCTGGCGGCCCTCGCTCCTGTGAGCCAGCGGCTGGGGCTGCGTCTCGCCCATGTCGCTGTCATGTGCAGTGAGTTGCGTGTCTGCTCACTGTTGTGCTGTAGCCTCTGGAAGTTGCTCAGGAGCTTGGGATTTCGTGGAGAGGTGGGAGTCAGTTGCTTCTGTCCAAAGGGTTCGGCCAATGGGGGCCATTCTGAGTTCAGAAACCTCTGGCGTGGAGCCCAATGGATCCAGCCAGGCCCAGCTCTGCTGTTAACTAGTTGTGTGCTCTGGGACTTGGGTTAAGTCTGCAGGTGGCAAAAGTGGCACCTCCCATCCCATCTTCCCTCCATCCCTCCCCCCAACCCCTGTGTCTCACTCCGAGCTTCAGGAAGTTGGTGCCACCTAGCTACGCTCACTGACACACATCTCATGCTGTGCTAGGATGCTGTCCCCATGTTAGTGTGCCCTCTCCAGGGAGACTGCCAGCGCTTGTGGGCGTGCATCTTCTGCTTCTGCATCCTCGGTCACTGTCAGCAGAGGCCTGGGCACATGGTGGTGGACAGTGGCTATATCTGTGGTTGTGCTGGAATGGAGGACGCCTGGTGTTTGGTCTTGGAGTCAAGAGTGCGTGTGCTTAAAAATTCCAGGATAACACGGAGTAGGGTGTGATTAGGTCTGGGAAGAGGGGAGGCAGGAAGGAGGGTGAGAGACCTCGACCTGTTCTTGGAAAGGAAAGAGCAAGTGAGGGTGGATTTCTGTTCCAAGCATGGGAAACAGCACCAGGAGGTGGCCATGGCCCTGGGGCCAGGGCTGGGAGGCGGTTTCTCCAGCATGCAGTGACTGAGCCCTCCTGTATGCACTGCCGCAGGTGCTGGGAGACCATGAAGTGCAAAGCAGATGGAGTCCAGGCGCTCGGGGAGACAGCACGCCAGTGGGGGAGATGGAGACCAATCACCCACGCAGTGTGCAGTAAGTCAGACGGTGACAAGCTCTGAAGACAAGGAAAGCAGGGAGGAAGGGGCGGGCTATCCCCTGTGTTCTTTCATGTGGGGAGATGAGAGGGAACCAGAGGATGTGGGCATCGACCACGTGGTTAGGGGAGGAAAGCGTGTTTCAGGCGGAGGGTGAGCAAGCGCAAAGGCCCTGTGGCAGGCACGTCTGTGACTGGTCAGAGCAGAGTGAGGGGTGGGAGATGGAACCGGGTCAGTGGGGTGGGGTGTGTACATGGCAGGTCTGCAGACCCAGGTAAAGAGTCTGGATTTCATTTTTAAGGGGATGAGAAGCTCGGGAAGGTCTGACCAGCCTTACATCTTGAAAGGGAAACGCCTGCTTCTGCGTGTCAGCTGTTACTCGGGGTGCTCCAGTGGAAGCGAGAGGCAGTCGCAGCTTTCAGGTGAGAAATGATGGCAACTCGCACGGTGGGGGAAAAGGGGCCACTGTGGAGGTGGCTTGTGGGGCCTGTCACCTGCTGTTCCCCAGCTCAGTGAACAGTGTCTCCACTTACCCCTGCCAGGTCAGAAATCCAGGCGCTGCCAGCCTCTGCCGTTCTACGTGTGGCCAGGCGGGGGAGCCTTCGCCCTCCCATGTCCCTCGCCCCATGCCCCAGACAGCAGGGTCCTGTGATCCCCCTCCCATTCCAGTCCTCAGCACAGCCATATCCCTCCAGGGCTCAGGCCCCCACCATGGCCAGATCCCCTACCCCACCTTCACCCTCCCCCAGTCCATTGCACACATAGCATCTGGAATGGTCTCGGGCAGCACCTCAGATGATGTGGCTGTGTTGCATAAGCCTCTCCCCTCACCGCAGCTCTCGGCCCTGCCTGAGCCCAGGTGCCTGTAGGCTCCCCACTCACCTCTGCCTTGAACCTTCCTGAGTCTGAGCTTCCTCTTTTTGTTTGTTTTGAGACAGAGTCTCGTTCTGTCACCCAGGCTGGAGTGCAGTGGGGTGATTTCGGCTCACTGCAAGCTCCACCTCCCAAGTTCACACCATTCTCCCGCTTCAGCCTCCCGAGTAGCTGGGACTACAGGCGCCGCCACCATGCCTGGCTAATTTTTTGTATTTTTAGTAGAGACGGGGTTTCACCGTGTTAGTCAGGATGGTCTTGATCTCCTGACCTCATGATCCACCCACCTTGGCCTCCCAAGGTGCTGGGATTACAGGCGTGAGGCACCATGCCTGGCCCGAGCCTGAGCTTCTTAAACACCACATCCTCTAGCCTCGTGCCTTCACACATACTGTTCCCTGAGCCTAGACTTTGTCCCTGCCCACCCGCTCCTGATCCTTCAGGTCTCAGCTGAGAGGTCACTTTCCCTAGGAACCTCCTCAGACCCAGTGAGACCAGATTAGGGGCCTCCTGGGAGCCCTCGTGGCCCCAAGTGTTTACCACTTCTCTTTTTCTTACTATCCAAAGTGTATAGAATCGTACACTTTTCTGATGCCTTGTTCCAGCTGTGAGTGCCCTGAGGGCAGAGATGGGGTCCTTGTCCCCCAGTGTGCTTAGCCAGCACCTGGCCGGGCACTCTCAGTGTTGTTGAATGAATGAGCGAGTGCTGCAGGGGAAGCTGTTGTGTCTGACACGGTAATAAGCAGGTTGCACTGGAGGGGGCTGGTTGCGATCATGACTGGAGCCCCTGGCCCCCAGAGTGGAGGTCATCAGTGGGGCTCGCTACCTCTGCCCACTGTTTTTTTTATTTTAATTTTTTTTTAGTTGGAGTCTCACTGTGTCACCCAGGCTGGAGTGCAGTGGTGCAATCTCAGCTCACTGCAAGCCTCCTGGGTTCAC
>NW_012118821.1:3463318-3470933 GCF_000951035.1 Colobus angolensis palliatus | reverse complement strand
CCTTGGCCTCCCAAAGTGCTGGGATTACAGGCGTGAACCACCACTCCCGGCCTTTTTTTTTTTTGGGATGGGGTCTCACTCTGTCGCCAGGCGCCATCTTGACTCACTGCAACCTCCACCTCCTGGGTTCAAGCAAGTCTCCTGCCTCAGCCTCTCTAGTAGCTGGGACTACAGGTGTGCACCACCATGCTCAGCTAATTTTTGTATTTTCAGTAGAGACAGGGTTTCACCATGTTGGCCAGGATGGTCTCGATCTCTTGACCTTGTGATCCGCCTGCCTTGGCCTTCCAAAGTACTGGGATTACAGGCGTGAGTCACCGCGTCTGGCCCCTCTGCCCACTTTCTTCCCCTTCTTCCTCCTTTTCTGTCTCCACCCAGGCTGTCTCTGGAGTGACTGTGGATGCTGACAGAACGCGTGTCCGCTTTGCCGTCACTGTTCATGCAGAGTGCCTGTTGGGGACTCTCCTGTAACCCAGAGGAGTGGCGGAAGGATGGAGCTTCAGGTACTGAGGGCCAGGAAATGAACGCAGAAGACTGAATCCTTAGGGGACCCCAGCTCAGGGCTGGGTCTGGGGCTCTGTTCTGAGGACTGGGAGTGGGAGGAGGTGGCAGCAGGAGCTGGAGTCTGAGGCATCTCCTCACACTCTTCCAAGGTCAGAGACGAGGTCTCAGATCTGCTTGCTAATGCACAATTTATTTCTTTTTCAATTTCCTTTGGAACCTGTGCTGTGCAGATGTTCACATGATGTGGTGGGGAAGTGAGTTTTATAAAACTCTTGGCAGAGTACCATTTGGCATCCCCTGTGATTCTAGAGATTTCTGGGGCCTCAGGGCTGTAGCACCAGCTGCAGACAGCTGCCTGCCTTCTTACAGTGCTCAGCTTTTGGACCCAGCAGCTTTCTCAGTCCCGAACACATGTGTGACCTCACGATTCTGGCCCTTCCACGCCAACAAACTGTTCCGGCGTGTAGGTGGAATTCCTATTTTTAATAGCCAAGTTGTTGAGAAATTGTAGAGCTTCTACTTCCTTTTGAACGGAAGGGCTCCAGAAATATTTATATCTTTGCTTCTATAGAATCTAGGAGGTCGTCTTCACCCAGGGAGGGTCAGCATGTGGAGAGGGTCACTTGGGAGAGGTCCCGCATGTGGAGAGGGTCACCTGGGAGAGGCTCCAGTGTCAGCCTGCATTTGCTGTCAGTAAATGGTACGACATGAGCACCAAGGGGCTCAGCCAGCCCCTCGAGGGAAGTCCCAACTGCGCACTGGGGGAAGGGCGGGAGGCATGAAAACAATGACCCCACCGGCTGGCAGGGGTGACCGTGTTATGCAAAGTGTGTACCATGTAGCATGAGCACTGGGCTGGGAGCCCCCAAGGCTGCTGGGGAATCAGGGAGACACCAAAGAGGAGGTGGCCCTTCCCTTGAAGGGTGAAGGATCGATAGGAGTCTGTGGGAGAGTGGAAGCTGTTGGAGGGGAGGGAGGGAGGGAGGGAAGGAGGCCTGGAGAGAGGAGGGAGGCTCTTGCATTCTGGGCAGGTATGGGAGCTCCTGGCAGAGTTTGCAGAACCCAGTGGCTCAGTGAGGTTGGAGTTGGCTGTGGACCAGGTGGGTGGGCAGAAAGGAGCCAGGTATGGAGGGGTTTTTAGTGCCATACTGAGGGGTCTGAAGTCCATCCCGAAAGTTGTAACTGGGGAGTGGCACGGTGGTGGGTTCGAGCCATGTCATTCAAACTTCCTCAAATTCCCGTACATAGAGACCTAGTGTGCACACTCACAGCCCAGGCTTGTGAACTGCAGTCGCCCTTGCCATGTGCAGCTCATTGTGGCGTGTTCTGCTCTGCTTCTATTCCAGCTCATTTGTTCTTCGAACAATGCTGTTTGCAATCCTCTACACTGGCTTCCTGTCTCTGAATATTTTTGATCTGCAGTTAGAACAGCACTGGATTGGCAAGAGGGAGACTGAGGCGGGAACCCAGGCAGAGGCTGCTGTGAGTCCAGCTAGGATGAGACGCGGGTGCCAGACCGTGGGCCTGGGGCAGACCCCAGGGACTTCGCAGTGAAGACCCCACCTCAGCGGTCCCGGGCCCCAGGCCTCGAGAGACTTGGGGCAGCTTCCGAAGCAACAAGAGGGGTCCTGTCATCGTGAGGCGTGTTGCGGACCCAGAAGCTGTGGTTTCATAACTCAGTCACTGTGTGGTGTCTGAAAGCCATTTCATTAAATGTCACATGGAATCAAAATAGAAATTACATCTCTGGGACAAACCCATTGAGTCAGGAGCCAGGGATTCTGAATTGGAACCAGAATAGCCTCTGAAGCTGGGTTTGTGGATCCAAGGCTGCCCCCACCGCCCTGGGTCTCGCTCACATCTGAACTCCCCAGAGGGAGCAGGTGGTCCTGGAGCGTAGCCTACCTGCCGGGAGTCAGAGGTGGCCGCAGGGGAACCGTGACAGCCCTCCTTCTCACACTCATCCTGGGCACCCTGCACCAGCAGAAGGGTTTACATGTACAATCACCCATCCCTAGTGCCTTCTGGGAGGGAAGCATATCTTACGGATGGCGACCTTGAGGCTCAGGGAGGTTAAGGTGCCAGCCTGAGATCACACAGCCAGTGAGAGGCAGGGACGGCTCAAACTCCAAACGATGGCTCCAGAGCCCCCTCTCTTTTCCATGCCCTGGGCTGCCTCTTTCCCCAGTGCGCCTTGCTTTTGGGAACCAGATGACCAACGTGGAGAGACATGAACTGATTCAATCAGAGTATATGGGGAAGGGACTTAGAGATCTGGCATTTTTCAAGCTCCCTGGTAATTCTCACGTGCAGCTAGGGTGGGGTACCTCTGCTCTGGGGAATAGGGGAGGGGTATGAGCGGCTGTGTGTCTGCCCTCTGTCCCCACCTGCCACCTGCTGGTCCAGCCATTCAGCCGTTGCATGGATAGGTTGTCTTCTGGGGGCTGCTAGTCCCCTTGCACTGGGCAATGCTGAGTGTCCCCTCTGCGCCTCCCCCGAGTGTGTGCTCCTCCCTCTGCCCCTGCCGTGCAGGTGGGCCATGCTTGGAGGGGCGCAGGAGAGCTGAGATGGGTTGAGGATGGATCAGGCCTTGAGGGGGTGCCTGGTAAGCCCCGGGAAGGGTAGGGAGAGGAGAGGGCAGTGCAAGGACAGCGACCCCCAGCCTTGCCCCCGTTTTGAGCATGGGGAAACTGGAAAGTGTACACAGGTAGTAAGGAAATGCCTGCATGTTCATTTTCTAATCCATTAATTTTCACTTTTTGTGTATTCTTTCTATCTACTTTTAAAGGTTTGTTTCTTTTCTAACTTCCTGTTTTAGATGTATAATTTAGTTTATTTATTTTTATTTACTTATTTTTTCGAGATGGAGTCTTGCTCTGTCGACAGGCTGGAGTGCAGTAGCGTGATCTTGGCTCACTGCAACCTCTACCTCCTGGGTTCAAGCGATTCTCCTGCCTCAGCCTCCTGAGTAACTGGGACTACAGGTGTGCACCACCACGCCCAGCTAATTTTTGTATTTTTCGTAGACACGAGGTTTCACTATGTTGGCCAGGATGGTCTTGATCTCTTGACCTTGTGATCCATCCACCTCAGCCTCCCAAAGTGCTGGGATTATAGGCGTGAGCCACCGCGCCCAGCTTAGTTTCTTTATTTAAAGATAAGGGTTTTTTGTTTTGTTTTGTTTTGTTTTTGAGACAGAATCTCATTCTGTTGCCCAGGCAGGAGTGCAGTGGCACAGTCATAGCTCACTGCAGCCTCAGCCTGGGCTCGAGTGATCCTCCCACCTCATCTGAGTAGCAGCAACTACAGGCGTGCACCACCACACCCAGCTCATTTTTGTGTTTTTTTTCTAGAGATGGGGTTTCGCCCTGTGCCCAGGCAACAAGCAAATCTGCCCACCTCAACCTTCCAAAGTACTGGGATTACAGGCGTGAGCCACCACGCCCGGCTAGAGGTAAGTTTCTCAAACTCCTGGGCTTAAACCATCCACCCACCTTGGCCTTCCAAAGTGCTGAGACTACAGGTGTGAGCCTTTGCACTCGCCTTGAATTCCTTTTTCAACAGTATGTTTCCTACTAAAAGCACTTATGAAAAGTGTGTGTTTTCTCTTACCCCTTCTCCTTTTTTGCCATCTAATTTTACATTGTATTTCTTAGTGTTTGTCTTTAAAATATACTTATATCTCTATGCTATCTTTTTATTATTCTTGCCCCCTCCCCCATAAGAAAGATAAAGAAATCAGAGACTTAGACCGGGCGTGATGGTTCCCGCCTGTAATCCCAGCACTTTGGGAGGCTGAGGCGGGTGGATCACTTGAGGTCAGGAGTTCAAGACCAGTCTGGCCAACATGGTGAAAACCCGTCTCTACTAAAAATACAAAGTTAGCCAGGCATGATGGTGGGCGCCTGTATGCTCAGCTACTACGGAGGCTGAGGCAGGAGAATCACTTGAACCCGGGAGGTGGAGGTTGCTGTGAGCCAAGATCATGCCACTGCACTCCAGCCTGGGCAACAGAGTGAGACTCTGACTCAAAAAAAACAAACAAAAAAAGAAATTGGATACTAACAACTCTCTCCTTCTTTCTTTCTTTTCTTCCCAATTTTTGTTTACTGTATCATTTCTAATTTCAGAGTTTATATTTATATATGTCCTTAATCCTCACTCACATTGGCCCTACAGGTAGAGGCACTGCTCACTGTCAGTACCCTTGCTGAAGATTTCCTGTTTTTCTCTTGATTTGCTGAAATTCCTTCTCCAGTAGTTTCATCAAAAGGGACTAAATGAAAAAAAAATTATTGAGTTATTGCAAGTTCAAAAAGGTTTCTAGTCTTTGTGTTTGACAGCTTTCCAGGATATAAAATTCTTAGACCACACTTTCTTTCCTTGAGAACTTCGCAGGCATCACTTCTGTCTCTAGAGTCAAATGTCATTGCGGGAAAGTCTGAGTCTAACTTCTATTTTGTTACCCTTTATGAATTGATGTTTTCACTTGACTGTTCAAATCTTTTCTAGTTAGCTTCTTCCCCCTTTCTTTTATATTTTATGTCTAGCTACTTTCATAGAAATTACCCTGTTATTGACAGATTTTTGTCATTTTCCCTAAGACATGGTGTGCCCTTTCAGTTTGTAGATTTATCTTCTTTTATTTCAGGAAAATTTTCTTGAATGATATCTTTAAATATTTATGTTCCCTTATTTGAGTTTTCTATTCTGGGATATATGATGGGTCCTTTCCAGATCTTCCAAATCTGTACTTTTCTCTGTAATCTCTTTACACCGTACATTTTCATTTCCTTTTGCTCACTTTCCTCAGTCTTGTTCTCAGTGTCTTGATTGTGTTTTGAGCAATATTTGATGCTCCTCTGCACAGCTTTCCATTTCGTCATGACTTTGAAGATGTGATGTTTTTCCTTCTTTCTCCAGTTCTGTCAGCTCCAGTTTCATGTTCCCCCGAGCTCTCATATCTGTTTTGTGTGCTTGCTTTCTGGAGATGATTGCTGTATTCATTTCTTTCTTTTTTTTTTTTTTTGAGATGGAGTCTTACTCTGTTGCTCGGGCTGGAGTGCAGTGGTGGGATCTCAGATCACTGGAATTCCGCCTCCTGGGATCAAGTGATTTTCCTGCCTCAGCCTCCCAAGTAGCTGGGATTATAGGCTTGTGCCACCACGCCCGACTAATTTTGGCATTTTTAGTAGAGATGATGTTTTGCCATGTTGGCTAGGCTGGTCTTGAACTCCTGACCTCAGGTGATCCGCCTGCTTCAGCCTCCCAACGTGCTGGGATTATAGGTGTGAGCCACCACGCCCAGCCCTGCTTTGTTAATTTTTGTTGTTGTTTAATTTACAGCAAAAAGTTTGCTGGCAATTTTATCTGTTCTATGGCAACGTTTTTACTAGTGAGTTTTCACTTGCCACTTGTTTTTCCTGTTCCTTTTCCCGTTTTTATTTTTTGATTCTTACAGTGTCTTCCTGTAGATGCTGCGCTCTTTGCTTTTTTGTTTTTCATCTTTGGGCAAGGTGAGTTTTTCTTCAGCCGTCTATTTGCCAGAAGTTTGTGTGGGAGAAGAAGCGAGGACTTTCCCTACGTCCAGTGCCATGTGCAGTTGTAGGGCTGCTCACAGGCAGTCTGGTGATTCCTCTTTGTTGCCTGCAAGTGTGGCTTGTCTGTGTGATTGTCTGTGTCTGATCCGCTGCTTCTGCTTCTTGGTTCCAAGCTTACCTGTATCTCAAATGCCGCTGTCATGAGATCACGGGCCCCACTCCTGCTCGTGCAGATAAGGGACATTGGTTGGTGGGCAGTGTGATCCCTTCTCACAGCTTCTTCCCAAACATCTGTATGGTATTTCCTGCTCTGAACAACCCTCTGACTTGTTTCTAGTTTGGGTTTCGTCTGTCTTCTGTTTTCATTGGAAATGGAGTTTAGCCAGGTGTGGTGGCTCATGCCTGTAATCCCAGCACTTTCAGAGGACAAGTCAGGTGGATTGCTTTAGCCCAGGAGTTCGAGAGCAGTCTGGCCAACATGGCGAAACCCTGTCTCTACTAAAAACACAAAAATTAGCCGGGTGTGGTGGCGCATGCTTGTAATTG
The DNA here is from genome assembly GCF_000951035.1 of Colobus angolensis palliatus. Classification (NCBI taxonomy): domain Eukaryota; kingdom Metazoa; phylum Chordata; class Mammalia; order Primates; family Cercopithecidae; genus Colobus; species Colobus angolensis. Next base: position 3,464,343 of record NW_012118821.1, on the reverse strand, counting down.
CAGCTACTGGGGAGGCTGAGGCAGGACAATTGCTTGAACCCGGGAGGCAGAGGTTGCAGTGAGCCGAGATCGCGCCACTGCACTCCAGCCTGGCGACACAGCGAGACTCTGCCTCAGAAAAAAAGAAAAAAAGATGATGTTTGCATTTTGTTTCTCTTTGTTCTTGTTACATTGTGGGATGATTTCTTTTTTTTTCCAGCTTTATTTGTGTATAATTGACATACAATAAACGGCACCTGTTGATTGTGTTATTAATAAGTTCTGACATACGTATACACCCATGCAACCGTCACGACCACCAGCCACTGGACATCCTGTCACCCTCCACAGCTTCCTCGTACTGTTTCTTACCTCCACTCCCATTCTCAGATAAACTCTGACCTGCTTTCCATCGTAGAGTTTTCATTTTCTAGAGTTTTATGTAAATAGAATCCTACAGTAATTTTTTTTTTTTGATGTGGTTTCTCTCACTTAGCATATATATATTTTTTTCTTTTGAAATGGAGTTTTGCTCTTGTTGCCCAGGCTAAAGTACAATGGCCTGATCTCGGCTCACTGCAACCTCCGCCTCCTGGGTTCAAGCAACTCTCCTGCCTCAGCCTCCTGAATAACTGGGATTACAGGCGCCCGCTACCACACCGGACTAATTTTTTATATTTTTAGTAGAGATGGGGTTTCACCATGTTGGCCGGGCTGGTCTCAAACCCCTGACCTCAGGTGATCCACTCACCTTGGCCTCCCCAAGTGCTGGGATTACAGGCATGAGCCACTGTGCCCGGCCTAGCATAATTATTTTGAAGTCCATCAGTTGTATATAACAGTGGTTCATTCCTTCTTATTGCTGTATTGTATTTCATTGTATGGCTGTGCCATATTTATTCATCCATTCACCTGGTGATAGACATTGGGGCTGTTTCCAGCTTTTGACTATGATGAATCAAGCCAACATGGCAGACTACATGTTGCCAGTCTCCATGTAGAAGTCTCTTTGGACACTAGCTTTGATTCCTTTTTGATTCCTCCTT
>NW_012118821.1:3459965-3462168 GCF_000951035.1 Colobus angolensis palliatus | reverse complement strand
TTATTTATTTATTTTATTTTATTTTTGAGACAGAGTCTCGCTGTGTCACCCAGGTTCGAGTACAGTGGCACGATCTTGGCTCACTGCAAGCTCTGCCTCCCGGCTTCACGCCATTCTCCTGCCTCAGCCTCCCGAGTAGCTGGAACTGCCTCCCAAGTAGCTGGGACTACAGGCGCCTGCCACCACGCACGGCTAATTTTTTTTATATTTTTAGTAGAGACGGGGTTTGACCGTGTTAGTCAGGATGGTCTCGATCTCCTGACCTCGTGATCCGCCCGCCTTGGCCTCTCAAAGTGCTGGGATTACAGGCGTGATCTACCATGCCCAGCTTAACTTTTTATTTTTTGAGACAGAGTCTTGCTCTGTCACCCAGGCTGGAGCGCAGTGGTGCGATCTTGGCTCACTGCAGCTTCGGCTTCCCAGGTTCAAGCAATTCTCCCGCCTCAGCCTCCCAAGTAGCTGGGATTACAGGCGCCTGCAAGCATGCGTGGTTAATTTTTGCATTTTTAGTAGAGACTCAGTTTCACCGTGTTGGCCAGGCTGGTCTCGAACTCTTCACCTCAGGTGATTCGCCTGCCTCAGCCTCCCAAAGTGCTGGGTTTCCAGGCAAGAGCCACCACACCTGGTCCCTGTGTACTATTCTTAAGAAATCTTTCCCTGTGGTGAAAAGGGAACTATTGGACACCGTTGGTGGGGGTGTCGATTGGTACAGCCATTATGGAAAGCAGTGTGGAGGTTTCTAAATAAATAAAACAATAGAACTACCATATGACTGACCAAAGGAAATGATATCACCACCTCGTGAAGATAGCTGCACTCCTGTGTGAATTGCAGCATTATTCACATTAGCCACGATTTGGAATGAAGGGATCAAAAGGCCAGGCGCAGTGGCTCACACCTGTAATCCCAGCACTTTGGGAGGCCGAAGTGGGTGAATCACTTGAGGTCATGAGTTTGAGACCAGCCTAGCCAACATGGTGAAATCCTGTCTCTACTAAAAATACAAAAATTAGCTGGGTGTGCTGGCACGCACCTGTAGTCCCAGCTACTCAGGAGGCTGAGGAAGGAGAATCACTTGAACCCAGGAGGCAGAGGTTGCAGTGAGCCAAGATCGTGCCATTGCACTCCAGCCTGGGTAACAGAGTGGGGCTCTGTCTCCAAAAAAAGATCTCTTTCGACTCCACGATACAAAGATATTTTCTTCTAGGTACTTCGTAGTTTTACATTTAGGTCTATGCTGCATTTTTAGTTAATTTTTGTATATGGTATGAGGTTGGAGATTGGGGCTTATTTTTCTATTCTCTTTGAGCCGGTTTCTGGGAGGAGAGGGAGGACCCACCAGCTCCTCTGCTGTGTCAAGCTATTATACAAGGCCCCATGGGCTGAGGTTTCTTTTTTTTTTCTTTTCTAGGGAAAAAAGAGGAAAAGCCATCAGCAATACCAAGGGAAACCGTAAGCTAAGGCTGGCATAGTTCTCAGCAAGCCTCACAGCGATTCTCTCTTCCCTCCCTCACCCCTTGCCTACCTTTAATCCAAAAATGATTTTACCAGAATGTCCAACAAATAAGACAAGACCCAAAAGCACTGAGAACTTTTTCTTGCTGCCAAGTATAAGACACAGACCGGTATAGTGGCTTAAAAAAGCAAATTCCCAGGAAAATGCATAGAGATGGAAAATAGGACAGCAGAATAGCAGGGACTGGGGAGGGGAGAAGGGAGTGGTGCTCTTGAACAGGAAGAGTTTCTGTTTGGCTGGTGGAAAAGTTCTGGAAAAGAAAGTGTTGATGGTTGCACAACATTGTGAATATTCATAATACCATTGAATGGCACACTTAAAAATAGTTAAAACAGTAAATTGGGTTACCTATGTTTTACCACAGTTAAAGAGTATTTTTAAAAAAGCATATTCCCTCTGGGGTTAGTTAGCTGTAGTCAACACCTAAGTTCCCCAGTGATGAACTGAAGTATGGACCAATAATATGAATTAAAATTAAATATTGCCAGGCAGGCTGGGCACGGTGGCTCATGCCTGTAATCCCAGCACTTTGGGAGTCCTAGGCAGGCAGATCACTTGAGGTCAGGAGTTCTAGACCAGCCTGGCCAACATAGTGAGACCTCGCCTCTACTAAAAAAATACAAAAATTAGCTGGGTGTGGTGGCACACACCTGTAGTCTCAGCTACTTGGGAGGCTGAGGCAGGAGA
>NW_012118821.1:3431899-3459575 GCF_000951035.1 Colobus angolensis palliatus | reverse complement strand
ATCTCGGCTCATGGCAACCTCCGCCTCCCGGGTTCAAGCGATTCTCCTGCCTCAGCCTTCCGAGTAGCTGGATTACAGGCGTGCGCCACCATGCCTGGCTAATTTTGTATTTTTAGTAGAGACGGAGTTTCTCCATGTTGGCCAGGCTGGTCTTCAACTCCCAACCTCAGGTGATCGGCCTGCCTCAGCCTCCCAAAGTGCTGGGATTACAGGTGCGCGCCACTGTGCCTGGCCTGTAAGTTCCTAATTCTTAAGCCTAACATAGTTAAATTGCTCTGTAAAAAAATTCAATGGCTTTATATTCAAGCCCATGTTGCTTCCAACTGAATTGGCCACTCACACTGGGATACTGAGCAGCGAACAGACCACAAGGAAGACATCACTCTTGGATCCTGTTTGAAACCAACAGCTACAGCAAAACACTCAGGTGATTGGCCTGCCTCAGCCTCAGTCTTGATTCAGAGCCTAATGGAGTTTCTTTAATTAGTAAGTTTACATTCATGGAGTCTTGTGAAAATGATTAGGTAAATTGCAGAGAAATAAATAAGTATTTTGTACATCCGAGTATTATTGTTAATTTCCACCTGGCTACATGAGACTCCCTCTGAGTTTTCTCTCGGTGCCCTTTTGCTGTGGACAGAAGGTACCCTGCTCATTCATTCGTCCAGCTGGTGAGCCAGGGGGCAGCCCGGAGGGAGGAGTGGAGGGGACGTGGGCCTGGAATTAGACCGAGCTGGGTGTGTGCCCAGCTCTGGCCGCACTGCTAGGCCCTGGCTTCATTACTATGAAATGAGGGGTGGGGTGGGTATCTGGTCTCCCACTCCCCATTACTGAGGGGTTCTGGGTCTCTCCTCCACCCTGATTCCTTCCCCTCTTCTGTTCCAGTCCGGAATGCCTCCTTTCTGCCTAAATGCCTCTGATCTTCATTAGATCATCATCAGCTGCAGACCCATGATCAGCATCAGCTGCAGCTGATCATCATCAGCTGATCATCATCATCATCAGCTGCTCATTATCAGCTGCAGACTGGGCCTGACCTGGGAGACACCGGCCCTCCGCTTCCAGCGCTCTCCAGCTAGGATTTCCTGCAGAACAGTGGCAAAGAGTTCGCCCAGAGCTGCGTCCTCTCACTGGGAAGCAACGCTGAGTCAGGGTTACCTGGCTCCACTGTGCCCCTAGCGAGGTGAAATTGTACCATCAAATTCTCACAACAACATTGGTTCTCCTTTAAGAATAAGGAGGCTACCGCCCAAAGAGCTTGCGCACTGGGTGCACAGCCACTCAGGCCATCTTCCAGAGCGGGATGTCTGACTCCAGAGCCCGCCAGCCCACACTGCTCTCCTGAGGACTGGGTTTCTCTGGCCTGAGTCTGCCTGAGTCTACAGGAAGAACCCTGCTGGCACCCCGGTAAGCCCCTCTAGACCTTGGAGCTCTAACTGCTCTCAGAGCTCACTTTTCAGTTAGCCTATAAGGCAGGGGTGTCCAGTCTTTTGGCTTTCCTTGGCCACATTGGAAGAAGAATTGGCTTGTGTCACACATAAAATACAGTAACACTTATGATAGCTGATGGGCTAAAAACTGAAAAATCACAAACTCATAATGTTTTAAGAAAGTTTGTAAATTTGTGTTGGGCTGCATTCAAAGCCATTCTGGGCTACGGGTTGGACAAGCTTGCTGTAATGGATCAGAGATATCTACAGTCTTAAAGAAGAAACAGCTCTCAGGCCTGTTAGACCTGTCAGGGCACTCACTGAATGCTGTGAGCAGGGGAAGGGGCAGGCCTGGGCAGTGGGGTCCTCAGTGGGGGCCCAGCTGTGTCTCCATCATCTGGGGAGCTGGGAACAGCACACCAGGGTTTGTTTGCCTCCTGGGAAAGTTCTCACTTGCAGAAAGAGAGAACAGAGGCGTGAAAGCTAGGCCATGTTCATTATTCCTTCATTCCTTATTTATTGAGCTTTGACAACATATGAAGGACTGCTTGACTGATTGATTGGGACAGGGTCTCACTCTGTCATCTAGGCGGGAGTGCAGTGGTGCAACCTCAGCTCACTGTAACTTCCGCCTCCTGGACTCAAGCCATCCTCCTACCTCAGCCTCCTGAGTACCTGGGATTACAGGCCCACGCCACCATACCCAGCTACTTTTTGTACTTTTTGGCAGAGACAGGGTTTCACTATGCTGCCAGGTTGGTCTTGAACAACCAGGCTCAAGTGATCCTCCTGCCTCCCCTTGGCCTCCCAAAGTGATGGGATTATAGGCTCCAGCCAGAGGAATGTTTCAGATGCTGGAATCAATGGTAACGTGTTGGAGGAAGGGGGTTTCTGAGCTGAGTCCATTTTGTATACTTGGATCTTCCCAAAGGTCCAGTGCAAGGGGCTTCAATGGAAGAGAAGTGAAAAGGGAAGGGGCCATGTCTCTTGGCAGCAGGGACAAGGGATGTAGCCTGAGCTTTAGCATCATGAAGGGTCAGGACAGCCCACACCTTGCAGGGAGCGGAAGAAGAGACCCACATGGGGGCCAGGTGACAGCACTGTGCCTGGCACCTTGGAACACCCAGGGGCTTTATGACTCTGCCCAGAAAGAGGCCTGGGGTGGCAGATGAAGGGAGGACTGCATCTCTGGGAGAAAGTAGTCCAATGCTTGTCACAGCTCGGTTGCTCATTATTAATGAAAAAAATGGCTCCTGGTTTATACATCAGCCATGTAAACTTGGCTAATGTGAGTCTTCCTTGCAAGCTCCTATGTGTGCTAGTTCCGGCACGGCAGTGAGGTTTCTGAGTTGCATCAGCTGACAGGTAAATGCTGCCTGGGAGGCCTCTTGGGAGGACAGCCAGCTGGCTTCAACCATCAGTAGCTCAGTAAGCAAAAGGTCATGTTCAGTTCAAGTGCAAAGATTGTGAAGCCCAGTGGTGAAAAGTCAGATGAATTCAAGTCACCTGAGCTTTTCTCTAACCTTTGCAGCCTGGACCAGGGCTAGGGTCATGATGTGAGCTGGCGAGAGAGAAGAAAGAAGATCTACATTACATATCCAGGCTCTCTGCCCTATGTGCCAAAACCAAGTGCTGCTAGGGGCTGGTCCTTCCTTCATTCCAAACCGTGCTGCTTTTCCTCCGCTCTTTGAGGCCTCTGCGATGTGCAGGATGTTGACCTGAGCTCTGTGTGGGGCGGAGAGGTGAGCTGACCCAGTTCTTGTCCTTGAGGCCCTCAGGGTCTACAGGGGGCCGAAATGGGGCCAGAGAACCGAGCTGCCTCTGTGGGAGGGGGGTGAGTGTTGGTCCTACCTGGCTCTTACCTGTCTGCACCTGCTGTCCTTGGTGTTTTTTCTGTTCTGGGGAGTGGCTGCTGCGGGGCCAGCCTATGGCGGGGCCAGGTCTCTGCCAGCAGTCAGGTCCATGAAACAATCTGGTCAGTGGAGGGAAAAGGGTTTTGGAATCAGACACAAAATTTCCACTCTCCCACTTCTGCGCTTTCCTTATCTAGGCAAGTTGCTGAACCTCTCTGAGCCTTAGTTTTCTTATCTGTAAAATGGGTTCTGAGAAACATCTAGTAGAGCACCTGATGTCTGATTGCTTAATTCAGGATAACTCCTCTCCCACAAAGGGCACCCCCTCCACTCTGTCTGCTTTGCTTCCCTGATGGACAACCTGATTCAGAAACCTTTTTCTACCCATGGCAAAGGTCCAGGGTAGTGAGGTCTTGGGGGCTGAGTGAAGCCAGGGAGGTGAGTACTGGAACCTTCTGTTGTTTGCCTGATCCATAACCCAGGTCACATTACCATGACTGCAACATTACATTACACAGTTCTGAGTTACATTGTTGCTGGAAGTTTTGAGAGACTGCACAAAGAGCTAAATTAAATTAAAACAAAATTGCAATCACCGAGTTAATGACTGTGACAATACAAATAATTCACAACTAAATTAATGTAATATTAAATTTCATCATTATGCTAATAACCTTTGCACAGCAATACAAAAACAACTGTTTGGGGAGGAATGATTTATTACATGAGAGAACAGAGTTTTGGGGAAGTCTCAGACTGGGCACAGTAATCCCAGCACTTTGGGAGGCCAAGGTAGGAGAATTACTTGTGTGCAGGAGTTCGAGACCCATCTGGGTAACATAATGAGACCTAGTCTCTACAGAAAAATTAAAAATTAGCCAGGCATGGTGACTCGTGCCTCTAGTCCCAGCTACTGGGGAGGCGGAGATGGGAGGATCACTTGAACCTGGGAGTTTGAAGCTACAGTAGCCATGATCGTATCATGTCACTCAGCTTGGGTGACAGAGTGAGACCCTGTCTCAAAAAAGAGGCCAGGCATGATGTCCCGCACCTGTAATCCCTTTGGAAGGCCAAGCACTTTGGAGTCTAAGCAGTTTGGGAGGCCAAGGTGGGAGGATCACTTGAGCCCAGGAGTTGAGACCAGCCTGGGTAACCTAGTGAGACCCCATCTCCAAAAGAAAAAAAGTCAGTCTCGGGGCTGGGCACAGTGGCTCACGCTTATAATCCCAGCACTTTAGGAGGCCTAGGTGGGCAGATCACAAGGTCAGGACTTCGAGACCAGCCTGGCCAACATGGCGAAACCCTGTCTCTATTAAAAAAGTACGAAAATTAGCCAGGCATGGTGGTGTGCACCTGTAATCCCAGCTACTCGGGAGGCTGAGGTGGGAGAATTGCTTGAACCCAGGAGGCGGAGGTTGCAGTGAGCCGAGATTGCGCCACTGCACTCTAGCCTGGGTGACAGAACAAGACTCTGTCTCAAAAAAAAAAAAAAAAAGAAAAAAGTAAGTCTCAGAATTGCCTTCTGGGATCTGAAAAGGGAGAGGGAGGAGCTAAGATTTCTAAAGGGCCTACTGTGTGCCACAAGGCAAGGGTGACAGTCCTTGCCCTTGGGAAGCACTTGGCTCACATGGTGGGACAGCCATATTTGCAGTGACTATAAAGTGAAGAGGCCTTGGGAGATGAGGATTATTAGGAGGGCTTCCTGGAGATGGCGGCATTGAGTGAGCCTAGAAGGATGAGTAGGCTTGAGAAGGATTCAAGGGGTCTTTTTCTGCTTCCTTGTCTCCCCCCACCCTTTGAAGCCAGCTACAGTCTGGCCCTTGTCCCTTCTTTGTCCCCAAAATGCTCTTATCAAGTAACCTTTGTGTTGCCAGACCCAAAAGTGGGTCCTCAGGGCCTCATCTTTCCTGACTGTCAGCAGCACATGCTCCTGGAAACTTCCACTGGCCTCTGGGACCCACCCTTCCTTGGTTTCCACCAGCATCACCAGCTCCCCTTCTTTGTTCCCTTTGCTGGGTCCTCTCTCCTCCCAAACTGCACACCTTGGAGCTCGGCACCCCCGCCTTTCTGTGCTGCTGGCTCCCACCAGGTCCACCGATGACCCTGACATTCCTGGCTCTGTCCTGGCCCTCCTGGCTGCCACACTCAAGTATCTCGTTATCTATGAAGCGCTCCCCTGGGATGTCTAAAAGACACTTTTTTCTTTTCTTTTTTTTTTTTTTTGAGATGGACTCTCGCTATGTCACTCATGCTGGAGTGCAGTGGCATGATCTCAGCTCGCTGCAACCTCTACCTCCTGGGTTCAAGCGATTCTGCCTCAGCCTCCTGAGAAGCTGAGATCACAGGTGCGTGCCATCACGCCCAGCTAATTTTTGTATTTTTAGTAGGGTAGAGACAGGGTTTCACCATGTTGGCCAGGCTGGTCTCAAACTCCTGACCTCAAGTGATCCTCCTGCCTTGGCTTCCCAAAGTACTGGAATTACAGGTGTGAGCCACTGTGCCCAGCTAATTTTTGTATTTTTTAGTAGAGATGGGGTTTTACCATGTTGGGCAGACTGGTCTTGAACTCCTGACCTCAGGTGATCTGCCTGCCTCTGCCTCCCAAAGTGCTGGGATTACAGGAGTGAGCCACTGCATATGGCCCTAATAGACATTTTTTAAAACTAAATATTACACTACAGAAAAATGCACACATCTTAAGAGCACAGCCTGATGCCTTTTCTCAAAGTGCATGCACTTGTGAAGTCAGCCCCCGATGGAGAAAGAGAACATCATTAGCACCCAGGAAGCTCCTGCCGGCTCCTCCCAGTCCTGACCACACTGAGGCGCTACCATCTCCACTTCCATCCCCAGAGATGGCTCCTGCTCGGTCTGGTACTTTATGCAGACAGGATCAAGGATGGTACACTTCTTGGTGCCCTTTTTTGGCTTGACTCAACATTATGCTTGTGAGACTGTCTTGCGGGTAGCTGTAATCTTACTTTTTTGTTGCTGTAGAAGGTATTCCATTGTTTGACTATACTACAGTTTGTTCATTCTACCCCTGATTGGCATTTGTGCATTTCATTTTAAAAACTATGAATGCTATTAGAGGCAACTAATGGCTCAGTTTTGCTCCTTACTCTGCAAACCAACCCTGCCCATAGGAACTGAACTTGTGAAGGGGCAGGTGACTTATTTGAGTGAGGACCTTCTATGGCGTAGCCTAGTAGAATGTCTAATGTTGGAACCCCAGGCATCGCAGCTGGCCTATTTATTTTAAATAAATGAGTGCATGAATAAATGAAGAAATAAATGAATGAGTGAGAGGAGGGGTAAGTGACTAAATGAATGCATTTCTGGGAAGAGCATTATTGGGTGCTCACCTGTGTCAAATGTGTCAGCTCGTCGTCTTCATAATTTCTGCCATATTTAATCCTTGCCACAATCCTTGCCACAAGGATGGTTACCTTGATTTTATGGTATGAAAAAAATAACAAGGCTCAGAGAATCCAGCTCCTTTGAGCTCTCCGTTTCCCCATGTACGAAATGGGTGTCAGGAGAGCTCAGCAGGTTGTTGAGTGGATGAGAGGGTGATACACACAAAGCCGTCAGCAGTCCTGGCACAGGAAAGCGCTCCTGAACTTCCTGCCCATCATTGTTCTGGTTTGTGCTCACGTGGCATGTAAATGGCCTGGCCAGGATTTGAACCTATAGCCTTCCATCATCCCCCTGCACAACTCCTGCCACCCCATGCTGCCTGCCTCTGGGAGATGAGGTGAGCAAAGGGGTCTTGGCCATGTCTTTCCAGCTGTGGCACTCAGTGCAGAGGGTGAGGGTCCCTGAGCCACCTCTGCTCCCTGCCCTAACTCCGGACTGTGATGAAGCAGCTCTATTGGATGCAGCAGCCCTGACTCCGGTGCTCTTCCTCCCCTCACCTTCTTTACCCAGAGGATGAGGTTGGAATACAATTGCAGTGTCTGTGCTCACTAATTTCATTTTCTGTGTCTGGAGTAATAGGGGCCCTCGAACTCATTATGCTCATTTGAATTCCAGTACTAAGCAGCCGAGCGTGAGACTGGCATGGGGGCCGGGACTGTGCTCTGAGGAAGGCCTGGCTGCCCCAGCTAGGGAACGGCTTGGCACTTCCGAGGAGTGGCCTCCTCTGCCGGGAGCTCAGGGTCAGTCAGCTAGTCAGCTATGACCAGGCAGAAGCTGACACTGCCCTGACCCAACCTGCACAGGCCTAGGAGAGCTTGTCCTCAGACCTTCACCTTGGAGACCCAAGTAGTAGTGAGAACAGTGCTGCGGGGGCCGGTCCAGACCGTCGGTCCTTTGGGTGTCTTCTTCCATAAATGAGTCGTTTACATCACACTTTCTTGCCAAGAGATGGAAGTCAGTTTCCAATGGGGACCAAATTGGCCCTAATTTTTGTTCACATCTGGTACTGAGAGGTGAGGTGGGGGAGGTAACATTCTCAAAGGGGGCTGTATCCCTAAATGAGACAAGAACACTCCTTCGTGGGTGGAGACGCCCTCAGCCCAAAGGCTTGAGTGGTTGAAGAGCTGCAAACAGTAGCCACCAGGTGCCGCAGGTACCCAGATGATGAGCAAAGCCCCGGACGGATCCCAGAAGGCGACGCCAGCATTTCCCCCTGACTGGTTCTCGCCCTCAGCCTGGGAATGTCGCTGAGTCTGCGGTTCTTCCAGAGCCCCGTCTTTTGGCTGCCGGTCTTTGCATAGTGTCTGCTCCTGTGTCTAATTCTCAGGAGACTGAGGTCTGGCCTAGGCGGGTCTCTCCTCCGACTCAGTTCCATGCACTGGATTTGACCCCTGGGCCCAGATCAGACACAGGGTCTTTCCATGAGGCCCTCACAGAAGGTGGAGCTCTGAGTGGTGTTTTTCAAACAGGATTTTAATAGTGCAACAAGAAAAGAAAGGCTCCAGGATGACTGAGGTTTAGGCATCACTGGGTTGAAACAGTTAAAGAGGCTTCCTTCCTGCAGGACTGCTCAGAGCCTTTATTGACTGCTGTATTGTGTGTTCACACACACAGAGATGGAGACCAGGGCTTTTCTCCAACACTCAGATCTTTGTTTCCCAGGAGCCTCTCCAAGGAGAAGAGCCCAGCGTTTCAGAAACGCTGGCTTGAAGGAGCCCTGGGAGCCTGCTCCCGTTTCTCCGTAGCCTCACGGTTGTGCTTTCTGCTGGTAAGGGAGGTGGCTGGAGGTGGGAAGCGCCCAGGAGGCCCAGCTGTTCTCCTTGAGGACACAGCTCTGCTCTTACCCTTTGTGCTCAGCGCGTCCCCAGGGCCCCTGGGGGAAAGTCCAGCCCCCTTTCCCTGGCCCTCCAGGCCCTCTGTGATGAGTTTCTTCCCCGCTCTTGTGTGATTTCCTGTGTGCCCCAGCGTCGTCCCGGGCAAACCAGGGGGTTCCTGCTCTTACAGGCTGCTGTCTTCTGCTCATGCTGGGCTCAGCCTAGATGTCCTTCCCTACGCCTTGCACATAGTTCAGGTTTCACCTGAGCTGCACCCCTTTCCAGGAAGCCTTCCTGATTGCCCTCTGCTATCTTTTCATTTCACTGCTCCCCAGCATTTTGTATCAAACCCAAATGCCTTCTGAGCTGACGGCATCTCACTCCCTGACAAGATGTGGGCTCCTGGGGAGCGGTGTCAAAGTCTGATTAATCCCAGGGTCCTCACCGCCTGCACGGAGTGGTGCTGAGTGGATACTCGAGGAAACCCAAGAGCTTCACCTCAGGCTTGCCCGTCGGGCCCTGCAGCTTTGAGCAGATCGACTGAAGGTGCCTACTGTGTGGAACCCAGCAAGGAGAGCCGTGCAGGCAGGGGAGAGGAGACCGGCATGGGCAGGGGCTCCTCCCTAGGGCTGCTTGGATTTGAGGCGGTTCCCTCATGCCCAGCTCCTCTCCTTCCTTCCCATATTCACCACAGAGGTTTGGGTCCCCTCTCCCCTCTGCCTCTGCCCCAGGACCACCTGTGCAGACCATCCCTACCTGCCAGACCAGTCTCAGGGCATCTGATGGCTTCCCTGCCTGCTGTACCCACATCTCAGCTCAAACCCCTGGACGTCAGGATACTGCACCATGCAGCCCATTGCATTTTTAGTCTTTCCCGGAATCTTGCCCCCACCAGGCGAGCTGGTTGCTCTCTTGGGACGCCAGAACCTTCTTGGCCACCTCTGTCTGCCCCACTGCCTGTGCCCCTGCAGTGCTCCCACCAGTCTTTCTGAAGCTGGCCTGCCCTGAGACCCCCAGCCCCACCTCTCCGTGGAATAGTTTCCTAGCTGGTCGCTCCGTCCTTCTGAGCCTCCCTCTTTGGAGCTGCAGGAAGCATGGTCTGGGCCACACAGCACAGAGCTCCACCCTGTCCCAGGCCGGTAGTTCTTTTTTTGTTGTTGATTTTTGACACAGGGTCTCGCTCTGTGGCCCAGGCTGGAGAGTGCATGATCTTGGCTCACTGCAACCTCTGCCTCCCAGGCTCAAGCAATCCTCCCACCTCAGCTTCCCAAGTATCTGGGACCACAGACAGGCACTACCATGCCTGACTAAATTTTTGTATTTTTGGTAGAGACAGGGTTTCCTTGTGTTGCCCAGGCTGGTCTTGAACTCCTGAACTCAAGTGATCCACTTGCCTCGGCCTCCCAAAGTGCTACAATTACAGGCATGAGCCACGGCGCCCGGCCTGGTGGTTCTTTATTAGCACGGGTCCAAGACTTTGACTTCCCTGTCACAGGGCAGACATGGACGTGTGTGTCATGACCTCCACCAGCCGTGTGCACGAGGGCCACAGCCTCCTGCAGGTGTGTGCCATGCGGCAACCTGGACCAGGAACCTCCCCAGCCCAGTGAGAGGCCAGCAGCATCTCCATTCTACGGATAAGAAAAATACATACACTAGTTAGAAACTCTTCTATCCAACACAGCCACACACACACTCATATACACACACACACATTCACACACACACACGCACATTTACACCACGCTTTAGTTCAAGGGAAATGAACTCACAGGACTCTAATTTCCTGATGCCATGGGAAGAACAACGGGCATTCCTGTCATGTTTTACATAGGAAGCTGATTCAGAGAGGCTGAGGGGCATCCCTAACGTCACACAGCTAAGAGGCAAGGCTGAGGTTTACACTTCCACCGCTCTGACTTGGAAGCCCAATGAGGCGCTCAAATTAGAAACCTTTTCCTGTTGTCCAGGAAAAAACCAGGAGAGGGGAGAGGACAGCCTCTAGGGCGGGGACAGAGCGCGGCCACTGGGCAGCCGGGGAACTGAGACTCGCGCCTGGCTGCAGACTTCCCTTTTTAGGCCCTTCCGGCACCATCTGCTCCGGACCCCATGGTTCCCACCCGCCGCCGCCCGGAATGAGTGGTGCCGTGTCAATAGCGATGCACCTGCTGTTTAGTGGGAAGAGAGGTGCCAAGAGGGAGGAGGTAGGGCACAGCCGAGCTGCCAGGCCAGGCACAACTTCTTGATGAATAGAGTGGTATGGAGCCGCCCGTCGCTCATGTCGATTCAGTCAGTCAATCAAAACGCTGCCACAGCGGGCTTTGGGATGCGGCGTTGCAATGTGTGTGGGCGTGTGCAGGGCGGTTGCTGATATTAGTCATGAGTGCCGGCCCAGGAATCAGAGACGGGGATGAGTCTCAGCTCTGCCATTTCTTGGCTGTGTGACGTCTGCACCTTGATTTCTCCACATGGAGATAGAGAACCTCTTCCTTCTCTGTCCCCAGAAAAAGTGCTGGCCACACTCTCCTTGGCCTGTCAACAGCGATGCACCCGCTGTTTAGTGGAAAGCCATCTTTCTTCTTTCATGTGGTCAAAGTCCCCACTTTTTTCTGGGCAGGATGACTGTGCACCGTGAGTCAGCCTTAGGGTCAGGGCCAGGAAGACATCAGCCCCTCGCACCCCCTGCCGTCCCCCTCTCCCCAAGGCCTGGGGAGTCACAGGCTCTGCCTGATCTTGCTGTGTGGCCTTGGGCAGGGTGTTTACCCTCTCTGGGCCTCAGGCACTCCATCGTGAGAATAAGGCCATTGCACTTGCAGTTCAGATGGATCCACCCGCGCCAGCCATCCATGACAAGGGTTCTTGAGGTAGAGACACATGGCCTGCAGGGGCAGGGGCCTCCCGGGGCATGGCTGCCCCACCACAGATTGCAGGAGAAGCCCTAGCCTGGCTGGCTGCTTCCAAGAATAGAGCAGACAGGGTCTGTGCGGGCCGCCAGCAGGCCGCTCCTGCACGCAGGGCCCCGGGTCCTGAGCTCATCAGTGAAGCAGGTAATTATGTGTGTGCTTTGTTCCTGCACAGAGGCGCTCTCAGAGAACTTCCGAGAGGCTCTGCTTCCTTGCTGATTTGATTTTTTCAGAACTGGAGTGTGAAAGTCAAGCTGAACCTGCCTAATTGTGCCTGCGAAGGCTATTCAGAGAGACTGCTCTTGGAAAGAAATCAGGACAATTAGCTCTTGGCTGCAGGGAGAGGGGGAGCCAGAGCATGATGGTGAATGTCAGCCTGTTCCTGGGAGAACCAAAGGGCAGAACTGGGCAGAGTGGGGAAAAGTGGAGGGGGCATCTGCAGCTGCCTGTGGGGGCTGGGGCCGAGCCCACCACCTGCACCGGGCACCCAGCTCCATGCGTGGGTGTGGGGCAGCCAGGCTCGGAGCAGAGGCCAGGTTGGACAGCAAGCTCAGGGCCACTCCCCTCAGTCCGGTGAGGGTTGGTTGTGTGACCTTGGGCAAGTCACATAGCCGTCTTGGACTCAGTTTCCCCGGGTTGCAAAATGAGTGCTGTGCAGAATGAGCAGATGGAGCCCACTCATCCCAGGCGGCGGCGGGTGGGAACCGTGGGGTCCGGAGCAGATGGTGCCGGAAGGGCCTGAAGAGGGAGGTCTGCAACCAGGCGTGAGCCTCGGTTTCCCGGCTGCCCAGTAGCTGCGCTCTGTCCCCGCCCTAGAGGCTGTCCTCTCCCCTCTCCTGGTTTTTTCCTGGACAACAGAAAAAGGTTTCTAATTTTAATTTGAGCGCCTCATTGGGCTTCCAAGTCAGAGCGGTGGAAGTGCAAACCTCAGCCTTGCCTCTTAGCTGTGTGACGTTAGGGATGCCCCTCAGCCTCTCTGAATCAGCTTCCTATGAAAAACATGACAGGAATGCTCATTGTTCTTCCCATGGCATCAGGAAATTGAGTCCTGTGAGTTCATTTCCCTCGAATTAAAGCGTGCATGTGCATGTGTGCGTGCGCGTGTGTGTGAATGTGTGTGTGTGCATGAGTGTGAGTACGTGTGAGTGCATGAGGAGCTTGTGTGTGAGTGCGCATATGAGTGTGTGTGGGGCTTTGTTGGATAGAAGTGTTTCTAAACAGTGTATGTATGTTTCAACCTTTTTTGAATGGCGCCCAGGGTGTATTTCCCAAGTTCTTTTTATATGATTTTAAAGAGAGGCAGCAGAGTGTTATGACAGAAGACCAGCTATGGAGCTGGCCTGAGTCTGTATCTGGGCTCCACCTCACCAGCTGTGTGTGGAATCACTTTGTTCCTGTTTTCTTATTTGTAAGCAGAGATCATATCATCTGTCCACATCTCTGCCTAGGTGTGTGGATGACTTAACAGACTCGGAAGCCTCAGAACAAGGACTGGCAGTAAGTGCTCAATACATTTTATCCTCACGGTTATTTTTGATGCTGAGGGTCACTGTAACGTCCACATGAACCAGCCAGTGATGTGGGATGAATCCGTTCAGGAGCACACAGGGCTCGGGTTCACTCAGTGCTCACGGGCGAGGTGAGCAGGCTGGCATCTGTTTGGATTGGTCTCTGCTTGAACACTGTTAGTTGTTAAACAGTTTGCATGCATCCCTGGATAGAAGAGACAGAAACTGAAGGGCTACTTACAGACGCAGGGACTAGGGGAGGGATGTGGGTGTGGTCAGATAATCCAGCCCTGGGGACTACCCAGTTCCTATCTGCGAGGCCAGGGCCCTGCAGGAGGTACCCCTGTCACTTACAAGCCAGGGCCCCCCTGCCCCTCCCTGGTCCTGCAGTCCATCTGGTATGTGAGACTACTCAACCAGGCTCAGTTTTTGCAGCCAGGCGCACGGGGGCAGGCTGCCACTGGCTGCCACCACCGACTGTGAGGGGTTCCTCATTCTCAGCTGGCTTTACACTTTGCTGCTCCTAGAGTAAAGTGTTTTGAATTCTGCCGCATGGAGGGGACTCCGCTTTACTCTTTTGGCTTCCTTTTGCCTTTGAGATAGGGTCTTGGTCTCTTCCCCAGGCTGGAGTACTGTGGCATGAACACAGCTCACTACAGCCTCAACCTCTTGGGCTCAAGAGATCCTCCCGCCTTAGCCTCCTGAGTAGCTGGGACCACAGATGCACGCCACCACACCTAGCTGGTTTTTTATGTTTTGTAGAGATGGGGTTTCACCAAGTTGCCCAGGCAGTTCTCAAACTCCTGAGCTCAAGCAATCTGGCTGCCTCAACCTCCCAAAGTGTTGGGATTACAGGTGTGAGCCACCGTGCCCAGCCTCTTTTGGTTATCTTCATTGGAACACTTGCAGGGCCTTTGAGAGATCCATCAAACACATATCCCTTTGGGTACCTTCACTGAATCCTCTGGGATGAAATTTCGGCCAGGAGAGGGACTGAAGTAGAGCCGCATGTGGGGACCTCCCAATTAGTGGGCTCTGTAGCTGACGGTCCCAGGACAGGGGCCCTGTGTGGGAAGAAGGGCAGACAAGCAGACCTAAGCGAATCCAACAGGGGTGAGGACATGGTACAGGGGCCCTTTGTGGGAAGAAGGGCAGACAAGCAGACCTAAGCGAATCCAACAGGGGTGAGGACATGGTGCAGGGGCCACATTGAACCAGTTGTTTCTAAGGCTCCTGCTGCTCATCGGGACAAAAGGGAGATACATATTGTAAAGCCTATGGGAAATGACAGCTTTAAACAAGCTCTGGAATGTAACGTGCCCACAGGCGTTCATCATCATCACCACTCTCCTCCTCTCCTGGGTGACCAGGATGACGAATGACCCAAAACACCACACGCGAGGAAAGGCAAAGAGATCAGAGACTGGTTCACCCGGAGAAACTGGGATGCTGCCTTCCAAACTGCAACAGCTGTGCTGGAAAAGCTGCATTTGATTCACTGGGATAAATGTGGGGGTCCAGGGCCTGCTGATTGCTTCCTGGTCCCTGTGCACACGCCCTGTGGTGACTCCACACAGTGCTTCACAGCCCTTTTGCTGAGGAGCTGGGGATGGGCAGGGAAGGAGGCTTGGACTGGGTGCCTGGAAGCCCCGGGCAGCAGCCACATCAGAGGCGTTTGAAGGCAGGAAGGGCAGCCAGCAGTCCCGGGGGAGCACAGCAGCTGCTGGTGACAGTTTGCTGGGTTGTCACAGGGGCTCTGGAAGGTCCTTCTGCCCTGAGGTTTGGTTGAACTCGGTGAGGGCAGTGTGGAGCACACCGTTCCGTCTTAATGCCTTTCCAATAAAGCCTTAAAGATGACAGGCCCCATTTCCTGAACAGAGCTGAACAGTTATTTTACACTTCATCTAATTGATTAAAATGACTGCTCTAAATTAACCAGGCCTTTCAGAGCTGAGTGCGGGAGAGTGAAGTCCAGAGACCAGAGCCGGCTACAGGGGCAGGCCGGGGACCCACAGCCCTTCTCCCAGGCCCTGCTGTCCACCAACCCCGCTCGCACCCCAGGTTCCTGGTGGCCGTCACGCTTAGGTCAGCCAACTGCTTTCTGTGCCCTGCCCCTGAACATCAGGCTGCCCTGAACAGGGCCTGGTCTCTCAGGGTGAGGGTGGGTCAGGGATACCACGTGTGCTCCCCGCTCTCTGCATACGTGTCTGCAAGTGGGTGAGGTGTCTGGCATCCTGGGTCTCCTTTTATCTTCCATGCTGCCCCCGGGGGTAGAGAATTATGGTCCCATTTTATAGCTGAAGAAACTGAGGCCCGTCTGTGATGCGTAGCTAGGAGGCACAGAGGCAGGACCAAGGCTCAGCCTGTTGCCTGCAAAGCCCTTGTCCTGTTCCCTGTGGCTCGCCAGCTGCTTGGATGCTCCCACGGAGCGGTGCCTTGTCATCACATTCTATTTGCTGAGTAGCGATGGAACAGGCGCTGTGTCCCCGCCCATGTCCTAAGCCCTCCACAAGCATGAGTGTGTCACATGGTCTCTCTCGGAGCTTTCACCCCGGTGGGGTTGGGAGCGTGGCAATGGGTCACCACTGACCCTGTTAGGAAACAAGTTTGTCTGTACATGCCACTTATGATGGGGACAGGCCATGGTCACTTTGCTGGGGCTAGTGTCAGCAGGATGGCAGATGCCTTGAGAACAGGGCTTAAAACTCTTCTAAGCAGGATATCAAACGCTGTTTGATTCATGCGTGTGACACCTCTCAAGAGCCCTGTCACAGCTGCTCTCGAGACACGGCTTGACTGCCACTCTCCCACCCCTGCACTGCAACCTCCCAACTATTTTATCTGCCTTGGTTTTTCTGGGTCTGGTGTAGCACCTGCCCCGTAAGAAGCGCTCAGTAAATGATTGTTGATAAAAGATTGAACCAATCAAGGAACGAATGAGCCAGTGAAAGGCAAATGACTGGAAGCAAAAGGCCCTCTTGATGGAATTGGGAAGAAGCTGATCCGAGGGCCCAGGACAGCCTTCTCTCGAATGCCCTGCTGCTGGGCTCTCACTGCTTGGCTTGGACTTGCCTCTCTCCCTGCCTGGCTGCAGGGGACCAGCAGGGGTGGTGGGTGTGTGTCCGTGCCTGTGTGTAGGATGTAGTGGCTGGTGAGTGTCAGGGCTCTGAGTGCCGCGCCCAGCCTTGTGACTTTCTCTCCTCTCAGGCTGTGTGTATTCCTGGGCCAGGTGTTTTCAGCAGGTGCGGCGGTGGGAAGGTCCTCTGTCCCTTGCTCATCCTGTGTCCTGGCTCTTCCTCCTTGTGTCTTCTCTCTGGGCCAGGAGGAAGTGGACAGATGGGATCAGGGCCGATGTCCCCAGCCTGGGTGGCAGTGTATTGAACTGTTGGTTCCCACCCAGAACTCTTCATGGCAGAGTCTTAGGCCTGCCTGTCCTCATTTTCCCAATTGAAGATAACTCAGCTGTTCTGATTTCTCTTCCCACACCAGGCCATGGTGGCCGCTTCTGAGATTTAATAAGCCCTTAGGCCAAATGTCTGCTTGGCCGGAGGAATTGTCTCCGGGGCTTTCTTGGAGACAGCTCTAAAGCAGGCAAGCTACAGTGTTAGGAAGAAAAGCTCTTCCTCTACCCACTTAGGTTCTATGTTTGGGGGTCTGAGAAACTTAACAGTCAACAGATCAACAGTAGAAAAGACAACGGCTTTTCTGGTTTTTGTTTTTTATAATAGAGATGGGTCTCGCATGAGTCTCTCGCCTCACCCTCCCAAAGTGCTGGGATTACAGGCCTGAGCCGCCGTACCAGCCCACCTGAAGAGGCAGAGTTTATTCCTACGCACGTGGATTGTGTTTCGGGAAAAACCCTCCCAAACTGTGTTTTTCTTCTCTGCTCTCACACCACAGCCATCATCAATATAGAAGACTTCAGTGACTGAATGTGTGGGGGTTCCTCCCCACCGCCAAGCATCGGCCCCAGCTGGGTGGCCTCCAATTCAGTGCCGACACTGTCTACCTGGAGGTAGCGTCAGATCCCACAGGCTGGGGGCTCAGTCCCCAAGACTGTCTCCCAACCCAGACACTAGTCACACATCAATCTCCAGAACTTCTGACCGACCGGCTCCAAGTGGGGATTCCCACAGCCCCCTCTTTGGGTTGGAATAATTTGCTGGAGTGGCCCATAGAACTCAAGAAGACACTTGTGTTTACTGGTTTGTTATAAAGGGTATTGTAAAGCATACAGATAGAGAGGCGCGTAGGGCGAGGTGTGGGGGAAGGGACGGGGAGGTTCCACGCCCTCCCCGGGTGCCACCCTCCAGGGCCCTCTGTGAAGCTGGAGAACCAGTCCTCTTGGAGTTCTATGGAAACTTCACGATGTCAGCATCTCATCCCCCAGGGTATAGGGTGAGACCCTCTCTGGGGAGGGTCTTAAGATCCACAGTCAGAAAAGTGGGGGGAGATTAGAGTCCTGCCTTGGGACAGGAGAAGTTCAGAGAGATTCTGTCTCCGAGGCCTGACACCCCACGTTATGACTGAAGACTGCAACAAGGCCTATGAGAGTTATGAGCTGCGAACTATGGATAAAAACTATATATACGTAACATGTGTATAGTGACACTGGAGAAGTGGAGGGGGTTTTCTCTATAGCAGGGGTCCCCTATCTCCAGGCTGCGGACTGGTACCCGTCCATGGCGTGTTAGTGACCAGGCCACACAGCAGCAGGAGAGTGGCGAGTGAGCGTGACCGCCTGAGCTCCACCTCCCATCGGAGCAGGGGCATTAGGTCCTCAGAGGAATGTGAGCCCTGCTGCGAGCTGCACGTGTGAGGGATCTAGGCCGTGCGCTCCTTATGAGAATCTAATGCCTGATGATCTGAGGTGGAACAGTCTCATCCCGAAACCATCCCCCGCACTGTCCATGGAGAAATTGTCTTCCATGAAACTGGTCCCTGGTGCCAAAGAGGTGGGGGACTGCTTCTGTCTAGCACCTCACTGAACAGGGGAAAGGGAGGAAGAGAAAAGGTGTCTATTGAAGAGCAAATGGAAAGACAAATGGGCTTTCAGGGAGCAAACATGTGAGATCAGACAGTCTGTGACAAAGTTTGCTTATGCAATGACAGACTGTCCCTGGACCAAACTCGACGCAGTCTCCTGGACTCTTTTCCACCCAGGCCTCACTTTTGCACTTCCGTGTTCATCTTTGCATTGTCCAATTTTAGCAAGACTCTTTCTAAGTAAGTTGAGCAAGGAATCCCCACCTCCTCTCTGATCACCCTCAGTGTCTGATTGGGCCCCTCCGAATCCTGTCTCATTCCCAGGGCGATGTCTGATTGCCCTGGCTTGCCTTAAGCAAGGATCCTGCTGGGTTGGTTTAGCCAGAGCCCCTCATTCCTGGTGTTTCCCGTTAGTAGTTTTCCCTCCACTGACCCCCCACCCTGCTCCTCGGCTATGCATTCTTACTTCTCCTTGCTGTATGTGTGGCTGAGCCCAACCTCTCTCCCCGACTGCAGAATCGCATCACAGTGGTTCCTATACCTAAGGCGAGAGTTCCTTCCCCCGACCCCTGATGCCCCCAATAAAATGTGCCTTCTTACCATCATTAACAAGCAGCGTTGAAAAATTTTGATTTAACAGCAGGTTCAAGAGATCTCCTCCACCTTCGTCCTGGCAGGACACCCCCTCCACCCCAGGAAGGAATTTATGGCAGTTTCGCTCTGGGCCTCCTTCCTGGGAGTGAAGCTGCCCCTTTTTGAAGAGGGGGTTTATGGCAGCCTCACTCCAAGAAGTTTCTGCTCTTAGTCAGATAAGGGAACCTCCAAAAATGCTTCTTTCTGGGTCTGTTGAATCTCAAATGTCTTCAGTTTAAAATAATCTTGATACCAATTCTGGGGGTTGGGGTGGGTCCCACACCACTCTTCTGTGCATCCCTACCTGATGAAAAGATGTGCCGGCTCTGGGCTGTCCGGCTATCTCCACCTTCCAGCCCCCTGTCCTGTTTATTCAGTTCTTCCCTCTCTTTTCTCCTTTTCTTTTCCCATTTATCCAGTCATTCCTTCCTTCTACCCACCCACCAACCTGATCACCCACTCATTCTTCCATCCTTCAATCCAACCTTTCCTCAGTATCCAACCTGTGCAACTGTACCATGGACTCCTTCAGGCCGTGGCTCCCAACTCCCATCACAGAGCAAATGCTCAACACACACGCCTATTTCATCTGTTATTCAACAAACACTCAACACTTGCGTCTCTTTATTATTATGATATTATTTATTTATTTAGAGAGGATCTTGCTCTGTCACCCAGGCTGGAGTGTAGTGGTACAATCACAGCTCACTGCAGCCTCCACCTCCCAGGCTCAAGCCATCCTTCCTCCTCAGCCTTCCAAGTAGCTGGGACTACAGGCACATGCCACCATGCCCAGCTACTTTTTGTATTTTTTGTGTAGAGATGGGGGTCTCACTGTGTTGCCCAGGCTAGTTTTGAACTCCTGGGCTCAAGAGATCCTCCTGTCTCAGCCTTCCACAGCGCTGGGATTACAGGTGTGCGCCACTGTGCCCAGCTGCTTCTCTTTGTAAGTTCCCAAGTTGAAGCACCCCCTTCAGGTGTAGTTTTAGACGTGCAACATGAGGGGAAGTCTTAGATTAATTGCTGGGTCCAGAATTGCTCTGAAAGACAAAGACTTCTTTGTTCTAGAAAAGTACCCATAGGCGATATGAAGGCCTCGATGTCCCCTGGTGCCAACGTAACAGAGAAGCCAGTAAAATCCTCTGCATGGGACAAGTTCTGGTTTTTGCCACAGAGACTGTAAGAGATGCAAAGCCAGGACGGTGAGGGTGAGCTGGGGCGGGGGAGGCACAGGGAGCTCCCCAGCAGAGGGAAGGCATTTGAAGATGGGGGTGGCTGCTCCTCGGAAGCTGGCAGGTATGGCCACAGGATACACGCCCCTTTCCTGACGCCCTCGAAGTCTGCACAGCCCTGAGTGCTCATGCCATGCAAATGAGTGTCTCTGAGTTTGGAGAGCTGCCCTGCGCACCGGGCTTCCTGAGGACAGGAGCAGGAGCAGGAGCAGGAGGCTGAGGACGGGGGCATGGCAGCCGCCGGAATCTGAGGAAGTCTGGGAGCTGGCTTTGAACTTCTGCCCACGCTGGAACTTGGGGAGAAGAGGGAGATGTGAGTTAGGTTTTCCTAGTTTCTGAGGGCCTGGGAGGCCTTGGCTGGCATCCAGTTTCCATAGAGAGTGGCCCCACCTGTCGGTTCTGATCCAGATTCTGGTACCCGAGTGAGCTAGGCCACAGGAGCAGTGGGTGCCCCTGCTGTCCCTGAAGGTAGCATGGGAGGCCCCCGGGACTGGGGCTCAGGCTTTCCAGAGAGAAGGAAATGCCTTTCCCTGCCGACTTCCTGGCTTTAAGGCACGCTCCGGACATCCCCAGACTCCCAGAGTGAGCTCCTGCACCTGCCGGGACCCCTTGAGCTGCCTCTACCTTCCAGGATGACCCATTCTCAGTTTTCCCAATTACCTTTCACATTTCCTCTTTGAAAAAGGAATTTGATTTTGAAGCTGAGCAGGTGGCTGGAGACATAGAACATAAATATATCATGACTTGGGAGTTGACTTACTTATCATGGAAATAAATGTCCTCCCTCCTCAAGAAGGGGTCGCTTGGCCAGGTCACTTCGATCTTGCCCCGTGGTGAAATCAGATGGCCCCTGGCTCATGGGCGCTGGAACCGGGGAGAGTTTTGGGTGAGTCATGAATGTTAGGGGGACAGGGGTGAATGGGCTGTGCTGTCAGCCTTGTTTTCCTGTAGGGCGAGAGAGAAAGGAGGGGACAAGAGAGAACGATGCCAACGAGGTGCCTGGGCAGCTGATGGGCTCAGCCCCAGGGTGACTGCAGTCATTTGGGTCGGCAGTGGGGACAGACGCCAGCCCCAGCTGGGACGTGGGTCATTTATGGCCTGGGTCTCCCCATCTCCTCCCTCTTCCTTCTCTCCAACCTGCTTTCTTGCTGCTGGAAGGGGGTGTGCAGGCTCCCATGTGCCTGGCACGGCAGAGGCAGCACAGGAGACTCCATGGGGCCTGTGTCCCGCATCCCCAGCGCCCCCGTCCCCACCCACAGCCCTTTGAGAGCACAGCAGAATGAATGCCTGATTAGGAATCAGATGCCAGAAAGAAGCCGTGTCTGTTCCGAAATCAAGAGGCCAGGAGAGGTGGCGTCCTTTCAAAGGAGAGAGCTAAGTGACAGAGAGGGGGCTTGTCCCCAACCCAGGCGATTCAGGGCTGCAAGCTCCTTTGAGATGCGGGCTCAGGCCTCATCAGGGGAAACGTGGGTATCTAGGTGACCCTCCACACAGAGCAGACCCAGCAAAGGCTGTGCCACTCATTATAGGCTGCGGGGCCTGCACAGACCTCAGGCAGCGAGCCTGCGGCGGGACAGGGTGTGGTGTGGAGGCAAAGCCCCTCCTCTGCTGGCTGGCAGCTTGGCTAAGCCTCCTCAATGGTGAACAGTCAGCTCTGCCTCCCGGGCTGTCAGGAGGATTAAATGAGATAAGACAAAAACACAGAACAACTCCTCGCTAAGAGCCATGCAGTACCAAGCAAGGCACAGCAAAGGGAAAGAGAAATCCAGCGGCACCAGTGGGCTGAGACGCCGTGGGGTTTGTTGCTGCTGTTGTCTGCGTCTCCAGCCTTCCTCCAAAGCTGTGCTTCCAGGGCAGCCCGGCCCTTCACACCAGCTGATAGCATTTCTGCAATTGTTCCAAAGAAGGGCCTGTGGGTCGACTGAACTAAGCAGGGCTGGGTGAGGTGGTGTCCACCCGTCAGTGCCAGAGTCTCTCTAATGTGGCCTGTAACACGGAGCCGGCACTGAACAAAGGAACGGGGTGATTTGGGAGTAGCAGCAGCCTCTGTCCTGAGCATCTGGGTCAGGACGACACGGATGCCACCCCAGGACCCCTGGCATAGGGAGCCGGGCAGGGCAGCCGGGCACAGGCAGGAACGAATTCTGCTCGGCTGCAGAACAGTCACAGACACCTCCCCACCGCCAACGTCCCTGAAACAGTCTTTCTTATTACAAAATATTGAGTGTCAGTTACCTGTCAGGCACTGTTCTCGACACGAGGTCTCAGGAACAAACAAAATAACAGAAACTTGGCCCTTGTGTTGCTCAGGATGAAGAGGAGAAGCCAGGAGCTGTGAGGTGTCCCTCCCTGGCCAGAGGCTGGGAGAACACAGGAGACGGTGCTGCTTGTTTAGGAAACTGGGCAGAGGAGCCCTGCTTGTTGAGGCCGGGCCAAGGCCCAAGGATGAAAGGAAGCACAGCTCCTTTGGGGTCTGCATGCATTTTAGCATGAGTGCATAAACAGGGAAACGTGTGTGTTAACAGGGGGTGGGTTTGGGAGCCAGACAGACCTGGGCTGAAGTCCTGCCCTATCTACTAACCAGCCTGCTGTGTCGCCTGCATGGGGGAGATTTCTCTGCTCTAAGTCATGGGTGCCGAGGCCTGCCTATCTGGCGAGGGTCTGGGGAAGGTCGGACGAGATGAAGGAGGCTAGGGCTGGCACTGTGGTGGTCCCTGGACTGTGCCTGTTTCCCTCCCACTTCCGCTGCCTCCACCTGACCCTGCTCTGGAGGGACCGGGGTGGGTGGCAGAGAACAATGCCCATGCAGCCTCCTTCTCTCCACCAGTGATTTATAGGAAGCCGGCTCAACTGAGAGCTCAGGGAAGATGGCGAATGCCCTTTTGTTTTTAGTTCAATTTTGTGAGCAGAATGCTCCTGGGGCCAATAGATTTTTCCAGTAATGAAATTGTAAAAATAATTGAATTACGCCTTTCCAGCCTCAAAGAAAATCTGTGCCCTTTCCCCAGCCCTCCGTGCGACATTAGCGAGCATTTGCCTCCTGCTGGGTCGGCCCCTTCCCCTCTTCCTTCTGTCTGCGGCCGCAGCCTTTGAATAGAATCCTGGGGAAGGGAGGGGCTGGGTGTGTTGTTACTGCGCCCAGGACTGCCCACATCAGTTGCAAAATGGAATGTGGGGCCCTTTGCTGAAAAACAAAGAATTTTCAAGATGGTGGCAGCAGAGCCTGAAACCGAGTTCAGGGCCCTTCTGAGCAGGGGCCCGGTGTGACCACACGGGTCGAACACTCGTGATGCCAAAACGAGTCCCAGGGAACAGTGGCAAATCAGCACTCAGGAAATATCTATTGAATGGGAAATCCGGTTTCCTTCGCCTTTTTCCTTGTCTGTCCTCTCCTGCCGCCTCCATTCCACTTTCTCCCTTCTCACAGCACTCGACAGTGTGGACTGTGGCTGCCTGGGTTCAAATCAGCTCACCGCCTCCTAGTTGTAAGCTCTTTGACAAGTGATTTAAACGCTCTGTGCTCAGTTTTCTGCATCTGCACTCTCTGTGCTCAGTTTTCCGCATCTGCACTCTCTGTGCTCAGTTTTCCGCATCTGCAGAATGAGGAGGTAAATAGCCCCTACCTCCTAGGATCGTCATGAGAATGAGGTGTGCAAAGCTTGGCCGGCATGGGTTTCATAGCAACCATGCAGGGGTGCTGGCCACGAAGATTAATCTTTCTCTTCTCTCTTTTCCATCTTTTTTCATCTCTCTCCTTTATTTGGTTCCCCTCTCCTTAGTCCCCTTTCTCCCCACAATGGCATCCCAGGATGCACAATAGCGGCCAGTGCCTAGCCTGTTCCTGCAGCCTGATCCCCACCACTGGGTTGGCCAGTCGCCCAAGGAGCCGCTGGACCCGTCATCTGGCTCTAGGGATGACCCAGCTCCAGTCCCCCCTGCAAACCCCTCTCTATCCCCTGCTTTCCTTAGCAGAGGCCCAGCCCAGTGCAGGCCCATGGCTGAATGGGAGTAGCTCTTCCCACCGCCCCTGGGCTGGTCTCTGCAGAGTTTGGGAGCCTCACCTGGAATCGGCCCTCATGTCTCAGTAGAGAAGGAGAGTGAGGAGAGAGGTGATGGGGCTCCCCGGGCACCCTCGATGCACAGTCTCCTTCTGGGCTCCTGATGGCCACATAGCCGGAAGACCTGCCCGGAAGAATTCAGTATAACCCAGTTCAGTGAACTTGGAGAGAATGAAGACCTGTGCCGGCCAGGCAGAAGGCAGGGTTCCTGCCCTCTGGAGCCCTTAGCCTGGCACGGGCTGATTAGGGCCTAGATCTGCCTGGGTGGCTGGGTGGCTGAGTGGCGACTGGGCTGGTTCTGTGCAGGGTGTGCTCCGTGGGGGGCGTGATCTGGCAAAGTCTTCGAGGTGGGACCGTGGAGGCACCATTGACTGAAGTGTGTCACCCGGAATTCACATGTTGAGGCCCAAACCCCCAGTGTGGCTGTATTTGGAGTAGGGCAGTAATGGTTGAATGAGGTCGTACAGGCGGGTGCTGATCCACTAGGATTAGGATCCTTATAAGAGCCTACCACCTTCTCTCTGCCACGTGAGGACACAGGGAGGAGGCAACTGCCCCCTACCCAGGAGGAGCCCTTACTGGACCCTGGACCCTGGCTGCACCTTGACCTTGGACTTCTGATCCCCAGCACTGTGGGAAGTAGATTTCTGCTATTTATGCTGCCCCGTCTGCGGCCTGAGCTAAGACAGTGGCACTTGGGGAGAAGCAGAATTTGAGGAGCTCCTCAGTGGCAGGCTGCCCTGGCCCTGGCGTCAGCAGAGGGGAACGGCCATCCACTGTTAGCCCCTCGCCAGTCAGGCCTTCGGTGAGCTCCCTGGACAGGTGAGGCTCTCCCTGCTCTGTGTGCCCAGCGAAAGCAGGCCCACGAGCACCTGTGGGGTGCAGTGAGGAAGAAACATTCCCCAAGGGGTCACTGTCTTCAGAAGACCTCAATGACTGCAGGCTACTGAATTTTTTCCTTTTAAAAAAAAAAAAAAAAAGCTAGGTACGGTGGCTCATGCCTATAATCCCAGCATTCTGGGAGGACAAAGGACCACCTGAGGCCGGGAGTTCCAGACTAGCCTGGACAACACGGCAAAACCCCATCTCTAAAAAACATTTAAAAATTAGCCGGGCATGGTGGCACATGCCTGTAGTTTCAGGTATTTGGGAGGCTGAGGCAGGAGGATCACTTGAGCCCAGGAGCTAGAGGCTGCAGTGAGCTATGATTGCACCACTGCATTCCAGCCTGGGTGACAGAGTGAGACTCAAAAATGATTAAAAAAAAAAAAAAAAAAAGAAAAAATGTTGGTAGCTACTATAAAGTTTCTCTTATGCAGTACCTCCTCATTTTACAGGAAATTTAGAAATAGGGAAAATAGAAAGAAGAGGAAAAGATGCCCGAATATACCTAGAAAGGCCCTGCTAACATGCTGCTGTATTCCTTCCATTCCTTAATCTAGGCATGTGGGTTTTTTTCTTATTTAAAAATGTTGATTTAGATATAATTACATGCAGAAAAGTGCACAAATCTGAAGTCTATAGTTTGATAAGTTTTAGACATGTGCATACTCTGTACCTACCAACTCTGTTAGGATATAGCGTGTGGCCACTGCCCAGGGGGCACCCGCCTGGCCCTGCCCAGCTGCACTTGTACTCTCTTCAGTAACCCCTCATTCTGACTCTATTGCCAAGGAATAGTTTAGTCTTTCTTACACCTCATATAAACGAACCATGTTGTATGTGGTCTTTGTGTCTGGCTGTTTTTTCCCCTATTTTAAAAATTGTGTTAAAATACACATAACATTTATCATCTTGACCATTTTTAAGTGTACAGTTCAACATTATTAAATACATTCATAATGTTGTATAACCATCACCACAATCCATCTCTAGAACTGTTTTCATTTTGGAAAACTAAACTCTATACTCATTAAACACTAACTCTCTATTCCTTCCTCCCCACAGCCCCTGGTTACACCATCCTACCTTACGTTCATGTGAATTTTTTAAAAATTTTATTTTAGTTTTTGAGACGGAGTCTTGCTGTGTCGCCCAGGAGGGAGTACAGTAGTGTAATCTCGGCTTACTGCAACCTCCGCCTCTCGGGTTCAAGCGATTCTCCTCCCTCAGCCCTCTGAGTAGCTGGGATTACAGGCACACACCACCATGCCCAACAAATTTTTTTTTTTTTTTTTTTTTTTAGTAGAGACAGGGTTTCATCATGTTGACCAGACTGGTCTCAAACACCTGACCTCAAGTGATCCACCTGCCTCAGCCTCCCAAAGTGCTGGGATTACAGGCGTGAGCCACTGCGCCCAGCTGTTTTCCTATAAATTTGACCATTCTAGTTACCTCCTGTGGGTGGATTCATACAGGACTTGTCTTTTTGTGTCTAGCTTATTTCGCTTAGCATAATGTCTTCAGAGTTCATTCATATTTGTAGCATGTCCGAATTTCTTTCCTTTTCTTAGGCTGAATAATATTTCATTATGGATATCATGGCATGTTGCTCATCCATTCAGCAGTCAGTGGACACTGGGTGGCATCTGCCCACGTTTTAGACATTGGGAATAATGCTGCTGTGAACATGTGTGCACAAAATATCTCTTCAAGACCCTGTTTTCAGTTCTTTTGGGCATATACCCAGAAGTGGAATTCCTGATCATATGGTCATTCTACTTTTAATTTTTTTTTTTTTTTTTTAGATGGAGTTTCGCTCTTGTTGCCCAGGCTGGAGTGCAATGGCGCGATCTCGGCTCACCGCAACCTCTGCCTCCCAGGTTCAAGTGGTTCTCCTGCCTGCCAGTTTGAGACCAGCCTGACCAACATGGAAAAACCCCATCTCTACTAAAAATACAAAATTAGCTGGGCATGGTGGCGCATGCCTGTAATCCCAGCACTTTGGGAGGCTGAGGCGGGTGGATCACCTGAGGTCACGAGTTCGAGACCAGCCTGACCAACATGGTGAAACCCCATCTTTACTAAAAATACAAAAATTAGCTGGGCGTGGT
This sequence comes from Colobus angolensis palliatus, assembly GCF_000951035.1. Lineage (NCBI taxonomy): Eukaryota > Metazoa > Chordata > Mammalia > Primates > Cercopithecidae > Colobus > Colobus angolensis. The sequence continues at coordinate 3,432,745 of NW_012118821.1, read as the reverse complement.
GGTGGGCACCTGTAATCCCAGCTACTCGGGAGGCTGAGTTAGGAGAATCGCTTGAACCCGGGAGTTGAAGGTTGCAGTGAGCCAAGATCGCACCATTGCACTCCAGCCCAGGCGACAGAGCAAGACTTCACTTAAAATAATAATAATAAAAAAATAGTACTGATCATCACATAAAGTTTTGAGGTCTGCTTTTTCACTTAACATTAAATCATTACTATTTTTAAGTTAGAACTTTTATTTTGAGATAATGATACATTCCCATGTAGTTGTATGGAGTAACACAGATTCAGTGTACCTCGTACCGTTTTCTCCGATGGTAACATCTTGTGAACCTAGCGGGCAATATCACAATACCTGTATTGATGTTGATTCATTATCCTCAGATCTCCCTAGCTTTCTCTGCATCCATTTGTGTGTGTGTTCCTCTAGTTCTACACAGTTTTATCACCTGCACACATCTGTGACTCCACCACCACAGTTCCAGTGCCACGGGGATCCCTCCTGTTTTCTTTTCTTTTCTTTTCTTTCTTTTCTTTTCAGCTGGGATTACAGGTGTGCGCCACCACGCCTGGCTAATTTTTGTATTTTTACCGGAGATGGGGTTTCACTATGTTGACCAGGCTGGTCTCAAACTTCTGAACTCAGGTGATCCACCCACCTCAGCCTCACAAAGTGCTGGGATTACAGGTGTGAGTCACTGCGCTCAGGCTTCTTTTTTTTTTTTTTTAGATGGAGTCTCGCTCTGTCACCCAGACTGGAGTGCAGTGGTGCAATCTCAGCTCACTGCAAGCTCCGCCTCCCGGGTTCACGCCATTCTCCTGCCTCAGCCTCCTGAGTAGCTGGGAC
>NW_012118821.1:3431201-3431849 GCF_000951035.1 Colobus angolensis palliatus | reverse complement strand
GGGTTCACGCCATTCTCCTGCCTCAGCCTCCTGAGTAGCTGGGACTACAGGCGCCCGCCAACATGCCCGGCTAATTTTTTGTATTTTAGTAGAGACGGGGTTTCACTGTGTTAGCCAGGATGGTCTTGACCTCGTGACCTTGTGATCCACCCGCCTCAGCCCCCTAAAGTGCTGGGATTACAGTCATGAGCCACTGAGCCGGCCTTTTTTTTTTTTAATGTGAAGTCTCACTGTGTTGCCCAGACTGGAGTATAATGGCACCATCTCAGCTCACTGCAACCTCCACCTCCCGGGTTCAAGCAATTCTCCTGCCTCAGCCTCCCAGGTAGCTGGGACTACAGCACCTGCCACCACGCCTGGCTAATTTTTATATTTTTAGTAGAGACAGAGTTTCACCATGTTGGCCAGGCTGGTCTCGAACTCCTGACCTCAGGTGATCCACCCATCTCGGCCTCCCAAAGTGCTGGAATTACAGGCATGAGCCACTGTGCCTGGCCATCCCTCCTGTTTGTGCCTAACACAGTCATCTACCCCCAGCCTCTGGCAACCACCAATCTGTTCTCCATCTTTATACCCTTGTCACCATAAGAATGGTCTGTACATGGAATCGAGTAACTGGTAACCTTTTGGGATTGGCTTTTTGCAGTC
>NW_012118821.1:3403178-3430861 GCF_000951035.1 Colobus angolensis palliatus | reverse complement strand
CCTTGATCTCCTGACCTCGTGATCCGCCCGCCTCAGCCTCCCAAAGTGCTGGGATTACAGGTGTGAGCCACTGCGCCCGGCCTAGAATAGTTTTAAGAGGTAGGACCTTTGGGAAGTGATGAAGTCATGAGGGCTGTGACATCACAAGAGGGATTAATGCCCTTATAAGAGAGGTGAAGAGAGTGTCGCTGCCGCTTTCACCATATGAGGACACAGCAACAAACTGCCGTCTATGAATCGGAGAGCACTCACCAGACACCGACTCTGCTGGCACCTTGATCTTGGACTTCCCAGCCTCCAGAGCTGTGAGCAATAAGTTTCTGTTCTTTATAAATTATGAGTCTAAGGTATTTTGTTACAGCAGCTGGAACAGACTAAGACACTGTGTACCGGTGATTTATTCTTCTCATTACTGAGTGGTGTTTAAGTGTGGACATGCCGCAGTGTGTCTGGCATTCACTCTTTGTTTGCTTGTTTGTTTGTTTGTTTTGAGACAGAGTCTCACCCTGTCACCCAGGCTGCAGTGTAGTGGCGTGATCTCGGCTCACTGCAACCTCTGCCTCCTGGTTTCAGCTATTCTCGTGCCTCAGCCTCCCGAGTAGCTGGGATTACAAACATGTGCCACCATGCCCGGCTAATTTTCGTATTTTTAGTAGAGACAGGGTTTCACCACGTTGGCCAGGCTGGTCTCAAACTCCCGACCTCAGGGCATTCACCCGCCTCGGCCTCCCAAAGTGCTGGGATTACAGATGTGAGCCACCACGCCTGGCCCGGGATTCACCCTTAAAAGGAGACTTGAGTGCTACCAGATTTGCCTGCTATAGGAAAGCTGCTATGGAGACTAGTGTATAGATTATTTTGTGAACTTATGTTCACACAAAAATGCAGTTGCTGGGTTGTGTATTATTTGCCTCATAACTATAGATGCTTCTTGACTTACAACAGGGTTATGTCCCGATGAACCCATCGTAAACTGGCAGCGGGGCTGAGTGGGAGCTGCATCTCTCTGCCTCTGTCCAGCACTGTGAGGGAAGAACAGTTTCTATTGAATGTGTATCACTTTCACACCATCATAAAGTCAAAAAGTCCTGAGCTGACCCATCATAAGCCAGGGATCGTCAGTATTTTAGAGGAGCCCAAGGTCATGGGTTACTCTGCCGGTTACATATTCTGACAGAAACATTTTCTGAAGCCTTTATCATTATGACATTCTGGGGACCGCTGTACCCCTCATTTTTGGGGATTAGAGCTTCCCTATGTCTAATCCAGCTCTAGAGCCACTTCCTCTGGAAGCCCTCCACCCAGAGCCACCTCTCTGTGAGAGCGGCCCCACCAATGACTTTCCTGTGGGATGATGGAGCCCTTGGGCTGAGCAGAGGATGGTGCCATTGGACGGCTCCCTTCCCCCAGAGGAGGTCTGGGTCTCAGCTGAGGCTTACAGCTTAACACACCTGGCTCCGATGCACCGAGAGCTCTTTACCGGAGTGTGTCCCTGTCATGTAGACAGAGGCCTTTGCGAAAATAAACAGTCCCAAGAGAACCTCTTCGTCCTGGGGTTAGCTGACTCGGTCTGGTGAAGACTTGTTTACTTGCTTCCAGCAGAAAATAACTTCGCTGTGAGCCTGGAAGTTATGATAACTAAATCATTCTGTGAACTGCACAGACAGGCTGGGCACGGCCATTGTACTTCCATCACCCTGGAGAGAAATCTGTGACCAAATGGTTAAAAAAAATTCCAAGTAATTCATTATTCACCCTTGCTGCATAATGCATGAAGGCTGCGGGCCAGGCCCATTTATGTTTTCAACGTTGGTCTCAAATGTCAGCCACTGCCTCAAAGAGGCCCAGGAGGGCCTTGGCACTCATGGTTTGCCCCTTCTCCCCTCTGGATGAACCACTTCAGGCCTCCAGGGCTCTGCCTCCTGCTCACTAGCCTCTCAGTCTGGATGGTGCTTCTTTTTCTTCTTCTATGAAGCCCTCTCCATCCTTCAAGGCTTAGAAATCACCTCCTCCCTGTCACCTCCCAGGGCAGGAAGTCATCCTCCCTCTCTGTCCCCGTACAACACTATTTATTTATTTATTTGAGACGAGATGGAGTCTCATTTTGTCTCTGGGCTGGAGTGTAGTGGCATGATCATGGCTTACTGCAACCTCCACCTCCCAGGTTCAAGCGATTCTTGTGCCTCTGCCTCCCGAGTAGCTGGGACTGCAGGCGCGCACCACCATGCCTGGCTGATTTTTGTGTTTTTAGTAGAGATGGGGTTTCAACATGTTGGCCAGGCTGGTCTTGAACTTCTGACCTCAGGTCATCTACCTGCCTCAGCCTCCAAAACGCTGGGATTACAGGCATGAGCCACCGCGCCTGGCCCTGTGGCACTTCAGAATATTGATAATCACCACCGCAGTGATCATAACTAGTATGATTTATACAGTTTCTATTCTCTTCTGGACACTTAACTCACACTATTTCATTTAATTCTCACAATAGCCGGTGAGGCAGATATTCTATTTCTCAATTTTAAGATGAGGAAACGGGCTTAGAGTGGTTAACTAATTTGCCCAAAGACATGCAGCTAGCAAGAGGCAGCATGTTGCAATTTGCCTGCAGGATGATAGCAATTGTCATCCCTTTTCTTCTCAATCATTCTCACCAGAAATGTATTAGTTTTTTTTTTTTTTTTTTGAGACAGAGTCTCGCTCTGCCGCCTGGGCTGGAGTGCAGTGGCCGGATCTCAGCTCACTGCAAGCTCCGCCTCCCGGGTTTACGCCATTCTCCTGCCTCAGCCTCCCGAGTAGCTGGGACTACAGGCGCCCGCCACCTCGCCCGGCTAGTTTTTTGCCTTTTTTTTTTTTAGTAGAGACGGGGTTTCACCGTGTTAGCCAGGATGGTCTCGATCTCCTGACCTCGTGATCCACCCGTCTCGGCCTCCCAAAGTGCTGGGATTACAGGCTTGAGCCACCGCGCCCGGCCGAAATGTATTAGTTTTTGCAGCCTTTTCGAGGAACCAACTTTAGGTTTTGTTGATTGTCTCTGTTTCTTAGTTCATTAAATTTGTATTCTTATTTCTAGCCCTGCTTGCTTTGGATTTATTTTGCCGTTTCTTTTAGAATTTCTTGAGATAGATCTTAGTGCATTGCTTTTCAATCCTTCCTCCTTTCTCCAGTTCAGGCTGGTCTTGAACTCCTGGGCTCAAGCAAGCATTTCAGGCTAGAAATTTCCCTCTAAGCACTGCTTTGGTTACATCCCTGCACATACAAGTTTTGCTATGTCGGAGTTTATTATTCCATTCAAAATATTTTCTAATTTTCCTGGTGATGTCCAGGTGGGATTGTGCTTCATCTGACAGACTGCACAGCCCTCTCCCTCTTTCTCTCTCTCTTTTCAGCTCTGTCACTCAGACTGAAGTGTGGTGTTGTGATCATGGCTCACTGCAGCCTTGACCTCCAGGGCTCAAGAGATCCTCTCACCTCAGCCTCCCGAGTAGTTGGGACTACAGGAGTGAGCCACCACATGCAGCTAATAAAAAAAAAAAAAAAATTGTAGAGATAAAGTCTCACTATGTTGCCCAGGCTGGTCTTGAACTCGTGGGCTCAAGCAATCCTCATTCCTCAGCCTCCCAAAGTGCTGGGATTATAGGTGTGAGCCACTGTGCCTGGCTCTTTTTATGATACTCTTTTCTGGCATTGAGCAAATCATTTTCATGTCTGTCCCTCCCTCAGGATCAGTTTGAGACCAGCCTGGTCAACATGGTGAAACACTGTCTCTACTAAAAATACAAAAACTAGCTGGGCATGGTGGTACGTGTCTGTAATCCTAGCTACTGGGGAGGCTGAGGCAGGAGAAGTGCTTAAACCCAGGAGGTGGAGGTTGCAGTGAGCTGAGATAGTGCCACTGCACTCCAGCCTGGCAGCCTGGGCAACAGAGGAAGACTCTGTCTCAAAAAAAAAAAAAAAAATAGGGCTATGAACTAGGTGGTCTAGAAACAACAGACATTTATTTCTCACAGTTCTGGAGGCTGGGAGATCATGGTGCCAGCACAATCAGGTCCTGGTTCATAGATGGCTGTCTTCTCCCTGTGTCCTTGCATGATGGGAGGGGTGAATGGGCTCCCATGAGCCTGTCTTATTCGGGCACTGATCCGGTTCACAAAGGTTCTACCCTCATGACTTAATCACCTCCCAGAGGCCCCACCTCCTAATACCGTCACCTTTGGGGTTAGGATGTCAACATATGAATTTTGGAGGGACACAGTCAGTCCATGTCAGATTGCTTTGACATTATACCAGGGTCACTGAGACCCATTCTTGACCATCCAGGGGATCTCCCACCAGCTTGGGCTAAGCTTTGAGAACCACCACTCTTGATTCCAAGCTCATAGCAAGTCAGAATTGTGTCTTGTGATTATTTTCTGCAGCCTACCTCCGTCCCAGGTGGGGAGGATGGGGTAACTGGCGGGGTCTGGAAGGGAGAGCAGGGCAAGTGAACTCCCCGATGCCAGTGAGCAGGCAGGGCAGGGAGGCTGACTTCTCTAGCTGGGTGCCAAACTGGGGGCAATGAATGGGACAGTGCTATGGAGGATCCTTTGGCCCCCCATGGCTGGCCACCCTTGGCTCTATGTAGGATGACTCAGCCAGCCCCCGGAGAAGCTGCCTGACCATGTGGAAGGAGGAGTCTATGTCCTGCCACCAGCTATGGGCATATGGCCCCTGGTGATCTCCTCCTGGCACCCAGCAGTGTTAGATACATTGTATCTACTCCATCAATGTGCGCTGAATGCATGTAAAAGTAAATGCTCACATCTGAGATTTGCTTTAACTTATTCCAGCAAAACAAGCAAGCAGAAAAGAGTGGGGCAGGGATTACATGAATAAGAATGCCAGAAGATGGACTGCCAGCTGCTGAAGCTGAATGGAGGATATATGGCGATTCATTGTACTAGTCTATTTTTGTATATGTTTAACAATTTTTGTGATAAAAATGTTAATAGATAAAATAAACACTGAAACAAAAGTGACTTATGGCCGGGGGCGGGGGCTCACACCTGTAATCCCAGCACTTTGTGAGGCTGAGGTAGGTGGATCACCTGAGGTCAGGAGTTCGAGACCAGCCTGGCCAACATGACAAAACCCCATCTTTACTAAAAATACAAAAAATTAGCTGGGCGTGGTGGCACTTTCCTGTAATCCAAGCTACTTGGGAGGCTGAGGCAGGAGAATCGCTTGAGCCTGGGAGGTGGAGGTTGCTGTGAGCTGAGATTGCGCCACTGCACTCCAGCCTGGGTGACAAAGCGAGACTTAAAAAAAAAAAAAAGTGATGTATTGAAGCCTCAATTTCCGCATCTAATAAAATGGAAATAGTAGAAATATACCTCCCTGTGTTGTGGTGAGATTTAAATGAGAAAACAAGCAATGAAAGGTAGTTTTACCAATATTAGGCTTTTAAATGAGATGGTCTCATTAATGGCAACTGGAATGTGTTGAGGAAGGCAGTATTATTATTTGCATAGGTAGTGTGCCAGACAGAATCATGGCTCCCCAGAGATGTCTGCGTGCTCATCCAAGAAGCTGTGAATATGTTATGTCACATGATGTGGGAGAATCAAGGTTGCAGGTGGCATTGAGGTGCTAATCAGCTGCCTTTAAGACAGGGAGATTATCCTAGATTATCTGCAGGAGCCAATGTAATCACAAGAATTTTTTTTTTTTTTTGAGACAGGGTCTCACTCTATTGCCCTGGCTGGAGTGCAGTGGTATGATCATCACTCACTGCAGCCTTGACCTCCTGGGCTCAAGCAATCCTCCTGCCTCAGCCTCCCGAGTAGTTGGGACTGTAGGTGTGCACCACCATGCCGGCTACTTTTGTATTTTTTGTAGAGACAGGGTTTCACCAGGTTGCCCAGGCTATGTAATCACGAGAGTTCTTAACAGTGAAAGAGGGAGGTGGGAGAGGAGAATCAGAGAGGTGGCTGCATGAGGAAGGCTCAGCCTGGGGTTGGTGGCTTTTTGGGTGGAGGCAGGGCCATGAACCAAGGAAAGTGGGTGGCCTCCAGGAGTTGCACCAGGCAGGGGACCGGGATCCCCTAGTGCCTCCAGGAAGGGCCAGCTGGCAGCTTGCTTTGAGCTTAAGGAGACCTGGGTTGGAATTCTGATCTGCAGAACTGTAAGATAATTAATTTGTGATTTTTTAAGCCATTGGGTCTGTGGTAATTTGTCACGGCAGCCCTAAAAAGTAAATATATACAGTTTTAATTGAAATTGGGCTAAGAAGCTGGACACTAGTCCCAGCTACTCAGGAAGTGGAGGTGAGGCTATCACTTCAGCCCAAGGAGTTTGAGGCTAGCCTGAGCAACATAGCAAGGCCTCATCTCTGGAAAATAAAAATTGGGTTAAGAGTTTAGCGGCTAGTCCTTAATAGGAAGATCCATGAGGACTGCTAGTTATGTATCAGTGGTTTGAAAAAAATGGTTGCCAACTCGCTCCTCTCCCCACCAGGTCATCACAGTGACATCCTTTTGCCCAGTGTCCTTCCCTCCAGGGTAGCTCAGGTTAGGGGAAACAGCCTACATACCCATGCAAGGAAGTCAATGGCCAATGGCCACTCAAACGCAGACTCTTTTAAAAGTGGAAGAGTGGCTGGGTGTAGTGGCTCATACCTGTGATCCCAACACTTTGAGAGGCTGAGGTGGGAGGACTGCTTGAGTCCAGGAGCTGGAGACCAGTCTCAGCAACATGAGGAAGACCCTGTCTCTACAAAAATTACAAAAATTAGCCATGTATGGTGGTGTGTACCCAGCTACTTGGGAGGCTAAGGCGGGAGGATGGCTTGAGCCCTGGAATTCGAGAACTATGCATGCGAACTATGATGGCGCCACTGCAGTCCAGCCTGGGCCACAGAGCAAGACTGTGTCTCTAAAACAAAACAAAATAAATGAAATGAATAGAAAACAGGAGAGACGTGAGCATTGAGAGCATGACCAAAGAGTAGCAGCACTGGTTACCCAGCACTTACCAGCCACATCTGGGCCTGAGGATTTTATGTCCCTCAGGACTCACCGGGCTGATGTGCTATCTGACCCCTCTGAGACTTCTGGGACTGGGCTCTGAGCCTCTGGGACACTGGAGGGGTGGAGGCAGGTGTCTGGACAACATCCAGTAAGAAGCTTGTGACAGAGTCAACAGTGGCAAGAGCCCTTTGGGCCAGCCCGGCTCATCCCCTCCTGGCTGCCTGCCCCTCCATGGCGAGGTCATTTTCCTTGATTCCGATCACAGCAGGCCTCTGTTGCTCTGTGGCTGATTCATTCAGAGAAGCAGGGTTCTAGCTGGGTACAGTGGCTCATGCCTGTAATCCCAGCACTTTGGGAGGCCAAGGCAGGTGGATCACTTGAGGTCAGGAGTTCGAGACCAGCCTGGCCAAAATGGCAAATCCCTGTCTCTACTAAAAATATAAAATTTAGCTGGGCATGGTGGCACGTCCCTGGAAGCTGCAGTGAGCTGAGACTGTGCCACTGCACTCCAGCCTGACTGACGGAGTGAGACCCTGTCTCAAAAAAAAAAAAAGAAACAGGGTTCCTAGCCCTGGCTCCACTGCCTTTTCCGGATGGGGAGACAAACTTTGGTAACATCAGGACTGCAAATGTCCTGCCGTTAGATCTCGGCCAGCACCGGCCTGGTAGTTCGTCGTTTCATCGGGGGGCTTGCAGTTCGTGAGCAACCTCTTCTTTTCTTTTCTTTTCTCCCAAAGCTGGACAATCAAAACAAAACATCCTTCCCTTCCAATATTCCTCTTTACCAGAAATTTGCACAGCTAACTCTCCTGGGAGTGGGGGGACCAACTTGGCTCAGGTTGGCTGGGATGGTCCTGTTTTTAGCATTGAAAACTACAAAAGCAATGAAAGTCTCACGTTGTGAGAGGCCCTGAGTCCTGGGCAAACTGGGACTGTTGGTCCAAACCGTCCCTCCCACAGGGGGCCCACATGGCAGGCCCTTTGAGGCCTGGGGCAGGCCTCCTTGCAGCTGCCTCTCAGCCCCTTGTTCTCCTTCATGGCTCCAGGTACAGCTGAGGGGAGACCTGAGCTCTCTCGGTCTCCATGGGTTTTGGGGCAGGCCCAGAATGGCCCTGAGTCCAGTAACACCAATTGTCCCCGGAAGTGTCACCACCCTGGTCTGGGAGGAGCTCCATGAACATCTCAACCATCCACTTCTTGTGCGGATGGGGAAACTGAGCCAGAAAGGGAGGAGACTGCCTTAAGAAAGATTCTTGCAGCCCACAGCCAGGGTTCAGCCCTGATCCTGTAGGGTGTTTGTGGGTTTAGAAGGGCACAGGTCTGAAGACGGAAGACTCGGGTCTCAGCTCCATCCCTGCCCTGTGCACCAGCATGCCCAGAGTGGCATTAACCCAAAGCCAATCTGACAAATGAACAAGTCATTATCATTATGGGTTTCTTTGATCTATTTATAAAAATGAATATTTATAGCAAATCCTGTAGGATGCGGTAGATTTGGAAGATTTCTGTGATGTTTTGTTTGACTAATGCTTATTTTCCCTTTTGTATCAGTATTTTAACAAATGCTTTGGATTTCCTCCACGCAGAGGAGAATCAGTGTGCAGCTGTTAATTTTGGCTGCTGGCTCCAGGATGAGAGAGAGAGAGAGAGACAGCGTGAGAGCGAGAGAGAGAGCGTGAGAGAGAGAGAGAAGAGAGGCAGGAGAGGCTGAGCGTGGGAGGGAGACAGACGGCATCGATTCATTAATATATTCAAAACTATATTCAAAAACTATTCATTTAAAAATTCTGGAATATATTGACTACATACTTAAAAAAACTTTTTTATAATGGAAAACTTTGAACATAGGCAAAAATAGAATAATAGGAAAGCTCAGCGTGCGACATGTAGTGGCAACAGAGGTCCATATGTGGCCAGTCTTGTCTCATCCTTTTCCCCACCCATTCATTCCTCTCCCAAATCCAGATGGTTTTAAGGTGACTTCAGCCATCGAATTCAATCTGTGAGTATGACTGACTGTGTTCTCAAGTGTACTGGATACATTCTTGAAAATACTCTTGAATATATTCTTGAGGATGAGAAATTCTTACAAATGTGTATTTTTTTGTGTCCCTGTGTTTCTCCTTCCTTGCCTTTCAACCTCCTCTCTCTCTCCCTTTGTCTCCTCTCCCTTACCCTTCACCTCCCCTCTCTGTTCTCCCCAGTCTCCCCTAAACTCCAAACCTCCATTCTGACCCTCAGTCTCATCTTCCCGGTGACCGGCAATGCAGCCCCTGCTGAGGTGACCCTCCTCTCTGTCCTTCCTCGTGCTGAGGTTCTCTCTCCTTGACTGTTTCTCCTAGCTGAAGCAGCAGGCTGCCGGACAGAGGCAGGTCCAACATACTTTGAATGTTTTCATGAAGTCGAGTGGAGAAGAGCTAGCCTAAATTTGGCAGAAATCTTCAAAATCTTTAAAAAAGAAATCCCTCCATTATGGATCACTGTAAAGTTGTATCAGTTGTTACAACCAATGAACACATTGATTGAATTGGCCTTTTGATGTATTGACTTAGAGCTGTGTGATTTTGGATGAGCCATTTTACCTTTTAGAGCCTCAGTTTCCTTCTCTGTGAAGTGGGGAGGTGTGGACCATAGCAGTGGTTTTCAAACTGGTTTTGGAAGCAGATTCATTTTTTTCCTAACCAAAACCTGGTGAACCATAGTGTGTACAACAGTTAAAAGCAGAGACCTGCAGGTCCACAGGAGCAGACGCCGAGACCAGGCTGCCTGGGTCGACGCCCTCTAGCCCCCTGTGCCTCTGCTGTTCATCTGCTGAATGAGTCTCATGATAGTTGAGCGGTGGTCGAGAGATTTCCTGGGATTAAATACGTGGAAGGGACTTAGCGTAGGGCCTGCTTAGCACATAGTAAGTTCTCAGCGAACACTAGCTGTTGTTATTACTTACCACTCCCTGCCTGAAGCAGGGTGGGGCCAGGGGATTGGCCGGACCTCAGCCACTATCCCTCCCCTCACATCGAGCCAGGCCCCAGCTCCACAGATCGGGGGCTTGGGGACACAAGTCTTCCGTGCCCCGTGCTCTCAGGTCTCAGTGAGGCTGAACGCTGAACCATCCAAGTTGGCAGGGCCAGGACAAGGACCCAGGAGCTCTGGTGCCCAGGAGTCCCCCGAAGGGGGGCTCAGAGGGGGTGCATATGGGGCTGGTGCTGCTGTCCCCAAGGCTCACGTGCAGCCCCGCTCTGTGGGGCCTTTGCCCAGCCTCCTGGTCCCTCCCAGAGCTGCATGGCGTTTCCTGCCAGAGTGCTGGTCACCCAGGGCTCTCAGACAAGGAATGGCCTAGGGGCTGGGCCCAGCCTCTCCCCCGTTCCCTGATGCTGCTGCGGCCGCTCCTCTCCTCCTAGCAGAAGGGTCCCGCAGGAAGATCAGTTCTGAGGTTAATTGTCCTTCTGGATAGCTGCAGCCCAGTTGTCATGGAAACCGGTCATGCAGGGCTCTGTAGCAGGACCCTCCTTCCTACCTCTCCTGCGGTGCTGCGGGCTCAGAGGGGGCGCGGGAGCCGTGTCAGGCAATGGTAAGACACTACAGTCATTCTCCAACTGCAGGCACCAGGAAGAAGGCGGCCTGGGGCCGATTGTGCAGTGAGAGAGGCTTTTTCTGCATCTCCCCGCCACTGTCTTGTTTTCAGCAGTGGCCTTGCAGGAGATGCGGATGCTCTGAGGCCTGGGGCTGGCTCTGTGTGTCCAGGTCACAGTGGTGGGGTCACTGAGAGAAGGGAAAGGCAGGGGCTCTGGCCCTACGTGGATCTTGGTGGTGCTGGCACTTTGTTACTCTGAGCCCAGGCTTCTTTGTGTGTAAAACAGGGATTGTGGTGCCTACCTCTTGGGGTTGCCCCGCAAATGGGCCGGGCTGAGCCACACCACAGGGGCTGGGCAGTGTCAGGCCCCTTCTCACCTCTGCTATCCAGCACCATGACTCGGTTGGGGACAGAGGAAGGCGAGGAGAGCCATCCGCTTCCTGCTTCTGACTTGGGCCATCTGCCCAGTGCTCCCTGATGCCGCAGTTCTCAAAGTGTGGTCCCTGTCCCTGGCCTGGGAGCGTCAGCTTCCCGTGGGGACTCTAGAAAGGCAAGTTCTCCAGCCCCACACTAGACTGACTGAATCAGAAACTCGGGGTGGTGGGGTGCCAGCGATCTGTGTGTTAACACATACTCTGGGGGGTTCCGATGCCCCTTGAATTTGAGACCCTCTGGTCTAATGATTTATGGGTGAGATACTCTGTGCCTGCTTCCCTGAGGACTCCAAGCTACAGCCCCCAGATGGTGCTGGTAATGATGGTGATGGTGGTGATGATGGTGGTGATGGTGGGGTTGGTGGTGATGAGTGTGATGATAATGATGGTGATGGTGGTGGTGGTGGTGATGATGGGAGTGGTGATGGTGGTGATGGTGGTGATGATGGGAGTGGTGATGATGGAGGTGATGGTGGGGTTGGTGGTGATGAGTGTGATGATAATGATGGTGATGATGGTGGTGGTGGTGAGGATGGGAGTGGTGATGGTGGGGTTGGTGGTGATAAGTGTGATATAATGATGGTGGTAATGATGGTGGTGATGATGGTGATGATGGTGATAGTGGTGGTGATAATGGGAGTGATGATGGTGGTGGTGATAATGGGAGTGGTGATGATGGTGGTGATAGTGGGGTTGGTGGTGATGAGTGTGATGATAATGATGATGGTGATGATGTGATGATGGTGATGGTGGTGATGGTGGTGGTGATGGTGGGGTTGGTGGTGATAAGTGTGACAATAATGAAGGTGGTAATGATGGTGGTGATGGTGGTGGTGAGGATGGTGTTGGTGGCGGTGATGCTGGCAATGATGGTGATGGTTATGGTGATGATGGGAGTGCTAATGATGGCAGTGATGGTGGGGTTGGTGGTGATGATGGTGATGATGGTGGTAACGATGGTGGCAATGATGGTGGTGATACTGGGGTTGGTGGTGATGAGTGTGATGATAATGGTGTTGATGATGGTGATGGCAGAAACAGTTATGATGCTGAGAGTGATGATGGTGATGGTGATGATGGTGATACAAGTCCCCATATGCACTTCTCTTCTCTAGCTCTGTCTCTCACCTGCTCTTGCCTGAGCTCCGCTGTGGCCACCTACTTGTGACCTGTGGATGGAAAGTAATTCTAATTATGACATTTTCCTACAAAGAACAAACCACCAGGCTTCTCTGGAGCACAAAGGCATGGCAAGATGAGCAGTTTGCCCCATAGGACCCTGGCATTGCCCTCTGAACTTTTTCCCAGATGTGCTGAGGGCAAGGAAGGCAGGAATGTGGCTTGTTTTCCATCTGCTTGACACTGCTTGTGCCTGGAGGCCCCCTCCCCCCAGCCCCCGCTGTGCCTATCAGCCCTTAGGGGGTTGGCTGTCAGGGGAGCAGAGAGACTCTTGGGGCAGCATGGCCTTGGTCAAAGCAGAATGCTGGGTTCTATCATTCATGAGCTGTGTGACCTTGGCATGCTCCTTGATCTCTCTAAACCTTGCATGACACTTAGGAAGGTTAATAAGATCACATCTGTGAGAGGTCTTAGTGCCACAGTAGATCAGTGTCAGTGAGGGTGGGGACTTAGCTCTGTGGCTTGGGAGGCACAGGTGGCAGTGAGTAGCCAGTGGGTGAGACCCAGATAGGCTGTTCTTGTGAGTGGCTGGGCAGAGTGGGAATGGGGGCTGTCGGCTGGGTGCACAGGAGGAGGTACCGCTGCCCACAAAGGGAAGTCTCTGAGTTGGAGTGGAGGAGGGGCAGGAGAGAAGGGAATTGGGGCCTTCTTGGGTTTGGGAGGTTCAGCACCAGAAGCAGCCCACAGCCAGGGTTCAGGACCCAGGGGCTCACCCAGCCCTCCTGACCAGGCTAACCTGCGGGGTCTGGAGGGAACATGGGCAGCCAGGGCCATGCGCACTGGGAATAAGTGCTGTCGGCTGGGTGCACAGGAGGAGGTACCGCTGCCCACAAAGGGAAGTCTCTGAGTTGGAGTGGAGGAGGGGCAGGAGAGAAGGGAATTGGGGCCTTCTTGGGTTTGGGAGGTTCAGCACCAGAAGCAGCCCACAGCCAGGGTTCAGGACCCAGGGGCTCACCCAGCCCTCCTGACCAGGCTAACCTGCGGGGTCTGGAGGGAACATGGGCAGCCAGGGCCATGCGCACTGGGAATAAGTGCTGTCGGCTGGGTGCACAGGAGGAGGTACCGCTGCCCACAAAGGGAAGTCTCTGAGTTGGAGTGGAGGAGGGGCAGGAGAGAAGGGAATTGGGGCCTTCTTGGGTTTGGGAGGTTCAGCACCAGAAGCAGCCCACAGCCAGGGTTCAGGACCCAGGGGCTCACTCAGCCCTCCTGACCAGGCTAACCTGCGGGGTCTGGAGGGAACATGGGCAGCCAGGGCCATGCGCACTGGGAATAAGTGAGAGGCTCCCGCTGTCTCAGACCTGGAACGGGAGCTGTGGGCCTTTCCAGGGCCCGGCTGCTGAGGAGGTGGGGGTTTGGTGTTGGCAGCAGGAGCAGCAAGGACACACTTTGGGACCTACAGCGTGGAGGCAGGAGGACAGGGAAGTGGCCTTGAATGAGTCCCCTTGAGGACTCTGCCCTTGAGGAATCTGCACGCCACCACTCCTGGCTGTCTTGTCACTTGATGTGAGGCCTCAAGCGGCATCTTCTGAGGATTTCATGGAGGCCAGAGGGGACTCACCCAGAGGTGGAGGGATGCAAGCTCAGAGGCCAGGGTGGGCAGGGGCTGGAGCTGCTCTGTGAGAGCCCAGAGCTCCCCGAGGCTGCAGCCACCGTCCGTCCCAAGAGAGCTCAAGAGAGGCAGGGGTGGGGGATGAGGTGAAAGCTGTTCAGTTGAGGCTTTCTCAGCCTGGGGACTGACGTCTGGGTTTGTCCCATTCTGTGAACTGACCCAAACATGTAAATGCCCTGGTGCTGAGCAAAGCCTTCCCCAGGGGCGTTTTCCCTGAAGGACTTCTCAGAGCCTTTAATGGGCCAGGGAATCTTGTGACTCAGGTAGTGGTAGAGGAGGAAGGGCTTCTCCAACTGAGGTGACTCTAGAACCCTCTTCCTACAGCAGCTTGGGGAGCTCCAGCGCTGGGGAACAGACTTTGGGAAGCCTTCCCACACAGGACAGAGATCTCCCTGCCTGGCTGCGAGCCCTGCCCACTTGCGGCCAGAGTTTTCAATCCCCTGGTGTGACAGCAGTCTCAGGTAGCCCAAACCTAAGTGGAAAAGGAGCCCAGAGAGGCGGCTGGGCACCCCCTCGTTGGGGCTGGTCTCCTGGGTCCCTGTTTCCTGTCTGAGGATCTGGGAGGAACCCACTTCTGCCACGCAGCAGGGGAAGACTGAAAGTGTTAAGGGACTTGTCTGGGGTCAGTCCCGCTGCAGACTTGAGCCCTGCCACCCCGCCCCCCTGCTGCCACAGGCAGTACCCAAAGGTGGTGCATTCGGACCCTGAACTCCCAGCTTCATGGGTTCTAGGACCCTCCTCTCCATGGCTCAGCTTCCAACGGATGACCCCTCTCCACAGCCAGCCTCTATCCTCCAGCAGGAGAGAGCTTTGGCCTCTCTTGGTCTCTGACCCGCATGTCCCTTCTGCGCTGCTATCTTCTGGGCTCAGGGTCCTCCTTCAGACTCCTCCAGGAGGCCGCACCCTGCTCACACAGACCTGCCCCGGGCTCCCTTCTCTGCTCTGAGCAGCCCCTAATCTTACAGGAGCTCTGCGGAGGCACTTCCGATGCAGAAAAGCTTAAGTGACAAGCCAGAAGCCTCAGGTGGCCTCCTTCTTTTGCCAGCCCTCCCCCGTTGGTTCCCTGTTCTTTCTACCCTGCTTGGGTCTCGGGGGGGCTGGCCTGGATGGATTTTATCAGTGACTCACCTGCCCTTTAATGATCATTGCATTTGGGAAGCCCTGGCCAGAGACGCAAGTGTAGCAGGAGAGGCTGGAATGTTCCTGTCCTCCTCCCGGAGCTGCTTCTGTGGGGCAGGGAGACTTCTTCCTTCTGTGGCCTCCTCTCCTCCAGCCCCTCCTTCTCACGAGGCTCTGTGAGACTGTTTTAGGCCTGGAGGCGGCAACAGCTTCCACAGGGCTGGGTGCCGGGTGCCTCAGTGTCCCCCACTGTCCCTCCATTCTGCCCACTCCTCTGCAAACAGCCTCTGCATCACGTGCTCTTCGAGATGCCAGCTGAGCGGGCCTACAGGAGCCTGTCCTGCTCAGGGGCGGAGGGCTCTGCTCGTGTTGGCACAGCTCTGAGACGGTCCTTGTAGCAAACATCGCTGACTGCCTACCACACGCCAGGGGACCTCCTGGGCATTTGTCAGTCATGAACGTAACAGGTTCAGGTTGCCCAAGTCCCATGCCCTAACTGGGCAGTTACACCGTGGGCAGTAACAGACCATGGGCTTCAGGATGTCCCAGCAGAGCCGCAGCCCTCTTCATCCTGGGGAAGGGGCTGGGCCTCTGAGGGCAAGCATGAGATTGCAGAACCGAAACCCAAGCTGTCAAAACCGTCAGCAAGAAAGACAGTTTGGATTAATTGGCACAGGGAAGTAAGCACTGGTTTTGAGGTCCCTAGACATTTAGATGACAGCTGGTCCTGGGCTGGAGTGTGGAACCCAGAGACATTTCACAAATTAACGTAAGTCCTGTGAACCCTCTGTCCATTTCAATGCTTAATGCCAAACATAAACAAATGAAAGTCATTTCAGAACCTGTAGGAGACTGAAGACTTCAGTCCCATCATCATTTACTCCAAAACGCCTCATTTCATCTTATGAGTCATCGTTGAAAGGAAAAGAGATTCTACTTGGTATTAGAAGCGGGAGAGCTGGAAAAGCTTCGAAGAGGAAGGAGGCTGCCAGCTTCCTGGGTGGACAAGGCCGTGGCCAGCTTCCGGGCTCAGTCGTGGACAAAGGTTGCCTGGGACAGACAAGTGGCCTCTAAGCAAAGGTGGTGGTGTGACGCTAGCAGGCCTGTGTCCAACTCCTGGTCAGGCCGCTGACTGGTGGGGCTCTGGGGGCAAGGTCTTGGTCCCGCCCTGCCTCAGCCTGGCTCATCTGTGACACAGAAATGACAATTCCTTCTCCCCAGCTTGTGTGGGCTGAAATGGGATGGGGTGTGTGTGAGGACTGGCCTGTGCAGGGCAGGTGGTGTTACTAACGCCCCCCCGTGGCTCCCGGCGAGCCGTGCACTTCTCTGTCCTGCTTCACTGCTTTATGGCACGTGTCCATTTCCCCAACCACCCGTGGGCCCCGGGTGGCTTGGCCGGCCTGGTGTCCCGTGCCCAGCATGGGCTCTGGCCCACGTTAGCACTTGCGGCCTAAGTGCCTCTGCCTTTTCCTCACCTCCACCTGGAGCGGGCTCAGTGAGGCTCCTGCTGGGGCTCTATGGGGGCATCCAGACTTTGCCCTCTGACCAGCCTCACTGTCCTGTCCTTCCCTCCCTTGTATCCTCATCTGACACTCCTTGGTCACAGCCTTCCTCTGGCTTTCCTCCCTGCCTCCTTGGCATGCTGGGAAACATGCCAGCTCCATTTCTGGGGCCGCCTCATGCCTGACCTTGGGCGAGTTGCTTGCTAGACCTCTCGGCGTCTCCGTTCTCAGCGGTGGAGAGCGGGTAACCTGGCCCTGTACTACTGTGTGTGGGTTTAGAGCCAAGGCCTGTGAGGCACATGCCCACCAAAACCCTCAGGAGGTCAGGTGGTCATGGCTACGGGTTTAATCTAACATTCATTCTGATCCCTCAGCCTTGGAAAAGGCACTTATCAGGGTGGTGAGGGCCACAGATATGGTCTGAGCTCCTGGGGAGCTGCCGAGGGCAACAGGCATGTTCTGGAAGACCCACCGTCAGAGGGGTCATGTGGCAGGTGGGCTAGGTGGGCACAGAAGGGAAGAGAGGCAGTGTGGCAGCCTCTCTGCGGAGGGGGCGGCTTCACAGAGGAGGCAGCGGCTCAGGTGGTCCCAGGAGGATGAGTGGGGTTTGGAGGCAGAGGATGGGTGGGGTTCAGAGGCAGAGGGGAGGAAGGAAGAGCGGACGCAGGGCCTCTGAGTGGACAGTGCCAGCAGAGC
Organism: Colobus angolensis palliatus; assembly: GCF_000951035.1. Taxonomy (NCBI): domain Eukaryota; kingdom Metazoa; phylum Chordata; class Mammalia; order Primates; family Cercopithecidae; genus Colobus; species Colobus angolensis. The sequence continues at coordinate 3,413,747 of NW_012118821.1, read as the reverse complement.
CCTGGGGAGCACCAAGACCCACTGTGATGGGTCGCTGCAGTACCGGAGTCAGCGGCAGGGGCATGGGGGAGACCTTGGCCCAGCCCTGCAGTCAGGCAGTAGGTGAGCCCTGAAGGGTGAGGTCGCTTCAGCTGGATGAGAGGGTGTGGGAGAGAGGAGCGTCCCAGGTGAAGTGAGCCGCGTTTACGCAGAGACCAAGGGTGGGAAGCGAGGGAGAAGAGCTTGTGGTGAGCCGTGGATGGACCCCCGTGGCAGATATGTGTGTTGCTCCCCGAGAGCCTCCTGCCTTTCACCCTGACTGCCCAGCGGCAGTGTCCTTGGGCCTCAGGGACGCGTCGTGACTGGCTGAAGGCTGTCGTGGTAGTCCTGTGAAGGACCGGTTGCCACAGGTAAGTGTTAGGAATGCAGTGTTAGGAAAACCTGCTAAGGAGGCTCTGGAAAAGAATTCTCCGGCTTGGACAAGACAGAGACTCATACGAAGAAATCCCTTTTGTTCCTACCCTCACTTCCAGTGTCAACACAGTTGTGCTAGAAATGGTGCCTGGTGCCGCTGCAGCCGTCTTGCCACCAGCAGGGCAAGGCAGAGCCTCCCGCCCAGGGACCTGCCACCGTGGGGTGGCCGAAGCAGCTCTGGCACCACAGAGCGGTTATGTGCTGTGGTCAGAAGTCCTTATTAGGTGAGCAATTAGTCAGATATGTGACTTCTCACCCTGTATTTCCTCCGGCAAGACCCTGCGGCACTGCAGACCGCTGTCCTCATATGAGGCCTAAGCAGTGAGGAGCTTCAGACCCGTGTGAAGACGGAGGGCGCGGGGAGCAAAGGCGGCCAGAGAGGGGTGGGGTGGGGACGAGCCCCCTCCAACTGCAGGCCCACAGTTCGGCAGCAAACTGCGGTCTCCCAGGCAGCCTTCTTGCCTTCCTTCCATGGCTCCTTGGAAAGAGCTGGGTTTCATCTCGGGACGCAGTGCCATCAGGGATCAGCACAGACCAGCAGGAGCCCTGGGTCCCGACTGTGGCCGTTTCTGTGGTGACCAGCAGCCGCCAGTGCCTGGCAGTGCCTGGGAGTGGATGTTGAGGACACTGTGCCCAGGAGGTCAGTCTGCCCACCCAGGCTGTGTCCTGGCTGCTGGGTGGGGTGTGAAGAGTCCAGGACCAGCCGTTGTCTGACCCAGCAGAACCCTCTGTGTGTGGGCCCCACGGGGGCTGGGCTCCAGGGATGGACAGCCAGCAGCCCTGGCTTGAGCAGCCATGCGGGGAAGGAAGCAGACAAGAAACAGGCAGTGACCGCACAGGGTGATGGGGCCGGGCAGGGCGGAGGTGGGGTCCCTGTGGCCACACGCTAAGCCAGAGCCGGGAGGCCAGAGGGAGGGCCGCAGCTGGGGCAGGAGTGACTGATGCCAGGGCCTAAGAGTGAAGACAGGGCTGGGGCCCCCTGAGCCCTGATGGGAAGGAGACTGCGGGATTGGGGTCCCCGGGAGCACGTCCCTTTTGAGACCACGCTCCTCAGCAGCACCTCCCTCTCAAGCACCAACACTGGCCTTTTGGCTGTCTGAGAAGGGGCTCTGGGGTCCAGGGGAGCCAGCTTAGCTCATCCCAGTCAGCTCCGCACACTCAGACGAGGCCCTGCTCCAGGGCAGCTCAGCCCGTGCCTCTGCCCCTGCCCCGGCCACGGCGTCTCTCCAGGCCCTAGGTCTGTATTCATATAACCCAGCCCTGCACGGCGCTGACTCAGCCTCTGAGCCTCAACAATCCCTGCTTTCAGTGGGGAAAGCATCCTTGCCTCCGAGGGCTGGTATGTGGGTTGAGGGAAGTCACAGGTAGTCACAGCCCTGTGAAGGGTAATGCAAGCGCCTAGGCTGGGAGACTGGGTCTGCAGCTGCTGGCTCCGCGGGCCGTCTCCGCCTTTCCCTGCCTGGCTCTCCTGGCTCTTCGTTTCGTCATGTTCCTTCTGCCCAACCAGTCCTGGGGGGACGTGGAGACTCCTGGGCACAGGGGCTGCTCAAACTGCCTTGGGACAGATGGCCTGCTGCCCTGTCCCAGCCAGCACTGGGCAGCAGAAGGGCTGCGGGACTCCAGCAAGGCCTTGGGGGCATTGGGCAAAGCCTGGAGAGAGCACACCTGTGGATGGGCCCACTTGTGGGTGGGCATGCCTGCGGGGCGGGCACACCTGCAGGCTAGGAGGGGAAGGCTGCACCGTGGGCCCAGGGGAGGGTGTTACTGAGTAAGTGACCCCCAGTGCTCCTGGTCCTTTCAACTTTTAAGTTGAAGATGAAGTCACATTTGCAATACTAAAATTCTAATTTTCACTCCCATGCAGGAACTAAGTGTCTGTTACCTGCTGTCCTGCTTGTCCCATCTTAGGGTTTCCCAGGGCCTGGCATAGTCTTGGCCATATCTTCTCTAAGGCCCAGGCTCTGGGAGGAAGGACACTCAGACTTTCAGCACCGCTGCTGGTGGACGGGGCCCCTCTCCCAGGCCCTGGGTCCTGCTGGGCCTGTCTGCCTGTCTGACCATGGAAGCCTCTAACGGGTTAGGGTCCAGGTTTCCCTCCCCATAAGCACGCTCCTAAGCACATCCGCTCTGTTGTTGTAGGTGTAGAACTCAACAATCACACCCCTAAAGGAGGAGGAAACCCTCCTCCCTCCCCAGGGCCCATTCTCTGTCTCAGGCCCTGCTTCTCCCCTGTATGTACCACATATATCTCTTTTGGGGCTGTGCACAGACTTCAGGGGAGCCCCATCCATGGGGTGCATCTTCAGCAGGACAATCATCACAGAACGTTGTGGTCCAGGATAGGGCAGTCCTCCACTTCTGGTCCTCCAGAAGCTGACTAACTAACATCTCCTCCAAAGTCCTTCTTCTTCCATGTTTACAGTGACGTCTGTGTTCTGATCCTGGAAGAAGCCCTGAGCTGAGCTCATGGAAGCTGGGAGACCCTGCTGCCAAGCTGGGTCTCACCATCTTTGGCGCATTTTTTTTTTTTTTTTTTTTAAAGACAGGGTCTTACGCTGTTTCCCAGGCTGGAGTGCAGTGGTGCGCTCTTGGCTCACTGCAACCTCAGCTTCCCTGGCTCAAGCATTCCTCCAGCCTCAGCTTTCCAAGTAGCGGAGGATACAGGTGTGCACCACTAGGCCTGGCTAATTTTTGTAGTTTTTGTAGAGATGGAGTTTTGCATGTTGGCCAGGTTGGTCTTGAACTCCTGAGTGTAAGAGTTGAAGAAAGAAGAAAGAAACACAAAAAGTGACTCAACAGTCCAAGACAGGTTTATTTTGAAGAATAAACATGAGAAGGGCTTCTGGACAATTTTTTTTTTTTTTTGGTCAGGAGCATTCTCTCTTACAGACTAAGGGTATTTAAGGGTTTAGGGAGGGAGAGCTTATCGCAAGTTTGGAGTTTCTGGTCGGAGGAGAGTTTTATTGTGGGGTAGGAATGTTTCTGGTCAGAGGGGGCTTTATTTCAGGGTTGGAATGTTTCTGATTGGAGGTGTCATTAGTGGTTTATAGTCAGGCTGACATTAGCCATTAGGCTGATGTTTTCTTGGGCTGGATTTAGGTGATTTTTAATCAAGGGGAAATTAAAATGGCAGTGTTTGTCAAAATGGCGATGCTCTTGCTTTGTCAATCCAGACTCTATAGTTATAAAAGGATGAGGGGCGGTATGCTCTTTCCAGCTACTTCCTGCTGAGAGAGGGTCGTCATTGTTATGGGTCACTGAACACAGTGCTGGAGTGGAAGAGGTTGATTTGTTCCTGGTAGCACTCTCTGCCTTGGAAGCCCAGAGGCAGCGCCCTCTGAAACACCTAATCTTCAGCTCACAGGGCTTCAAGAAAGTACAGCTTAGGTTATAGTGATCTCCAGCTAGAAAAAAAAAAAAATGGGAAAAAAGGAAAAGAAACAGGAAAAATTGAAAACATCATTTTGAGACTTGTACCCAGAAAAATTAGAATTTAATCCAAAGTGTAGAAAATAATAAAAATTGAAAAACCTCAGGCAATACTAAAATTTAACAACAGGTGTGCTATAGTTTTTGAAACAATTCTCTCTCTCCAGTTTTCCATTTTTATTAAAAGACAAATCATGGTAGGACCGATTTTTTTTTTTAGGCAAAGTTTCACTCTTGTTGCCCAGGTTGGAGTGCAATGGCACAGTCTCAGCTCACTACAACCTCTACCTCCTGAGTTCAAGTGATTCTCCAGCCTTACTTCCTGAGTAACTGGGATTACAGGCATGTGCCACCATGCCCAGCTAATTTTTGTATTTTTTGTGGAGATGGGGTCTCACCATGTTGGCCAGGCTGGTCTCTAATTCCTGACCTCAGGTGATCCACCCGTGTCAGCCTCCCAAAGTGTTGGGATTACAGATGTGAACCACTGCACGCGGCTGTGGGCCAGATTATTTGTATAAAGTGCAGCAAGAATAATTATTTTTACATAGGCCTTTTAAATTGGCTGCAATAAATCTCTGTTCCATGGAAGGAATCTGAGATAAGACCTTTTTAAAGCCAGGCCCAGCCATGGAACTGCACCACCAAATACCTATGAGTTGGGTGAATTCTTCCCCTCTTGAGGCTCCAAGATAACCTGGGGTTCCTGGCCTGTGAGAACGTGACATTCTTTTACTTACCTCAGGTCGGAATCTTGCACAGGGACCATGTGCACAAAATATGAGGCCTGCCATCCAAGGGCTCCACTGGCTTCACAAGTCAAGTTTGATTCCTCAGAGGAAAGCACACCACTCCTGTCAAAGCCTTGGTAAAACAACCAGCTCTTCCAATTGTGTCCTGCCATAGAAGAAAACAGACTTTTGGTTGGGTTCGGTGGCTCACACCTGTAATCCCAGCACTTTGGGAGGTAGAGACAGGCAAATCACCTGATGTCAGGAGTTCAAGACAAGCCTGGCCAAAGTGGTAAAACCCCATCTCTACTAAAAAATACAAAAATTAGCTAGGCATGGTGGTGCATGCCTGTAATCCCAGCTACTCTGGAGGCTGAGGCAGGGAGAATTGCTTGAACCCAGAAGGTGCAGAGTGCAGTGAGCCAAGATCGCACAACTGTACTCCAGCCTGGGAGACTGAGATTCTGTCTCAAAAAAACAAACAAACAAAAAAACACTTTGGGAGGCTGAGGCAGGCAGATCACGAGGTCAGGAGACCAAGACCATCCTGGTGAACACGGTGAAACGCTGTCTCTACCAAAAATACAAAAAAATTAGCCAGATGTGGTAGCAAGCATCTGTAGTACCAGCTACTCGGGAGGCTAAAGCAGGAGAATTGTGTAAACCCAGGAGGTGGAGCTTGCAGTGAGCCAAGATCGCACCTCTGCACTCCAGCCTATAACTGTACTGCCATAATGTAAGAATACTCACAGGTAATTTCCAGACTCTGGAGAAAACCAGGCAGAGAGAAACAAGCATGCCTCAAATTTTGTTCATGGGAGCACATCAAACTGTCAAAAGCTGTTGATAGCTCAAAAGAAAAGTCTCTTTGACTCTGAAAAGCAAACAAAGGACAAGCAATATTCTGAGCAAAACATCAAAAAGATCACTCCAGTCTATTAGTTCAGTTCATGCGGTCAGTTCCCATCCTGCCTGATATCAATGAACATTCAGCTCTTCAAGAGTCCTGAACGTCCTTCCTCTATTCTAATGTCACAATCTCCAAAGTTATCAGAAACCTGCATTCAAGAGCACCTGCCAGAGCTTTATAGCTGGTCATAAAACCACCTGCTAAAGAGGACCAAAACAAGACAACAATTGTTCATGGATGACAAAAAGTTTTACGGTAGCCACAGTTAAAGACACAATTGACAAGGAAATCTGTTACCTACGTGGCACACAACAATTTTAACGTAACAATTATAATTATTACTGATAATATACACTAAAACATATCTGGACTGTAGGAGTCTCCTACAACCTTGGAACACATACCAAAAACATGTCTACACAAATACAGCCCAAAGAAAGCCAAACACCATTTCGTATTTGATAATGTTTTCTGTATAAGTTTTATACCAAATAAGCCAAACTTCACCTTTACATTAGTGTACTATGAATGTTAAACCCAATTAATAAATCCTTATAGACATATTTACTCAATTTTAATGTTTGACCACAAGATAAGATTTTTATAGACTTTCTATAACCCTTTACAATTTTTGTTAAAGAGCAGGTTAGTGATCTAAGAGAAACCCACTGTGCTTTTATTTTGATAAAATTTAATTTACAGAAAAACTGGAGGATACCCTGTTAGCTTTAGTCAATATGTTTACACACAGAACTGCCTCTAAAATCAGCTTTTCACAACTAGCCCAAGCCTTCATTTTTATTTTATCCAACTGAAAAAAAATCCTTTAACCTTTTAAACTTGGCAAAAATCCACATTCTCATGCCTCCCTTCAATCTTTCTACCAAAAGTATGTTTTACTTTTCCTACATACCTTGCATGTAAGGACAGTGGCTTGGAATGTTGGAGCCCTTCCTTGGAATGTCCTGGGTTTCAGCACCAAATGTAAGACCTGAAGAAGGAAGAAAGAGACATGAAAAGCGGGTCTATAGTCAAAGACAGATTTATTTTGGAGAACAAACCTGAGAGGGGCTTCTAGCCAATTTCTGCCAGGAGCATTCTCTCTTATAGACTAGGGATATTTATGGGTTTAGGGAGGGAGAGCTTATCACAGGATGGGAATATTTCTGATTGGAGGAGAGTTATATTTTGGGGTGGGAAGGTTTCTGGTCAGCAGGAAAATTATCTCGGGTTGGCATGTTTCTGGTTGGAGGTGTCATTTGTGGTTTATGATCATGCTGACATTAGCCATTAGGCTGATGTTTTTGTGGTGGATTTAGGTGGTTTTTAATCAAGAGGAACTTAAAATGGCAGTGTTTGTCCAAGATGGTGATGCCCCTGCTCTATTACTGAGCTCAAGTGATCTGCCTGCCTTGGCCTCCCAAAGTGCTGGGATTACAGGCGTGAGCCACTGTGCCCAGCTGTTGGCCCATTTTCTAAAGCTGCGTCTTCCTCTGTGACCATCCAGAACAACACAGATTCTCCACCTCCTCTTTTCCTAAGCTCTTGCTGCAAATGCTGGAGAAAGAACAGTGACTGTTCAGGCTGCAGCTTGGCCAAAAGGCCAGCGAGGGAGAAATAATTACCTCAGCAATGATAGGTGTTCCATCCTTTCTTCTCCCCTGGAAATATCAGCCATCCATCAGCCAGGGCCAAACACCCACCCACATCTGGCTCAGAAAGCAGTAATGCACCAGGAAGCAGCCGTTTTCGAGAGAAGCCAACCTTCTGTCAGTTTACTAGCTTATTCTCTCACTCATTCAACACTCACGTGTTTATCATACCATCCCAGGGGCCATGTGGCTTAAGAATGGGTCAGAGGCTGGCCTGTCTGCTCCCGTTTCCTAACTGCCACCCACTAGCTGTGTGACCTCAAGCAAGCTGCTTAACCTCCCACGCCTTGCTTTCCTCAACCGTTAAGTGGGAGGTAATAATAGTGACACCTATGCATAGATTGTTCCTGAGGGGTAAATGAATTAATGCATGTGAGGGTTGGCCAGGCACAGTGGCTCACGCCTGTAATCCCAGCACTTTGGGAGGTTGATGTGGGCAGATCACAAGGTCAGGAGTTCAAGGCAAGCCTGGCCAATATGGTGAAACCCCACCTCTACTAAAAATACAAAAATTAGCCGGGCATGGTGGTGTGAACCTGTAATTGCAGCTACTCGGGAGGCTGAGGCAGAAGAATAACTTGAACCCAGGAGGCGGAGGTTGCAGTGAGCCGAGATCATGCCACTGCACTCCAGCCTGGGTGACAGTGTGAGACTCTGTCTCACAAAAATAAATAAATAAATACATACATACATACATGTGAAGGTCTACCAGACATGGAGCTCGGCTCCACCTCGACCAAGGGGATGGGGCTCATGGTTAACTCTGACCTTCAGTCTCTTTCTCCAGAGAATTTGAACTCTGAGCCTTGGGCTGATGACACAAAGACTCGAATGGTGGCTGTGCCTTTCTCCCCCAAGTGCACCCCCAGAGACCGCTATACTTCCTGCTAGCTGGATCCCTGGAACTGCCCGATCCCTGTTCTACGTGAGGCCATTCAGCAGTCCTTGTGATTTTCTGAGCATGCCTTAGCCTTCTAGCATACCCTTCTCTTCCCCTAAAATTACCCAAGAGTGGGTTTCTGTTGCTTGCACCCCAACCACCCTCATTGAGACAGAGCCCCTGTGCTTGAGACAAGCAGAAGATAGACTTCTTTCAGCTGGGGCCTGGCTTCGTCCAACAGCAGAGCCCAACTTCCAGGGGAGACTGACCCGTGATGGGCGTGGGAGTCCAGAAAAGGGCCCCATCCAGCCTGTGGGATCCGAGGAGGCTTCTTGGAGGAGGTGATGCTGGGCGAGTATCAAAGGATACCTAGGCATCAGCTAGGTGAAGAGAGCAGGGAAGGAGACTCCAGGGAGAGGAACGTGTGAGAAAATGGGGAAGAGAGGGAGGAACAGTTGGTGGGCAGCTGCCACTCTGTCCACTGGCAGAGGAGCAGCCAAGTCTCTGATGGAGCCCTCTGGAGCAGCCTACCTGGCTTCTGCAGTTGCTGGCTGTGACCCCGCCAGCCCTGCTCAGCACTGTGCCCAGCCCTGGGTGCAGGGAGGTGTGGTTTACTCTCGGGAGCAGCTAGCCGGGAGCAGCCGAGGCCATTAGGGACAGGACGCTAATGCATAGGCGCCCCATTGATTCTGCCTGGCTTTTGTGAACACGTCTGTGCTGACTAATTTGTTTAATTACTCATTGCCACATCTTCTCAGTTGCCTTACGCAGATACTTAGTCTGTAGCTGGAAGCCAAGACTCAGGGCCCCTTTTCCTCTTCCAAGGTGGGTGGCTCTGAATGCTGAGGCCACGGCCCCTCCTGATGTGGTCAGAGATGTCATGTGCCACTAACATTGAACAGGCATCGCCAAGACCAGCCAGGTGCAGACTTTGGGTGGGTCCTATGGGGTCCTACAGGAAGCATAGGCATGGTCCCTGGTGGTCCTGAGGAGCTACAGCCCTAAATCAGCCGAGGCATAGTGTGAGCAAAGTCAAACGCAGTGGTTAGAAGCAACCCCACGTGGTCTGCTTCGAATCTAGCAAACTCTTGTTTTCAACGCCCAGCTCCCTGTGGCTTCTTTGTCCTTACCGTCTCTTCAGAATCTGTCTCCTTCACCCTGAATCTTGTCTATTGTCCTAGCTAGTTCAGCTAGCAGCCAGGGGTCAGAGACCCAGAGAAATGAGGAGGGGGCGTGGAGCAGGGGCTGAGGCCCGAGCTGCAAGGAGGGCTCAGTATTGACGATTAGCGAACAGTCCCCTGGGGTGTCAGCTGGAATGGGGCCCATGATATCTGCGGCTACTGCCCTCAGTATGTCCCACTCAGCTTCCTCCCCAGGTCAGAACATGTTTTAGGGCAGAACCCAGAGTTTTCTCATCACTTTCAGACTCAAGTCCAGCTTACTGGGGTTCATGAAGGCTTCCACCTCATACTGGATGAATTATTCTCTTCTCCATTCCCTCTGATGCCTGTGGACACTCGGAGGTGGGGGACAGCTCTGTTCTTTTACTTTTCTGGTTCTAGTTTCTCAGGGAATGAGGCAAGAGGAAAGATATGGAAAGGGAGAGAGATACCTTCCGTTTCAAGGAATATAAAGTTTGGATGTCTGAAAAAGATTTATGGCAGAGATCTGGATGGAAAACAAACACACGGTTTGAGAGTGTCCTTTTTATTTTTATTTTATTTTATTTATCTATTTTTTTGAGATGGAGTCTTGTTGTGTCACCCAGGCTGGAGTACAATGGTGCAATCTATGCTCACTGCTACTTCCGCCTCCTGGTTTCAAGTGATTCTCCTGCCTCAGCCACTGGAGCAGCTAGGACTGCAGGCACCCGCCACCATGCCTGGCTAATTTTTGTATTTTTAGTAGAGGCAGGGTTTTCACCATGTTGACCAGACCGGTCTTGAACTCCTGATCTCAAGTGATCCTCCTGCCTTGGCCTCCCAAAGTTCTGGGATTACAGGTATGAGCCACTGCACCTGGCCAAGAGAGTGTCTTAAAGCTAAACATATATCTAACCTATGACAAAGAAATTTCAGTTCTAGGTATTTATGCACAAGAAATGAAAATGTATATATCTGCATAAAAAGACTTGTATAAGATTTTTCATAATAGTTTTATTCACCATAACTAAAAATATAAGCCACCTAAACATCTATTATGCGAAGGAGTACCCACCGAATGTATAGCTTGGAATACTACTCAGCAATAAGAGAAGTATGAAAAGGAGATAGAATGCAGTTTACAGGCACACACACGAAAAACACAAAAGAGAGGCAAAAAGAGGTGGCGGTGGAATGAGGAATTCTGATACATGTTGTTTTTGTTTTGTTTTGTTTTGTTTTGTTTTTGAGACGGAGTCTCGCTCTGTCGCCCGGACTGGAGTGCAGTGGCCAGATCTCAGCTCACTGCAAGCTCTGCCTCCCGGGTTTACGCCATTCTCCTGCCTCAGCCTCCGGAGTAGCTGGGACTACA
>NW_012118821.1:3400524-3403123 GCF_000951035.1 Colobus angolensis palliatus | reverse complement strand
AGGATAGTCTTGATCTCCTGACCTTGTGATCTGCCCATCTCGGCCTCCCAAAGTGCTGGGATTACAGGCTTGAGCCACTGCGCCCGGCCCTGATACATGTTTAACTGGAGTTCGAGAAGAAGATAACACGGTGAAGGGGACGTGTAATGTGGCAGGCCCCAATCCTCAGATCAGGAGCCACAACAATTCTCAGAGAGAATAAACGAACAGAAATCCCTATTTAGATCCATCAGAGTGAAATTGCAGAACACCAAAGACAACATGAAGATTTTAAAAGCAGCAAGTACAAGACAGATTACCCTCCGAACACCAACAACAAATTGACAGTTGATTTCTCAACAACAGCAATGGAAGACACAGAGCTGGATATACAAAGGAAATTGACTACAATCTAGAACCCAAAAGATTCTTGAAGGATGAGGGCAAAGTAAAGCCATTTTCGGATACACAAAAGCTGAGAGCAGTTATTGCAAAGAGACTCTCACTAAAGGGGCTCCACACCAGTGTACTTCAGGAAGAAGGAAAGAGGTTTCAGACAGAGGGTCTGTGTGCAGAGGGAATGGCTGTCTCAGAGGTGATTCAAACTCAGTATGTCCAGAACGAACTCACAATCTGCTTTCCCAGCCCAGCACCTCCTGGGGCTGTGGCCTAAGGGGATGATGACCACAGTCACTCGGGCCAGAAACATAGACATTATCTTGACACCCCTTCTCCCTCACCTCCCCCATATCCAATCACCCCACTCCTGTCATCTTTGCCTCCTAATCTCTTTCAACTCTGCCCTTTTCTCTCCATCTCCATGGCCAGCCAGCTGCCACTGTGTTTTGCTCACCACCTGCAATTGGCCTTCCAGCCCCTGAACCCCTCTGATCTGCTCAGCCCGCTCTCCACACTGAACCTGAGGCTCTCTCTTTGCATAGCAATCTGATAAAGTCTCCCCACTGTTTAAAACGTGAAATGGTATCCCACTACCCTGAGGAGAAAAACAAAACAAAAACGTTTAAGAGGTTAGAGAGGTCTTCATGGCTCAGTCCCTGCCCACCTCTCAGACTCACCTCCCACCCCAGCCTCTCTGGACTCTTTTGGCCCCTCGTGGGTGCCATCTTTTTTGCCCACATAGGCTCTTGTCCATGCTGTTTTCACCATAGAGTGGGTCCTTCCCTTCTTTCTTTGTCTAATTCATGACACTCATCATTTAATTCATTTGGCATTTCCTCCAGGAAGCCTTCCTTGACCTCCCTGACTACATCAGCTCTCCCTCATTAATGCCCTCCTTGTGCTGTGGTCCCCTCATCTGTGACATTGATCACATGAGCAATTTCACATTTATTCTTGTAGTTAGTTATGGTCTGGATCCTCCTTTGCCTTTTAAGTTCCTATAGGTAAAGGCCTTTCTCTCCTTTGCCCACTGAGATATCTCCAGGACTACCATGGACACCCAGTAAACATTCATCAGTTGTTGAATTTATGAGTGAGTGGTGCCTGCCACCCTAGAATTTCCCTTATTTGAAATTCTAGACTATGCAGATTCACTTCTTTTTCACATCCATGTGAATTTTTGTTCTCGTATAAATGAATTGTAAGAAAGAGCTGTAAGAAATAATTGGAGAAAGAAGGAACTGGGAATTGGGAAGACAAAAGAGAGGAAAACAATAGAGGCAGAGCAGGGGCTTGTTGCAGTGATGCTTGGGGAGAGGAAGGAAGCCGAAGGGAGAGCAAGTGGGTAGATGGCAGGTGATTGGCCCCAGGTTATCCAGAGCAGAGCTGAGACCACCCAGTCCTAACGGTAAGGGGCTGGGAAGGAAGCCACTCAGCTCTGCCAATCAGATTAAATACAGATCAACAAGAGCCTTTCCCATTTGGAAAATGTACATTGCTCTGTGTCGCTGGGACTGCAGTGAGACCCAGGAGGCAGGAATAAACAATTCTGAGTCATAAAATCATTAAGACATCAAACATTTGGATAGATGAGCAGACACAAAAGAATATGCTTCCTATACACATGTTAAAAGCCTAACTCTTTTGACAAGGATCTCACCGAATCTCTTGGGCAGAAGGATTCTGTAATGGAAAGTAATTGCAAGCCACTCATCTTTGTTAATTTAAGATGAGTAAAAGGTTATTGATTCACTCTTTGTTTCATGAGCTGTTTTCATATGGAGTTTTAGTGAATAAAAATATTTTTAATAAGGATTTCATGGGCTCACTTGGTATCTTTCTCTCCCAAGCTGCAGAGCTATAGATCCAACTGCCAGCTGGACAAACCCAACTCATCTCCAGCCAGGGCCCCTCCTGATGTGAGCCTATCTCAGGTTCCGGTACCACAATCCACCCAGTGCCAAGACACTCATGTATCACCCTGGATGCCCTCTGCAGTCCTTCACCCATCCAACAGATGTCCTATCCCTGTGCCTGGCAACTCCCTTCTGTCTCTCCAGTCCAAGACCTCCCTCCCATGCACTGGATCTTGCCAGTTCAGACCTGTCCTCTCTCCTCCCTGCCTGGTGGCCAAACTGACCTCCCCAGTCAGTCCCTGCTGCAGGAAGTAGTTCCTTCCTTTCTTCCTTTCTTCCTTCCTTCCTTCCTTTCTTTCTTTCTT
>NW_012118821.1:3389467-3400419 GCF_000951035.1 Colobus angolensis palliatus | reverse complement strand
TTCCTTCCTTCCTTCTTCCTTCCTTCTCTCTTTCTTTCTTAGATGGAGTCTTACTCCATCGCTCAGGGGCTGGAGTGCAATGGTGCGATCTTGGCTCACTGCAACCTCTGCCTCCTGGGTTCAGGTGATTCTTTTGCCTCAGCCCCCTGAATAGCTGGGATTATGGGCATCCACCACCACGCGCGGCGAAGTTTTGTATTTTCAGTAGAGGCGGGATTTTACTATGTTGGCCAGGCTGGTCTTGAACTCCTGACCTCAACTTATCCACCGACCTTGGCCTCCCAAAGTGCTGGGGATACCCATGTGAGCCACCGTGTCCAGCCTGGAAAGTAGTTTCTATAGTACAAAGCGGGGGGTGCTGCTCCCCTGCCCCACACACTTCAGCACCTCCGTGTTGCTTCCTGTGGAGTAGACACTATTGTTTTGTCTGCACAGTCTCCTCTTTTCTTGTGAGAATATGCTTCTGGAATATTCGTCTGGAAAACACTCTCCTTTTGATAACTATCTTTGCCTCCCTGGGACTGCAGCTGACGTGCGTGCATGCGTGCATGTGTGTGTGTGCGTGAGTGCATGTGTGCGTGTGTGCGTGTGTGTGCGCGCGCGCACGTGTGTGTGTGTTGGGATCAGCTTCCAGATCTTCCTACTAGGGGAATGCCCATTATCCATTAGATGCCGCTCAATGGGAAGCGGTGCCCCATCCCACCATGGAGACCTAAGGGGCTTAACAGACCCTGCATAGCCATAGACGGATATAATCTGTGCTTGGTGAATTGGTGCTTTGACTGCTCTCAGGGTAGCTAAGACCTTATTCCCAGAATGGTGAAGGTGGCAGAGTCCCGGAAGCTGGTGTTATTGGCTACCATCACCCATTTTATCCAGGGGCACAGCTGAAATCTGTGCCACTCGGCTCTGCTGGGCTGGTGGGATAAAGCTGCCCCAGGCTCCGTGCTGTCCCCATCTCTACTCCTGCTGCCTGGCAGCCTGGAATCCTTCTCCAGACTTCCTGTAACTCTCTCCCCAAGCCAATGCCCTCCCTCGCATGAACAAGGGCCCCTCCTCGCGACCCATGGTGCCTGGCTTGCCTTGGCCCCAGCCCTCCTCCCTGTGCCAAAATCATCTTTCTGTGGATCTTTCTCCCTCTTGGGCTCCAACCTCCTTGTGGGCAGGGACCAGCCCTTGGCCACGTTCTAGCTCCCTAGTGTCAGTGTATGTTTGGTGAATCTGGGGGCATGGGTTGGATGATCTCAGTTCAGTTCCCAAATCTGTCTTTCCCATCCCATCAGTCTTCCAGGATCTCAGCCAGTTCTCTCACTGCAGAGACTGGAGAAGCCCAGCCCGCAGCATGAAAGGAGAGCCACTGTAGTGCTCACAGCAAGACACCCAGAGTCCCTTCCAGGCAGGGACACCCCTGGAGCGACTCTGTTTCAGCATGAAGTTATTTGGGTGAGAACTCACCAAGCATGCACAGCGGGTGCTGGGCTCCGAGCTTCAGCATATCCTTTCATTGAACTCCACACGGCCCTGCTGAGCAGGTGGGCCCACCATTCTCAGACCCCCAGGGCCCCATAGACAGCAGATCTGCCGCTTTCAACCATACCCACTGCCTCTCATGCTGGAGTAGGGGAAATGGAACCCACAAAGCCTGCAGGCCAGTGGATCTATAGGTAATTTAAGGGTGGGAAAAAGTGTAAGGTGGGTTTATTGTATCTATAGGGTAAATACAGGCCCTATTTCAAAAATTTTTAGTGGGATTAATTCTGCGACAATTGGTATAAAGCTGTGATTAGCACCGCAAATTTCTGAGCATTGTCCGTAGTAGACGCCTGGTCGTATGGCAGTGAATGTGGTTTGGTTTAAGCGTCCGGGAACTGCATCTGTTTTTAGGCCCAGTGTAGGGATAGTTCATGAGTGTAAGATGTCTTGGGATGTTATTATACGGACAGGGGCTTCGATTGGAAGTACTACTCGGTTGTCAACTTCTAGAAGTCGAAGATCCCCTGGGTTTAAGAATAATGGGGGGAGTATGTAAGAATTAAAGATCAAGCCCCTGTAATCTGTATATTCATAGGTTCAGTATCATTGATGTCCAATTGATTTAATAGTGAAGGAGGGGTTGTTAATCTCGTCTGTTAAGTAGAGAATGCATAGGGATGGGAGAGCAATTAAGACTAGAATAATTGCGGGTAAGATGGTTCAAATAGTCTCTATTTCTTGAGCATCTGTGATATTGGTGTTGGTTAGTTTTGTTATGAGTACTGATGATAGGACATACAAGACTAGAAAGCTAATTAGGGATATGATTATAAAGGCGTGGTCGTGGAAGGTGATTAATTCTTCTATGATGGGGGATGTGGCATCTTGTAGGCCTAGTTGAACTGGGTGGGCCATATAAGATATATAGGATATGCCCTATAATTTAGCTTTGACAAAGCTATGAAATAATTTTTCTAATACCTCATTGAAAAAGTTATAGGGGTTATAGGATTGGCTTGAAACCAGTTTCAGAAGGTTCGATTCCTTCCTTTTTTATGTGGTTTTGATGAAAGTTGGTTCATCAAATGTGTGGTATGGTGGAGGGGAGCCATGTAGTCATTCTAGGTTAGAAGTGGGTTGCTCGATTAATAGGACTTTACGTTTTGAGGCGAAGGCTTCTCAGATTATATATACTATTAATAGTATTGCCACTAGGGAAATAAAGGAGCCTATAGATGATACAATATTTCATGTGGTGTAAGCATCAGGGTAGTTGGAATAGCGCCGAGGTATTCCGGACAAACCGAGAAAGTGTTGTGGAAAGAAGGTTAAATTTACACCTACAAATATAATAGTAAAGTGGGCTTTGGCGTAAACCTGATCCAGAGTATAGCCTGAGAATAGGGGAAATCAGTGAATGAACCCCCCTATAATAGCGAAGACAGCTCCTATTGACAAGACGTAGTGAAAGTGGGCCACGACGTAATATGTATCGTGTAATACGATGTCTAGTGATGAGTTTGCTAGTACGATACCGGTTAAATCTCCTACGGTAAAAAGGTAAGCCTTTATCTACATGATAATACTTAATGACCCACCAAACCCACCCTTACCACATAGTTAAACCTAGCCCATGACCACTAACAGGAGCCCTCTCAGCTCTCCTAATAACATCTGGCTTAATTATATGATTTCACTTTTATTCCACTACTCTACTAACATTAGGGCTATTAACCAATATACTAACAATATATCAATGGTGGCGTGATATTATCCAAGAAAGTACTTATCAAGGCCACCATACAACACCAGTCCAAAAAGGCCTTCGTTACGGAATAGTTTTATTTATCGTCTCAGAAATTTTCTTCTTCGCCAGCTTCTTCTGAGCATTTTACCACTCAAGCCTCGCCCCTACCCCACACTTAGGGGGACACTGACCACCAACAGGTATCACTCAGAATGCTGGTCCCACCGCAACAAGTCCTGCAGCGCCTCTCTTTGATTCCTAGTCCATGCCATTATTAATCGCACCTACGTTCAATATCCTAGCCCCACATGAGTACCATAAGGTGTTATTTAATTCATGCTTGTAAGACATACAAATAATTAACTATATATATTCCCCACTACATTAAACCTTAAACCACAACAAACTTCACTCAAACCCCCCCTCCCCCATCTCCGACCCTTCCCACATAAATTTGCCTTTGCCAGGTCTGAACTGGTAGGATCCAGTGCATGGAAGGGAGGCCTTGGACAGGAGAGACAGGAGGGAGTTACCAGGCATAGGGATAGGGCATCTGTTGGATGGGTGAAGGACTGCAGAGGGCATCCAGGGTGATACATGAGTGTCTTGGCACTGGGTGGATAGCTTGGGCAATATAGTGGAGCCTCGTCTCTACAAAAAATAAAAAATTAGCCGGGTGTGGTGGCAGGTGCCTGTAGTCTCAGCTTACTCGAGAGGCTGAGGTGGAAAGATCGCTTGAACCTGAAAGGCGGAGGTTGCAGGGAGCTGAGATCGTGCCACTGCAGTCCAGCCTGGGGAACAGAGTGAGACCCTGTCTCAAAAAAAAAAAAAAAAAAGAAAAGAAAAAGAAAAAGAGAAGGCTGTGTTTACCCTTGGAAGGTCACAAGGGAGGGAGGCTTCTAGGGGTTCCAGCAATGTTTTATTTTTTGATCCAAGTACTGGTCCTCAAGCATGCTCACTGTGAAAATTTACTGGGTGGAACCAAATTTGTATTTTTCAAACAAAAATGTTACACCTTGCAGTTTGTACTCTGCTAAATGCTTTTAAATTTTACACACAAATAAAAACTCCAAGGGATCACATGAGTGACAGAATTGAAACACTCACACCGGTTTTTGGGTTTGGAAACCACGCCCACTCCCTCCCACACTGGGGCTTGTGGATCCAGCTCTGTGTCCGGCCCCCTCTTGCACACATCCTGAAAGCAGGTGGGCAGGGAACCAGTCCCCATGCCATGGGTGCCCTGGGTGTGGTCCGGAGGAGAGAGGGGCACAGGCTGAGAATGGTCGGGAGGTCCCCTGGGCCCTGTGTGGTGAGAGGAGGCCCAGAGCAGGGCCTTCTAAAATCCGAGGCCTCGAAAGCAGGGTCCCGGGCTGCCTAGGTCTAGGGCAGGACCGAGGGTCATCGAGGATGGGTGGCCTGGGATTGCTGGCACCAATTCCTGTTACCTCAAGTGGGGGCCTGCAAAAGAAGGGATTAGGATGAGGAGGCAATGTCTCCCTTAAGGAATTCTGGCTGTGACTCGGTTGTAGGGAGGGGGCTGTACATTTCAATGCAGGCAAGTCAGGCCCTGGGCATGTCCTGGCTCCTGTCTTGGAAGCTGGTGAACACCCTTAGCCAGTGTGGCCGAAGACAGCATTCCGGGCCAGTGCAGGCCTCCTGCACGGGTATAGCACAGCCCTTTGCCTCTCACTATATGGGCTGTGCCAGGACATAGTACCTTGACCTTCAAGTTCTTTTTTTTTTTCCAATTGAGACAGTTTTTCTCTGTCACCCAGGTTGGAGTGCAGTGGTACGATCTCAGCTCACTGAAACCTCCACCTCCTGGGCTCAAGGGATCCTCCTGCCTCAGTCTTCTGAGTAGCTGGGATGACAGGCACCTGCCACCATGCCTGGCTAGTTTTAAAAAATACTTTGTAGAGACAGAGTCGCCCAGGCTGATCTCAAACTCCTGGGCTCAGGCAGTCTTCCCACCTCTGCCTCCCAAAGTGCTGGGATTACAGTTGTGAGCCGCCACACAGCCCCCCAGGTTCTTATCACTCACCAGAGAATGTTCTCAGCTTGTTTTTCTGTGTGTGGCCAACCTGGAGGCCCAGGGCTGGGTTCCCATGCGGCCTCCTTGCCACAGGGTCCAGGAAGGCTGTTTCTAAACCCTCTCGGCAGGAAGATACACTTCTGGTGGGATTCAGGTGGAAAGAGAACCCCTCATTACTGGGGAGCAGGCTGGAGTCCGTGCGCTTGGATAGTTTTCCCGCAGAGAGGGACTTCACAAGCCTGAGAAAGAACAGTTCCACTGGGAACAGAGGAGGAGTGAACAGGACAGAGACACAGACAGGCAGGACTTTTCTGAACAGTCATTTGAACCAGAGAACAATTTTTCAATGGACAATAAATGTTGCATATAATTGAAATCTCGGTTACATTCCCTGAAAATTGCTTTCTGTGCAACCTGAGATAAGAGACACTCCTGGAGCTGCGGTTTCCTCATCTATTACACAGGGGTTATAAGGCCTTGCTGTCTCTATCCGGGATGACTGGGAAATTTCTCTGGAAAACAGCTACAAATGCAAAGGTGAAGTATTTGATGATATGTATATGAGCACTTCCCAGTGGGTTTTGTGGTCTGTGGGCGTTTCCATAGATTGATAGGTCTTAATACTTTAAAAAAGATTCCTTGGTTAATTAATTTGATGAAACACTGGGTTAAACACAGTTAAGCAGATTTCCTTATTACAGGACTTCTCAAGGCCTTTAATATGTTAATATGCATTGAAAATCGCCAGGAGAGGAATATTATATGTGGCATATCTCAGACACATTTACCTAGAGAAGGGGTTGTAGTGTGTGTGTGTGTGTGTGAGAGAGAGAGAGAGAGAGAGAGAAAGAGAGAAAGAGAAGAAGGAAGGAAAGAAAGAAGGAAGGAAGGAAAAGGAAAGGAAAGGGAAGGAAGGAAGGAAGGAAGGAAGGAAGAAAGGAAGGAAGGAAGGAAGGAATTTCATGGGGTTAGTTCAGGGAAATTCAGTGGTGAATTTCAACAGCCAGTGAAGAATGCTGTTCTACATAGATGCAGGTATTTTTTCCACCATGCCAGTTTCACAGTGCAAACTGAGTCTAACAGGTTGGATTAATTTGGGGATATGCATTGCTCCACTCAGACAGTCACTGCATAGATTGCCAGGGTGATGGAAACTAATTCAGAAAAGCGGGGGAAGTCTGTGCCTTGCAAAGCCCCCAAATACATGGCTGCTTTGAGGATTTTCTTTTGCTCAAAGGATTTAGGGTGGGGGTGGGGAGGGGGGAGGATGGGAGGTGCTTCTTTTGCTTTGAATAAAATTGCAACCTGGAGGCCAAATGACAGGCTTCTCAGGGTATGGCTGGAGAAGTGCAAATGAGAAACCGTTCTGTTTTGGTGAGTGTTTTGGCTTTGTTTTTGATGAGTTTTGATCAATCAGTTTGCTTTTTTTTAAAATACAATTTTTAAAATGCTCTTATAAAACACATTAAATTATTGAAATTCCTGCAAGAGAATGTGTTATTGCGCATAGAAAGCACTCTAGGTCTGAACTCCTCATTCCCAGAGACACGGTGTTTTCCCAACATGCATTTCAGTAACATGAGGTGTCTTCGGTGCATCCGGTGACCTTTGGTCATAGCAGAGTAGCCTGGGCTGTGTGGGAGACAGGTTCTGGGTGAGTGCGTGCGTGACGAGGCGTGGGCCCTGGTTCCCTCTTGGCGCTGTTCTGTCTGCTTTTTCACTGGAAGAAGTGAAGTCTCTTGTCTAATTCTGTCACCAATACTAAATGGCCTTTCTATATTTTGACACACTGAATCACCATGTCCGAGTGTGTTCCATTATGTATGATGGCTCATGTTCGGGGATGATGAATCATGACTTTTTTTTCTGAGCCCCTGCCTCCGGGCAGGGCCTCCCTCCTCTCCTATTCACACTTCTTTGAAGCTGGACCCCTGGGTGCGGGGGCCCACCAGGAGCACCGTGAGAAGTGGAAACGCAGATGAAAGAGCAGCTCTGGAATCTCCCAGACCTGTGGGCACGCAAATTCCTGCTCCGTGGACAAATGGCAGAAAGACAACTAGATGCAGCAGAAAACAGAGCATCCTTGGGCCAGGTCTCCATGGCAGCTAGGAGGGGGAAGAGAGCTGCTCCCCCTCCAGCCTGCACCTAACCAGGGAGCCTGGTGTGCAGAGAGCAGAGCCCGGTGCAGCAGCGTCTTTCCTCTGCCACACATCTGCCTGCTCGGATCCAGGCTGGGAATCAGCTCCCACCCCAACTCTCCAGGGAAGACATGACTCTTACACAGCTCCAGGCCCATCTCCTGGGCTCCTTCCCCGTTGCCTGGGATGGCTGCATGTGGTGGCCTGGGCCTCCTCATGCTTCCCTAGCCTCCACGTGGTGCCCAGGCCTGGGCGGGCGGTCTGTGGGGAGGACACGGGCTCACCAGCGTGCAGTTGCCACGAACCAGCCTCCTGCAGCTCATGTGTGGGTGATCGGCCAGCATATCCTCCTCTGAGCCTTGGCTCTGACCCTGACTAGGTGGGAAGGCAGCCCATGAGATGCCGTGTCGGACCAGCCCCCGAGAGGCCCCTCCCCAGCCCACCTCTCTCTTAATCTGGTCCCATCTGTTTTACTTTCCCTTCCTTCAAAAGGCTCCCTGGGCAGCCGCCTTGGGCCTTAGGCTGGGGCAGGGCCCTCCCCTCTGCTGCTCTCCTCTTTTCAGACACTGAGTGAGCCTTTACTGTCATCACCCACCTGGGGCAGCCTCCCTGTTAGACCAGGATTTTATTTACTTTCACATGCCCGGCACTCAGAGCACGGAGCTAGTAAGCCCACTGGCTTTCCAGGTCTGAAGCCTGCCATCCGGTCAGCACAGCCTCCCCATTGCTGTCAGGGCCGCTCGCCACTCCAGGCCACCTCTGGCCAGAGCAAGGACACAGGACCCGGTGGTGCAGGAGAAGACTGTCCTGCTGGAAAAGGGGGTGGCCCTTGCCATCTAACCTGCAGTCAACTGCACCTGCCACACTGGCCCTTCTGCTGCAGCAGTCCAGGTTCCAGCTGCCTGTGCCCAGGTGGTCCTCCCGTGAGCACCTCTTCTAAGGACTTCAGCCTTGCAATTGTTGCAGGACTGCCATGCTGAGAAGCACAGGCATTGTGCACAGACTTGACATCTGGGGCCACTGCCCCAGCAGGGGGACGGAATTCCTCTGCTCTGGGGGCCTGGTGTCTACCATGCTGGATGGCCCTCCCAAGCGCCCCACCCCTCACTCCCCAGGTGCTCCTATTCGGGTTTGAGCTTTGCTAAGCACCACCCCTGCTCTGTGTTGGGTGTTGGGGCATCTCCCAGAGTGTCCCACCATCTGTGACCCCATAGGAGGAAGAAGGGGCTCCAGGGCTCTCATTTGCTGAGGGCTTCAGAAGCATGAGCTCATGCCATCCTTGCAAACCTCCAGCAAAGTGAGTGTCATATTTCTGTTTACAGATGAGGAAACAGAGAAGTTAGGTACCTTGCTCAATGCCCTAGAGGTAGTAAGTGGCAGAGCTGGGATTCAAACCTAGAAACACCTGTCTCCTTATTGCATGCACCGTGTTAGACTCTGGAGAAGCCTGTTGTGGATTGTCTCTGCCATGAGACCTCACAGACCCTAGGAGAGAGACGCTGTTTGCTATGGTTTGAATGTTTGTCCCCTCCAAAACTCATGTTGAAATTTAATTGCCCTTGTAGCAGTATTAAGATGTGGGGCCTTTAAGCGGTGATTAGGCCACGAGGGCTCTGCCTGCAGGGATAGGATTAATGCCATTATAAAAGGCCAAGTTCAGCTTCCTTCTGTCCCTCTTTGCCCTTCTGCCTTCTGCTGTGTGCTGATGCAGCAAGAAGGCCCTGGCTAGAGGTTGGGGGTTGGGGTTGGGAAGGCCTTGAACTTCCCAAGCCCCAGAACTGTGAGAAAATAAATTTCTGTTCATTAAAGATGGGCTAGTCTCAGGTATTCTGTGATAGTAACACGCTACTGCTGCATGTTACAGACAAGACACTATTGCTGTCTGTTTCACCGGTGAAGAAATTGAAGCCCAGAGAGACCAAGCAACTTACACAGCTGGGAAGTGGCAGGGACAAAATTGGATCCCAGTCTGTCTGTCTGGAGCTGTGCTCACACTGCCTGCTGCCTCCCACCAGCCGAGCACACCAGAGGCCCGATCAATCCTTAGGGGTGCCATCCTTCAGGTGGCCTCGCCTCTGTCTGCAGGACAGGCTTGGCACCAAGCGATATGCTGTATTTTCCTTTAGAGGTGAACCCTGTCCTCCGTGGAGGGAGGCAAGCCTTTTTTCTTTGAATTTTTTTTTTTTTTTGCGATGGAGTCCCACTCCATCCCCCAGGCTGGAGTGCAGTGGCACGATCTCGGCTCACTGCAAGTTCCGCCTCCCGGGTTCACGCCATTCTCCTGCCTCAGCCTCCCGAGTAGCTGGGATTACAGGCACCTGCCACCACACCTGGCTAATTTTTTTGTATTTTTAGTAAAGATGGGGTTTCACCGTGTTAGCCAGGATGGTCTCGATCTCCTGACCTCGTGATCCACCCACCTTGGCCTCCCAAAGTGCTGGGATTACAGGCGTGAGCCACCGCGCCCGGCCTTCTTGTTGAATCTTGATCACAGCTGAGGCTAGCTGTAGCAGGGGGTTCAACAGAGAAGAGAAATTAAGGCCTCTGAGCCATTTGTGCTGATTTTCCTATTAAGCTGTTGTTACTACCCAGGCTGAGGCCGCCAGACTTGGGATAATGACTGGTTTTGCAGATCAGCAGGGTGTAAAGGAGATTCTGCTGTTGGTAAACAGTTTGGCAATTTGAAGAGCAAATTGTGGCCTGCACGAGGAGCGGGGCGGATGCCAGGCTACCCCCGTGGAAACACTGGGGAAGGAAGCGGCGTCTGCAGCGGAGGCGAGAGGCTGGAGGGAGAGAGGTGATGGCAGGAGGCAGGCGGAGTCGGCATGGACCGGGCACCATCCCCACAAACTTCCAGCCCTGTGGGCCGCCAACATGCTGGGGCTGAGGGGTCTTGTTCTGGCATGTGGTCCGATGGGAGACAGGCACGTGGGTGGGTTCTTAAATACAACACACAAACACAGTGCGACACCACTTTATACCCACCAGAATGGCTATTACCCCAAATCAGAAAATAACGAGTGTTTGTGAGGATATGGAGAGGTCGGAACTCTTGTGCACCATTGGTGGGAATGTAAAATGGAGGAGCTGCTGCGGAAAACAGTCTGGGGGGTCCTCGAAAGATTCATCGCAGGATTATCAGAGCATCACAGAATTCTCATATGATCCAGCAATTTCTCTTTCGGGTATACGTGAAAGAATTGAAGACAGGGACTCAAGCACAGTTTTGCACAGCTGTATGTATACTAGCATTATTCACAATAGTCAAAGGTGGAAACAACTATCCATTAGTGATGAATGGATAAAAAAAGCTGATGTGGTCTCTCCATACAGTGGAATATTATTCAGCCTTATTAGAAGGGAAGGGAATTCTGACGTATGCCAGCACATGGATGAACCTTGAAGACATTATGTTTTTTTTTTTTTTTTTTTTTCGGAGTTTTAATGTATAATATATAATGTATGTCATAGGATATATATTATAGTATATATATAAAACAAGTTAAAAAATAGACTATATATATTCCAAAATGACAGAGATTTTTTTTTTTTTTTTTTT
>NW_012118821.1:3376742-3389417 GCF_000951035.1 Colobus angolensis palliatus | reverse complement strand
TTAGCCAGGATGGTCTCGATCTCCTGACCTCGTGATCCGTCCGTCTCGGCCTCCCAAAGTGCTGGGATTACAGGCTTGAGCCACCGCGCCCGGCCAAAGACATTATGTTAAGTGAAATACAGCAGTCACAAACAGACAAGTGCTGTGTGATTCCACTTCTGTGAAGTGCCTAGAGTAGTAAAATCCACAGTGATAAAGGCAGAATGCTGGGTGCCGGGGCTGGGGGTGGGTAGGGAGTTGTTGTTTGAGGGGTAGAGAGTTTCGGTTTGGGAAGATGAATCAATTCTGTGGATGGATGGTGGTGATGGTTGCACAACAATGTGAGTGGACTTAATGCCACTGACCTGTACACTGAAAAATGATTAAAATGGTAAATTTTATGTATATCCTGGCGATGACAAAATAGTGCTCAGGTAGGATTCCGGAGCCCCAAATCTGCACAATGAGGCTGCAGCCAATTCCTCTGGGGGTGGGGGGTGGCGGCAACAGGTTCTAGTGAAAAAATACTTGTGGTGAGGACTGGTTAACTCATTCATAAACTAGCAAGCGCTGGCTGCACCTGCTCTCTGTGGGACCCTGGGAGACAGCCAGCTGTGGGTGCCTGAAGGTGGGTTTCAGCACCACTGCAGGTGAGGAAGAAGGGTTGGGGGGGATGGGAGTGGGAGGTCTCCCCAGGCCTCAGAGACCAGCTGACATCAAGGGAAAGCAGGGGCTCCCTGCAGGGGGTTTGTGCCTTTCCCATTAGGCCCTTATCAACAGCGCAAGTAATTTCAGGTTTGGCTGGAAAAAATTCACTCAATCAGCCGGCGTCTATCATTTCCCTGTAATGACTGTGTTTTGCTCCGGCTGTGAGATGCCCTGAAGCACTTATTTTCTTGAACTCAGAGCAGCTGCAAGGGCCGACTGCGTGAGCTGCCTTGGCAGGGGTCACACTTCCTGCCGTTTTCTTTCTCCTGCAGGAATTTAGCTGTCAGCGCCAGGTGAATCAGGTCCCTGCGGCAGGTTCCTTCTCCCCAGACCCCTGCTCAGCTGTTGGGATGAAGGCTAGGTGTCACCCCCAACCCAGAGGAGAGGTGGTTAATCAGAGTGATGATGATGAAGATGGCAATGACCCCTTTGAGGTGCACAGCCCTTTACAGTTGACACCTCCTATTCCTGGTTATCTCATTTGAGGTGCACAGCCCTTTACAGTCGACATCCCCTATTCCTGGTTGATCTCATTTCACCTTCACAGCCATCCCAGAGGTTCATGGGTTATCCTTATTTTCCAGGGAAGACTCGGAGACAGTCAAGAAATGCATCACCCAAATGGCCACCGGTACAGACACTCTAACACCGGCGTGACTGATTCCATCACAGAGTTCACCCCATGCATGGGAGTTGGGGATTTTGTGGCTTGATGATAAGCCTTTTGTCCTCCATAAAACAGGTGCGACAAAGCCTTCCCAATTGGCCTCCTGGGCATGGTGAGAAGAACGGGAGGGCACGAACTGGGAGGAGCTATTGGATAGGAGAAAGGGTCAAAGGTGGCACGGCTGCAACTGACCTCCAGCTAATTCACTGCACCTGCTTCAGGACAAGTTCCAACGCTGGGGGTCAGCCTTGAACACAGGGAAATGGGGGTGGGGCACAGGCATCAGGCCAGGGTCATGGGCCAATTCACATTCGTTATAAAGGAACAAAAACCAGTGATTTCCTCTGAGATACAATCAAGCAAGTTTCCAATAGCAGCTGATGTCACAGAGGGGAGCCACGCAGAGTGAATGGTGGAAACACTGATTGACACTCTCATTGGGAAGAGGCCAGAAGAAGCAAGCATTAACACGTGGCTGTCGACTAGATACTGGGCCTGGTCCTCGCTGTGCTCCAGGGCTGGGGTCAGCAGGGCTGATAACCTCATTTGCAGAGCCCACGGTGACCTGGAGTCATTTCATTACTCCCTTTGTCAGAGGCGTTTGAACCAGAGCGACTCCATCTTGAATAGGGGCTGGGTAAAATAAGACTGAGACCTACTGGGCTGCATTCCCAGGAGGTTAAGGCATTCTTAGACACGGAATGAGATATGAGGTCAGCACAAGATACAGGGCATAAAGACCTTGCTGATAAAACAGGTTGCAGTAAAGAAGCTGGCCAAAACCCTCCAAAACCAAGATGGCGATGAGAGTGACTTCTGGTTGTCCACACTGCTACACTCCCACCAGCGCCATGACAGCTTACAGATACCGTGGCAATGTCAGGAAATTACCCTATATTGTCTAAAAAAAGAAAAAGTCATGAATAATCCACCCCTTGTTTAGCATATCATCAAGAAATAACCAAAAAAACGGGCAACTGGTGGCTCTCGGGCTGCCCTGCCTATGGAGTAGCCTTTTTTTATTCCTTTGCTTTCTTAATAAACTTGCTTTCACTTTATGGACTTACCTCGAATTCTTTCTTGCGTGAGATCCAAGAACTCTCCCTTGGGGTCTGGATTGGGACCCCCTTTCTGGTGACACCTTTGGTTTCCAAGAAGGAGGTTGCATATGACTAATAAGAGCGTGGCATTTGACTCAAGCCTGAGAAGGTTCTAGGGTGAGAGTGAGTAGTGAGGGGCTGCTGGGGGTTCAGGAGTAAAGTGCCCAGGGAAAGCGGGCTTCTGCAGTTTAACCATCCCAGAATCCCTGTCCCTCTTTTGGGGAACCATCCCTCACCTGCTCGATGCCCGTATGTTCTGCTCAGGGCAGCCTCACTCCCCCTCACCTGAGACCTTTGGCCCTCTATTCCAGAGGTGGCATGGAACCAACTAGAGTCCACACTCCCTGGGTCAAGGATGGGAGAGATCCAAGCCAGAGAGCCCTCTCCATGGCGGGGGCTTCTGGCGACAGGCATATTCTCCACCGGGGTTGTGGAGGTGGTGGAGTGTGAGGCTGTAGAAGCTGGCAGAGGCCTTTGCAGCCGTGCGTGCCTTGCTAAAGGAGGAAAGCAATGGCCAGGAGAGCGGCCGGAGAGAGTCCAGCCTCAGGACATCCCTTGAGCCCCCACATCCTGCTGTGCCTGCATCCCCCACCCTCCATGGACTCCCCGGTGTTACTAGCCAATAAACTCCCTTCTCTGCTTACACTAGATGGAACTGGGTTCCTGTCATTAGCAACCAAAAGTGCTCCAGCTAAAAATACACTCGAGATTTTAACTTCTTTAAACCCTCTTCTACATTATAAATTGCTCTTTTAAATATAATATTTAGTGGTGGTAATAATTTATTCTCAGGTCTTTGAATACGATGTTCTGTTTCATAGGAAACTGGAATCGAATGGGGAAGCATTGGATGAAGGTGGTCCTGGCCCACTTGCTTCCCAGGGGCCTGGCATGTGAATAGGGATGCTTTGGCCAAATGCCCTTGGTAGCCATCATGGCCCCAGGGCCTGCGAGGAAGAAATCATCCTTTGACGACTGACCTGGGGTAGCGGGGGTCATGGAGGCCCTGAGTGAGGGGGCATCATCAGGGAAGATTGTCCCAACCCACCAGGAGGGGCGAGAATGGGCACAGTTACCTTTCGCAGCATCCCGGGGTAGGTGCTGTGCTGGGCCCTCAGGATCATCAGGCCTCTCCATGCTCGGCAGTCAGGCAGCAGGAAGGTGTCACTCTCCCCATCCTCCCTGGCATGTGAATAGGGATGCTTTGGCCAAATGCCCTCGGTAGCCATCACCTCCTTGCCTCAAACTCCATCCTGCTGCCAAGAACCAGGGGCTCAGACTCCATTGGTCTTCTCTTCCTTTCATGTCCCCCTGTGGATTAGAGGGACATTGTCATCTCTGACCCTCACGGTGTTCCAGGAGAGAGCAGGAGAGAGATTGCTGTCCTCAGCCTGGAGGCGGGGCAGAGGGGATGAGGACCAGAGGGCCAGGTGCCTTGTCCAGGAGACTTGGGATGTCCCTGGGACCCAGGTCTCCCTAACTGTCTGCCGTGGGCCGAACTGGGTCCCCCAGAAAGATACTCTAAGTCTTAAACCCCTGTGACCTTGTTTGGAAATGGAGTTCTTCGCAGACGAAATCCAGTTAAGATGAGGTCACCCTGCAGTAGGTTGGCCCCGGAATCCAATGACTGCTGTCCTTGTGAGAGAGGAGCATAGACCCCCAGGGAGAATGTCAAGTGACAACAGAGGTTGGAGTGGCGTGGCCACAAGGCAAGGAGTACCTGGGGCTACCAGAAGCTGGAAGAGACAAGGAAGGACTCCCCTCACCCCCAGCCCCAGAGGCTTTGGAGGGAGCTGAGCCCTGCTGACAGCTTGAGTGTGGACTTGTAGCTTCCAGAATGAGGAGACAGTGCATCTCTGCTGCAGCTGTTGTTTTTGAGACAGAGTCTCCCTCTGTCGCCCAGGTTGGCGTGCGATGGCGGGATCTCAGCTCACTGCAGCCTCTACCTCCTGGGTTCAAGCGATTCTCCTGCTTCAGCCTCCCGAGTAGCTGGGACTACAGGTGCCCACCATCATGCCCAGCTAATTTTTGTACTTTTAGTAGAGACAGGCTTGCCTCAAACTCCTGACCTCAAGTGACCTGCCCGCCTCGGCCTCGCAAAGTGCTGGGATGACAGGCGTGAGACACCGTGCCCGGCCCCATCTCTGTTGTTTGAAGCCACCCAGTCTGTGGAACTCTGTTAAGGCAGAGTCATAGGGAACTCACACACCCTGTAAGCTCAGCGTGACCCGGCCACCGGGACATGCAGCTGGGAGTGCTAAGTGGGGAAGCGGGGCGGGTGAGGGAGGGAGAGGACTGCCCACTCTAGGTCATGAACGCCCCAGAGTCAGCCTTGGCCCATTAAGGAAGGAGTAATAACACCAGCCTGCTCCCCTGCCCTCTCCTGAGGCTGGGCTGTCATCACAGAGCGCTAATGACACCTTCCCTTTGAATTGGAAACAATGTCCTCCCAGCAGCAGCGGCAGCGCTGAGCCAGAAGCACAGGAATGCTTTCAAAGGAGGGAGGGTGTGACCCCAAGAGAGATTCAGATGTTCATGAAGCAGGCCTCCCTGCACCTGGAGCACCAGGCTGGGTTAACCCCCTCCACCCCAGGAGCTGTCAGGCAGCAAGCTCCCTCCATTCAAGGTTCCCTTGCCCCCCCCCAGGCAGACTAGCCAAGGCTCAGAGGCCACGGCCTCTCTCGCTCCTCTCCCCTCTCTCCAGCCCCCCTGACTGCAGTTGCTGGTGGCTGCTTTGTTCTGAGGCCAAGTCCTCCCTTTATCCCCTGTCCCAGCTCCAATGTCCTGGCTGGGAGGTGCTGGGCTGAGGCCACCAGGCCCTTTGCACCCGGAGCCTGCCTCCCAACGCCCCTGCTGACCCTGGTCTTGGTTTTGTGCTTTCAGTGGGACTCACTACTCTGCCCTGTGCAAGGATGCAGACGTGCCAAGACCCCAGCACAGGCTTGCCTGACTTTGTGTCACTCCCCCAGACATTCCCAGCATGTGAAGGTCCAGGAGTCACTAGAAGCCCAGATGGCTGTTCCCCAGCCTGAATCCTCCGCCTTCTGAGCCTCCAGAGTATGCAGCTGAGTTGGTTATGGCCCTGAACTTTGCAAGCCTCTTAAACAGCATTTCAGCTGTGACCTGGAAGCTTTTGAAATATTAAAATCTTGTTAGCTCCCTGAGCTTTTCCAGGGCTTCGGAGTCCAGTGACTTCCTCTGGTTTCACAAGTCAAATTCAGGCCATAGCCGTTCGCCTCCCTTTGCAGGGTGAGCTGGGGCTGCAAGAGGACGCCTCTCCCCATCTCCATCACCTTCCCTTAGCTCTTGGCCTGATGCCCGGTGAGGACTTATGGGTCCTCTCCTGATCCACCTCACCTTGGCCGTGGCACCCTGACGGGGAGTCCTGGCAGCCGCAGCGGCCCCCACAGTGGGCGGAGCTCTGACCCCACTTTATTAGTGGGACCCAACCCAGCCAGCGCTAGCCAGGCTCGCCAGGTCTGTCTGTTGCCTGCCTTGGGATTTCTGCCAGTGTTCCACGAGTCACAGCAGACGAGGCGTTCCAGTTATCCACCGCTGTAAGAAATCACCACAAAACACAGTGGCTTAAAGCACCAAGATTTTATTCTCTCTCACGGCTTCTGTGGACAGGAATTTGGGACACACCCAGCTGGAAGGGCCTAGCCTGGGACCTCAGATGGTTGCAGTCAGACATGCCCAAAACTGAAACAGTGGGGCTGAAGCCTCTTTTCTTGTAGCCTCTACTCTTCTCAAAGCCAGAGGAGGAGCCACAGAGGGTTGCTAAGTTGCCTTCACACCTGGGGAGGAAATTTAAAAAAATAAGGACCCACCATCCGTTCTCCCCATCACTTCATAAAAGAATGGATGTGCCGGGTGCAGTGACTCATGGTTGTAATCCCAGCATTTTGGGAGGCTGAGGCAGGAGGATCGCTTGAGCCCAGGAGCTTGAGACCAGCCAGGGCAATATAGAAAGACCGTGTCTCTACCAAAAATCTTAAAAAGTAGCCGGGCATAGTGGCATGCTTCTACAGTCCCGCCTACTCTGGAGGCTGAGGTAGGAGGATTGTTTGAGCATGGGGGTCAAGTCCTCAGTGAGCTGTGATCATGCCATCATGCTACTGCACTCCAGACTGGACAACAGAGTGAGATCTTATCACTTTAAAAAAAATGGATGTAGTTATACATCTGAGTGCAAAGGTCAGTTATTTACTGACATATTAGCTTTAGAAAAAACTCACCCCACAGATATTGTTGTCCTTTTGTTCCAGACCAGCAAAAACTTGATCCCAGAGGCACATCCCTGGTCCTGGACTCTCCTTTCACAGGGTTGGTTGGAGCAGGACTCCAAGGTCAAGGTTCCTAAACAGCATGGCCCGACCCCAGGCAGCCCCTGTACACTTCCTCCTGGCTGCAGGACAGAGACCTCTGGCCAGTCAAGGCCACAGATTTCAAAGAAAACCCATTAAGAGCTGCTTGCCTGTCTCTGGGGGAGGGAAAATGCTGAGGGCAAGGCGCACACAGGCCGGGAATCTGCCCCCGCGCCCTGCTACCCTGTGAGAACAGAGGCACTTAGTGTCGTTCAGGATTCACTCTTTTGTCTCCCAGGATCCCTCCCCTTAGAGCTTGCCTTCTTAGAGGCCCTGGCTCTGAGTCACTGCCTGGCTCCTCACCGGCTGCAGGAAGCCCGTCCTTCTCCTTGGAGCTGAGCACTTCTTGCCCCTTAATTGAATGACCCCCTACCGTGGTTTGTCCCCCTCATCTTCCATTTGCAGGAAGCGTTTCTTTTCTGTCTCCTCTTCCAAAAGGTCATTTAAAATCAGATCTCAGCTATGGGGCACAGGCTTTGAGACTTTTTGTTTTGACAGCCTGGAAGCTTCCTTCTTGTTCTGTTCTGTTCCAACCAGGAGAGGTCGTGCCCAGGTGCCTCATGGGTGATGGACAGTTAGAGCCAGCGCCATGGCTCCCGAGAGCCTGGAATTCCATGGGGGGAATGGTGCAAGCTGGTTGTTAAAATGTGGTTGCTTGGCCGGAGTATTTATACCATTGAAATGGGAACCATCCCACGCAGTGGTGGACCCCACTTAGTGAGAGGGGTTCAGCCCCGGCTCGCACTGGAATGCGCCTGGGTCCTGCCACAAACTAATCAAATCGAAGTCCCTGGGAGTGAGGCGGGTGCGCTGGCATTTTAAATTCCCCTGGTGATTTCAATGCACAGCCGAGGTTGAGACCAGGGCGAGGGACTCCTGTGTAGAGATGTTTGCCCCAGGAGACACGACTGGTGGGGAACTCCCGCCCAGGCCCCACTGCTCACTGCCCAGAGTGGGGCTGAGGGCTGTCTGGGAGTAGGGGAAGACTTCTTCATTGGAAAAAGCTGATCTATGTCCCAGACCAGCACCTGATTCCAAGGCCAGTTATTTACCCAGTTATTTAACTGAGCTCTTTATCTTCTTGGTCAATAAAAAGCACCAGGAAAGCTCTGACATCAGGGAGGGGTGGCCAAGCACACCTTTCCTGGGAAGCACAAATACACCATGTTTATTAAGGTGCTTGGCGACCTGGGGCGGGTCCCTGCCCTACCCGCAGCATCTGTCTCCAGGTGTAAATGCGGGTTTTTTTGCTGAGAGATGGCAAGGCCTCGCCAGCGCTGCCACCTCAGACTGCCCAGGCTGAAACCATGGCCTTTTTTCTTTCAAACACACAGACTCAGAAGGGAGGAGCTCAGCCCAAGGCCCCAGGGAGGGGAGCTGGGCCGGGCTGCCGCTGAGGTACAGGCTGTAGGTGCCCTGTCTCAGATGGTTCTGCAAAGAAGCTCCGAGACTGGGCCTCCAGGGCCTGAGGAGAAGTGTGAACGGGGGAGGGTGGGGGGCTCCACAGGGGATCGGGGCGGAGCAAGCCAGGAACCCACCGTTTCAGGATGTCTTCACTCTTGTTGGCAGCAGCCTCAAAAGCTGAATGGAGCCACCTTCATCATCCTCTTCTAAATGATCTGATTAAAGTGAGGCCTTGCTGGGGAAACTGAGGCCCAGCCACCAACAGCAATCATGATGCTCCTGTAGCTCCCTTCCCCCAGTTTGCTCCCAGAAAGGACTACATTGTCAACAGCCGTAGGCTGACTCTCATTCCCACGTCCAGGCCCTGGCCAAGGCCATTGCTGGAGCCCAGCTAGGTGCTTCTGCTGTGCCCCACCCGGGAGCCGTGCCCCCATCCCTCCTCCCTGCAGCACCCACTGACTTGCCTGGCCACGGGGCCTGGGCCCTCGCTGTTGCGGTGCTTCCCATTCTGTTCCGTTTCATTTGGAATTGTTCTTCCAGTGTTTAGAGTGTTCCTAGAAAGGGACTGTAAGCTCCCTCAAAAGAAAGGTCATTCGGTATCCTGTCCCGATTACCAATTCAGGCAACACAGAGAGAAGGGAAATGAGTGGGACTTGGGCTCAGAGAGTCCTGAGTCCAAATCCTGATCTAGTCCATTAGCAGCCTGAGCCTCTTATTCACCCACAGAGTGGATGATCGCTTCTGTAGGAAAGGCTGCAAGTTCTTCCCCAGATATCCATTTCTTTGTCTTTCCAGGTACACTCCACACCCCTTCCTTTTTTTTTTTTTTTTTTTTTTTTTAGACTAGGTCTTGCTCTATTGCCCAGGCTGGAGTGCAGTGGGTCAATCTTGGCTCACTGTAACCTCAAACTCCCAGGCTCGAGGGATCCTCCCACCTCAGCCTCTGCAGAAGCTGGGACTACAGGAGTATGCCACCACACCCAGCTAATTTTCTTGCTATTTTGTAGAGATGAGGTCTCACTGTGTTGCCCAGGCTGGTCTAGAACTTTTGGACTCAAGCAGTCTGCCTGCCTCAGCCTCCCAAAGTGCTGGGATTACAGTGTGAGCCACCACACCTGGCCTCCAGGAGCACTTTCCATCCTCCCAACAGCTCGGTGTGAGCGAGCTTCAGCCAACTGAAGGCAAGTGGAGCAAGGCATGCAATTCCTGCATCAAGGATGTTTTATTATAGAAATAGCTGGGTCCCCTCCAAGCTCTGCCAAGCTTTTTCCAGCTGAAAACAGGGGAGATTGAGGCCCTCGTGGTTGGTGACCCTGGGATGGAAGGAGCCTGGGTCTCTGTGTGGTCACTGCACAGAGGAGAGCTTCTGCTGGCCAGGGACATCTACCTTGACTGGGTGTGAATGTTGTTGTCAAGCCGGTATACATTTTGGGTCTATTTGTCACAGCAGCTAGAGGTATCTGAACTAATACGCTGCCTCACAGCTTTGTTGGGAAGATGAAACGAAGTATGTGAAAGGCCTGGCACAGTGCCTGGGACACAGAAAGTGGGGCACTTACAGATTTTAGTTTCTTTCTTTTCTAATTAAGATTAATTGTTCCCAAACACACAGGTAGACATGGCCTCAGTCCTTTTTTATGACTCTGAATTGAAGGCTTAGCTTTAAATAATATTATTAATTAACAGAAATGACATATATCATCGTAAGTATTTTATAATTAGTAGAAGCTTAGACTTTCTTAGAAATCCAGTCTTTAAGGGGCCACTGGCAAAGCTGCACCAATCAAGAGCTTTGGGCTGCAAGCAACAGAAATTCATTTGAAACTGGCTTAAGCAGGCGGGCATGGTGGCTCATGCTTTTAATCCCAGCCCTTTGAAAGGAGGCTGAGGCGGGCAGATCATTTGAGGCCAGGAGTTTGAGACCAGCCTGGTCAACATAGTAAAACCTTGTTTTTACTAAAAATACAAAAATTAGCCAGGCGTGGTGGTGGGCACCTGTAATTCCAGCTACTCAGGAGGGTGAGGCAGAAGAATTGCTTAAACTCAGGAGGCAGAGGTTGCAGTGAGCCAAGATTGTACCACTGCACTCCAGCCTGGTAACAGAATGAGTGAGACTCCATCTCAAAAGCAAAATAAAACAAAACAAAACAACAAATAAAATATACTGGCGTAAGTAAAATAAACAATTGAATGATACGTAAATCCACACATAGCAACGGATAGGCTTGTGATGTGTCATCAGGTACGGCTGTATCCCGGCACTTAGATGGAGCTTCCAGAGCTTTCTCCCCACCTCTTGGCTATTGTAGCTTATTCTGCAAAAAGATTCTCATGTGAGGTGGGCAGGATGGTCCCAAGAAGCCGTATAGCCACACCCTCTCATGATAATAATAAAACTGGCTGATGACGGTGGCTTCAGATTTGAAATAAAGTGGGTTTGCCACCACTTCACCCCTAAGCTAGGCTGAACTGCCTGCCAGCCCTGGCACTGCTGGACAAACACAGGCCTCCCTGAGAGCAGGCAGCGAGCAGCCCAGATCCAGGCTGGCTCAAAGGGGAGGAAGGCCTGGGAGGGATGGAGCCTTGAGCTCAGACCCTTCCGGAAACACCTGTCAGAGGTGCTGCTTCTCCTTCTGTCCCTCATGTTTGTGTTTCAAAAAGAGATTTTGGTTTCGAGTAACACACATTCGGCTGCAGTTTGAGCCCTGTCATCAGCAGTTATCAGACAGACTTACTGAAGCCTCCAGGTCCCCTTCCTAAAAACCCAAAGCAGAAATACCTGCTTCTTGTCCCTATGGCTAGTTGGATAGAAAACGAGGTCTTGGGGAATAGGCGGAAGGAAGTGGGAATGTTCTGGGCTGGAGCAGTAACGCTTGTGGAGGTCATGAGGGCCGTCCTCAACCTCCCTGTGCCGTGCAACTCTGGAAGGGGACCCTGGGATGGATACAAAGAAGCTGATTTTGCTCAAACTAAGGAAGCGCGTTTTGGAAGTCAGGGCACCCAGCGCTGGAAGGGCTCCTCTGGAGGCGCCGAGGGCCCCATCAGCGGCGGTGAGAGTAGGAGTTGGGAACGTCGGATGGAATCTGAATCCAAGTTCTGAGTGTGCAGGGCGGGCCAGCCCAGCCCCCAAGGCCATGTACTCATCTGTGCGGAAGGGAGAATGTCGTCCTCATAAGGAGATCAAATGAGGATAATTGGGGTGGTGCTTTGCAAACAGCAACATGCTAGGCAAATATTACCATCCCCAGCCCAGGAGACTTCAAGGGCTAAAGGCAACAGGAGCTTCAGGGTCAAGGTGGGGGTGCACCGGCAGGTGGAGTCAAGCTCGGAGGCCGCGCGGGGCTGTGCTGGCTTGCAAGCACAAGGTGCCCATGGGGTGCTGTTGGCCAGAGCTCTGCAGGTCCCTACAAAATACCAGGGCTGGCCCCTGGCCCCAAAGGGAGCTCACATCCTACTGTGGAGGGGAACAGAGATTGAACAAGGATGTAATAATGAGTGAGTTGTATCGTGGGAGAGAAGGTGGGCAGTGCAACAACGGCCCAGATTTATTTCTTTAAAAAACAACAAAAGGCTGGGCGCAGTGGCTCACGCCTGCAATCCCAGCACTTTGGGAGGTTGAGGCAGGAGATAGAGACCATCCTGGCCAACATGGTGAAATTCCGTCTCTACTGAAAATACAAAAAATAATAATAATAATAACTGGGCGTGGTGCGCGTGCCTGTAGTCCCAGCTACTTGGGAGGCTGAGGCAGGAGAATGGCATGAACCCGGGAGGTGGAGGTTGCAGTGAGCCGAGATCACGCCACTGCACTCCAGCCTGGCAACAGAGTGAGACTCCATCTCAAAAAAAAGCAACAACAAAAAAGAAAAAAAGTGGTGGCAGTTGGTGCTGTGAAAGAGAAAGTGGGACAGGATGAAGATTGTGAGTGTGCATGTCTGTGAGTGTGAGTGGGTGAAAGTGAAAGTGTGAGAGTGAGTGTGTGTGATTGTGTGGGTGTGAGTGAACCAGTGGGTGTGTATGTGTGTGTGAGAGTGGGAATGGGTGTGAATGTCTGTGACTGTGTGTGAATATGTGTGGGTGTGAGTGAATGGGTGTGTGACAATTTGAATGTGTGCATGAGTGTGTGTGTGTGAATGAATGTGTGAGTGTGTATGAGTGAGTGGGTGTATGAGTATGTATGAGTGTGTGTGAGTGAGCAGGTTGTCCAGACATTATACATTTTGAGTCTGGTGTGTGAGTGTGAGTGTGCGTGAGTATGTGTGGTGTGAGTGGGTGGGAGTGTGCATGAGTGTTTGTGGTGAATGTGAGTAGGTGTGAGTGTTCATGAGCGCATGTGGGTGAGTGTGAGTGTGAGTGTGCATAAGTATATATGGTGAGTGTGAGTGGGTGTGAGTGTGCATGAGTGTATGTGGTGAGTGTGAGTGGGTGTGAGTGTGCATGAGTGTATGTG
>NW_012118821.1:3333585-3376010 GCF_000951035.1 Colobus angolensis palliatus | reverse complement strand
ATGTGCATGAGTGCATGTGGTGTGAGTGGGTGTGAGTGGCATGAGTGTATGTGGTGAGTGTGCGTGGGTGTGAGTGTGCATGAGTGTATGTGGTGAGTGTGCATAAATGTGTGTCGGGGGAGGCTGCAGTACTACATCCAGGCCTCAAGAAGAAGCTGGGGTTTCAGTGGGAAGTGGAGGACTGGAGTGGGAGAGCTGGGGTGAAAAGCCCCAGTTGGAGCCGGCTGTCCTGGGGAGCCCCACTTCCACTGTAGCCACCTCCTCTACTGCAAGCTGAGCTCAGGAGCCTGGCAAGAGCAGTGGTGGGGCCAGGAGGTGGGGGACAGGTGCCAAGGCCAAACTATGCTAAGTGGAGGGACGTCTTTCCCATGGTCTCCAGGGAACCTTCATGTCCCTGTAGTGAGGGCCCTGCAAAGAGATAGTTGCAGCTCTTACCTGCATGGGGCACCCTGAATTGGAGCCCCACATCCACCCTCACCCCTCAGCCCTCCCCTAAATTCCCAGCAGTGAGGGAGCCAAGCAAAGCCCAGGGAGCACCCAGGGAGCCCCAGGTGGCCAGCTGCCTGAAGGGGCCTGGCTTGCGCCATGGCCATGGGCAGGGAGTGGTTTCTCAAAAAAAGAGGGCACTGGGCTGAGGGGTGTGAAGGAATAGCCCTGGGAGTTGGGTGGGAAACAGGGATCAAGGCCAGTGGGGCTTCTCCTGGATACCCCCAGCATCGTTCCCCTGCCCTGCTGCCCTGTGGCTGGAGAGGTTTGCCTTCCCCAGTGCCGGAGGATGGTCACCAGCAGGGGAGGAGGCCACACAGTGGCCGCAGCTTGGAAGGCCCCAGGTTGGAGGGGAAACTGCCCCCATGGTGGGTCTGTGGGCCTCCCAGTCTCAGGAGGGAACCAGGTCGTTTCAGGTCACCACAGGAAGTGTTGGATTCTCCACCCAGCAGGGCCTGCGGACTTCGTTTTATCAAACTCTCTGGAAGAACAAATCCATGTGGGTGTCCTTCTGGCTGCTCCTATCAGCTGGGCTCTAGGCCAGACCCTCCCTACTTTCCTGGAGACGTCCTAGGGGGAGGCGGTGGGCTATAGAGCCAGGAGCTAGCCAGTAGGGCAAAGGAGGGTTCTAATCCCCCTGGGCCCTGGCGCTGGGGAGTTAACTTTGGGGGACTTCACTTTCTTCTCTGAAAATGGGGAGCACAGATACCTCCTTCTAGGGTGGGGATCCAATGGGACCATAAAGAAGGCCTTTGGCCCAGCACCAGTTTGAGGAATTGCTCAGCAATTGCAGGCAGCTGGGGATGTGGGCTGAGGGCTTAAGCCTTGGACTGGGCTGCAGAGGTCTGGATTCTGGTCCCAGCCCCGCCACTAATAAGCTGTGGGGTGGCAGGCAAGCCTTTCAACATCTTGGGGACTGAGTTTTCTCATCTGTACCCGAGAGGTGCTATGCCAATTCCATCCTTTGGGGCTGTCCCGGGATAGCAGTTGGGAAGGGCTTCCTGGGTGAATGTGAGGCGTGACCAGGCATCTCTGCTCGGCTGCCTGCCGGGGGTTTCCAAGGGGCTCCTCACTAGCTCATTGTCCCCAAAAACGTCCTCCTCTTTCATCCCGGACCATCCCCGAAGGGGTAGGTGGTGCCGCCTGTCATGAGGCCCATGGCAGTGCCCTGTGGCTTCTGATGCGTGCCCTGCGGTTTACAGGCAGATCCACAGCTGTTCTTTCTTTGCCTTGCACTTCCTGTGGGCTACGCATGCTGCACCCATTTCACCAAGGG
Organism: Colobus angolensis palliatus; assembly: GCF_000951035.1. Lineage (NCBI taxonomy): Eukaryota > Metazoa > Chordata > Mammalia > Primates > Cercopithecidae > Colobus > Colobus angolensis. The sequence continues at coordinate 3,374,248 of NW_012118821.1, read as the reverse complement.
AAGACTGAGGTCCAGAGGGCGTGGGTGCGTGCGGGGGTGCACGCCGCTGAGTGCAGAGCCAGGGCTAGGCTAGGTCTCCGGTATGTGTCCTGTGTCCTGGACAGCTCTGGTGGGCATCTGCCACCCAGGACAGTGGAGAGAGCCTTCTGCCTCTCAAGGTGCCTGGCTCGAACGCTTGATTCCAGGGCCTAAAACCAAGTCCACTGCAGTTTCCACCACCTCCCAGCTGATTCGGTGGGGCTCCACCCAAACCAGGAATCACCATATTTCCCAATGAATTGGGGCTGGGAAGTGGGGAGGGGTGCCTGTTCCCAGTGGGCGCTGTCCCCTGCCTTCTGCCTCAGGCAGATTTTTCTCAGCTTGACCTTTGCCAGTCCCAGGGGGTGACACCCTTCCCACCCTCCTCCCTCTTCTCCATCCTCCTCAGGGCTCCTTGCAGCCCCAGCCATCTGTGCCTCCCCAGCTAGCCAGAGGCCACAGGCAGGACCTCAGGAAAAGGCACCCATCTGTATCCACTCCCATCCTGTCCGTGGAGGACCCGTCTTCATTCCCACCCCCACTCTTCCCATTGAGGCGCCCATCTTCCACTGACCCACACCAGTCCTCACCATGAGGGGTCTATCTGCATCCATATGCAGAGCCCCCGGACCCCAACAAAGTCAGCCAGACATCACCAGGTGCCACCTCCTCCTCCTTTCCAGCTATGTCCAGCTAACTCGTGGTTCCCATGGCACCAATGGACCATCAGAGAAATGTTCTAGATCGGGGGGTAGGATGTATCCCCTCAATTCACCTCCAAGCCTGTTGAGGGTGTGATGGAGCCCAGGGCCTGTCTCTTGTGGAGGGTGGCTCCCAAACCCAGTGGCACTTAGAGGCATCAGAAGGGTCTTGTGAAGTTCACGGCTTCTTGGCTGTGCTCAGGTACCAGGCCACCATGGGTGCAGGGGAGTCATGCCCTGCTCTGGAATGGTTCCCCAGGGGCTCCATTCTGGGAGCCTCCTGGAAAAGCACAAAGCCATTACTTACAGGGCAGCATGGTGCCAGCTTTCCTTGCTGTTGTGGTTGGTTGTGCTGCTGCAGCTGCATACATTTCTGAAAATGCCTCCAGTGGTGAGAAATCGAGTGCTTTCTAGTTTTATTTCCCAAATACATAGCCAATTCTCTTTGTAGGTCATGTTGCCAGCCCGCCTGGGTCTGTGTGGCTGGGTGATTTGGTTGGAGAAGAGGCGATATCTCCCACCAGCAGAGGGAAAGGTGGCGACAGGGCTGGGGAACTTGCTGATGTGAAAGCAGGTCCAGCCATTTCCTCACGCTGTCGCCTTTTCTAAGAGTGGCAGGGAGGAGGTGACGGGGTGGGACTGGAAAGTCCTAGCCCTTTTAGTCTTGTGCACACACAGATGCTGGGAAAATACCCAGGCCACCTCTTGCCTCCCTGCAGGCTGCTCCTGTGCCCCGGGTACCATGGCTCAGCATTGGCTGGGAGGAGTTAGAATGTGTGGGCAGCAACCGCCCTGGCCTAGAATGCTGACAACTAAAGGGGGCTCCGCCATGGGCCAGCCACCTGCCTCTCCACAGCAGCAGAGGAGAGCTCAGCCCTGTGACCCCACCCTGGTGCATCTTCCCTTTGCCACCTGTTTGAAGAAGAGTTGGCTAAGAAGGATGTCCTGGAGCCCCCTGGCACCTGCCCTGGGCTCTGGGGGCTAAGGAGGACATGCTGGAACCTGCTGTGGGCTCTGAGGGCTAAGAAGGACGTGCTGGAGCCTGCTGCAGCTCCCCTGGGCTCAGGGCGCACTCCCTGCGGCTGCCACAGCAGTGCCGACCGCACTCCTACTGCGTACTCAGCTTTACACAGCTGCCCCATTTACCCCTTAGCGGCAGAATTTGGTCTCCTCACATTTTATGGGCAAGAATACAGTGTTTCCTTCCAAGGTCACCCATCTGGTGTTGGGCAGAACTGGGGTTCCATCTTGTCTCCACCCCCAGCACTCGACCTTGACATTGTGACGCCTGCTCTTCCTCTGGGCACACCCTGGCCGAGCTTCTCCCAGGGCTGACCCTGCCTCTCAGGACACACTGGGGGAGCCCTTGGCAGAACCTCTGGGATGGAGGAAATCAACTTGAGACTCAGCCTCACTCCTGACCTTCGGGAAGTTGCTCCCTTTCTTCTATAGGAAGGGCACGGACAGGCTGAAATGGTCTGCAGGTCCCTCCTGCCTCCACTCGAAGCTGTAGGGCCTTCAACTGTTCTGGGACGGGTGGGAGGCCAGTCTTTTGGAGGACGGTTCCTTCAGGGCAGCCCCTAAGTTATGGCAACAGCAGCGTTCTAGCCATGTGGACAGCACTGGGTGTTGGCAGAGCCGGTCTGAACGTCCCCTCTGATTCACTGGCGGCTCCTCGCCTGCGACCCCGAGCCTCACAGGAGGCACAGCCACACCTGGGAGTCAGGGGAGGCGGTGAAGGCCAACGTGAGGACTGTGTCCACGTGTCTCCCAGAAGGGAAAGCCCTTTCTCCAGCCTCTGCCTCTATATCAATACAGCATGGAAGAGGGGGCTGTGGAATCTCAGGTGGTTGAGGTCACCTAATTCCAGCCCATCTCTGTGGGTAAGAAATTGAGGCTCAAGGTGGGCTTGTGACTTGCCCAGGGTCGTGTGACATTGGTGGCAGAGCCGTCCAGCAGTCCTGCTGTTTGCACGGGTCTCTGCTGCTCAAGTGTATGTCTGAGGCTGGGTCAATCATGGCAACGTGTCTCTGGCCTGGCCCTCTTCACCTCCTCCTTGCAGACCCTCTGGTTGGCGCTGATGGTCCTGCCATCCTGCCATCCTGCCATCCTGCTACCATGGACTACTACGTCGTTGGCCTTGGTGTTGGTTTGTTTGTTTTGAGACAGGGTCTCACTCTGTTGCCCAGGCTGGAGTGCAGTGGCACGATCACAGCTCACTGCAGCCTCAACCTCCTGGGCTCAAGGGATCCTCCCACCTCAACCTCCAGAGTACTGAGACTATAGGGGCATGCTACCATGCCTAGCTGATTTTTAAATTGTAGAGATGGAATTCTGCCACGTTGCCCAGGCTGGTCTCGAATTCCTGGACTTAAGCGATCCTCCCACCTGGGTCTCCCAAAGTGCTGGGATTACAGGCATGAGCCACGGCGCCTAGCTGACCTTGGTGTTTCTAGAACAGCACTTGGCCCCCTCTTGCTCATCAGTCCTGAGCCCAAGTGGGGTCAAGTGTCTGTGTTTCCTTGTGGGCCCTCTGTGGCAGCCCCTTCTCACCCCCTGTCTTGCAGAGGAGGGTCCAGGGCTGTGCTTGGGTCCTCTGAGCCCTGGAGCCAGGCAATGCAGGGCTCCCAGGGTGGGCCCTGCATCTAGGCTTTGGGGCCAGGTCTCTCTAGAGCCCACCCATCATGGGGGGAGCCGGCCGGTGAGACATCTGGGTCTCCAAAATGAGCTGTCCTCTTTGGTTGGTTCCCATAAAGTCCCTTCCTCCACGCTCCCAGCTCTGTGCAGGGTCTTCAGGCTGCACATGCAGCAGAGGGGCCTCCTCAGGGTCCCTCCAGAGGCTGGCCGTACTGGCCGGGGTGGGGGCACCCTCCTCTGTAGGCTTCCATCCCACTCCCACCCCAAGGTCCGCAGGCAGCATGTCCACACCTACTTAATTCTCTTTTAAATGGAAGGGAAAAAATAGCAGAGAAAAGTCCCAGGTGCTCTAAAAGGCTTTCACAGGCTCCGGGCAATTAGGAGTCTGGGCTGCGGGAAGCTCTGAGTACTGGGAGGTTACTCAGGGAGGCAAAGTCACAGGCAGAATTTTCCATTTCGCCCTCCTCCAATAATAGCATGTCCATGTGAGGGACCCAGGGGAGTTCACACTGCCCTCCCTGATGGTGTCCGGGGGCGTGCAGGCAACGGCCTCTCCCGAAAGGAGAAGCACCAGCACTGCCTGTCCTTGGGAGCCCTTCGGGGCTTCTTTCTAGTTCCTTCAGCCCCTACTGTTTGTGCTGCCCCTGCTGGCGTGGCTGGTCCCCAGCGCAGACAAGGCCTCAGCAGTAGCTGCACTCAGGGTGCTGTTGGGGAGGAAGGCACCAGCACTCTACACCTTAGCCCAGCCCAGTGTCATAGGCCCTACTATGTGCAAGACCCCAAGGAAGCGCAGGGCTTCAGAGGGACTTAGCATGGTCCCCCTTACGATCCTGGACTTTCATGGGGGATGGTTAGAAGGAGGCAGAGAACCCACTCTTGAGGAGTACCTCCCACCAGATGCCCTTTGCCTCTTCCCCAATAGCCTCACAGTGCAGGATCTCAGCCTGCGGACAGCTCAAGGGACCTGGCGGTGCTGGGCCTGACTGAGAACAACACACGCTACATGGAGCAACATGCACCCCACTCACACCCCCACGAGAACCACCTAGTGCTTGCAGCTGCACGAACCCAGGGTCCTCTGCAGGTGTCCTAACTTCCCTGAGCCTCCGCACCCTTGGGGATCAGAGGGCAGAAGCCTGGGGACCTCTGCAGGCATCTTCATTTCCCTGAGCCTCCGTGTCCTTGTGGGTCGAACAAGGCCAGCCACGTTGACCTCCCTGGGAAGTGCCATCCTCCCAGGCGTGGCCCCAGAGGCCGGCCTAGCATGGAAGGGACTGGAAAGGGCCGCCGCTGCCATCGCACGCGCACAGCACGCACGCACATGCACATGAACGACCCTGCCTCAGGGGAGCAGAGGGCTGAGCCGAGGGCCTACAGGGAAGCCTTGGGAGGGGGAGTGAGGAAACTGAGGCAAGCATGGGGCCTGGGTCAGCATCTCCAGGTGGAAGGGGATGAGGCTGAGGACTGGGGGGGACTGGGTGCAGGAGGGAGGGGGGTGCTGGAGAGGGTTTCACACTCCTGCCCTCCCCACAGAGGAATTGCTTGGGTAGGCTGAGGCTGTGCCACCTCAGGCCTTCCTCTTAGCCTATTCCCACTTGCCTGTCCCTGTCCCCTAATCTATCGTAGAGCATCCACCCTCCTCTTATGTCCAAACGACTAGAATCAGACCTGAAAGAAGGAGGTTCCGTAAGGCAGTGTTTGAGAAAAGACCAGCCAGGGCTGGCATAGAAGATGCTTTTACCCTAACCCTAGCCCTGACCCTTCCTATGGGGAGCTCAGCCCTTTGGCCCTGCCCGCTGGTCCCCTAGGCCACCTTCTTGGGTCCCGGGCCTGGGAGCATGTGCCCTGTGTCCCAGGGAACCCAGGAGTGTCCCTCCCCTGCAGGCCCAGGGGAAGGGCCCTGCACCCAGCATGGGGTGAGGGGCGGCAACGAACCTCTCCAGAGGGAGACCCAGAGCTTCCTCCCTTCAGCCACGGCTCCCGTGATCAAAAGCCCCAGCTCATGGCCACAGCCGGCCTTACCCAGAGCCCAGACGTGGAGATTACTTAGCAGGAGCAAACACCGTCAGCCCCGTGGCACGTGGCAAACAGGAGGAGTGAGGCCCAGCCTGGGGACCGTGGACAGAGGCCACCGGAGGATGGCTTTGGTCAGCAGGCCCCAGCAAGCTGGCCACTGCCACTAAAGGTGCCACAAAACAAGGCCGGGAGGAGTAGCCTGGAGCTTTGGTGCTTGGAGTGGTTCATCCTTACACCCACCGGGGGCAGGGCTCACAGAGGGGGCCGGAGATGGGGAGCCTGGACTGTCCATTTCATGAAACTGGTACTCTCAAAATGCCCACTCGCTTGGCCAAACCGCCACCCCCAGCCCCTGCCTCGCCACATCCTTTCAAGCAGCTTCTTCTTTTTGGCCCAGGGATTTTTGCAAATCAGGTCAACCAAAGGTACTTCTGACTCAACCTTGTATTTCTAATAATACTCAGATTCATGGGCAGTGCTCACCAATGGTGGATTGGCCCCACGCCTACTGCTGAACACGCGAATCACTGCTTTCCATCTGCCTCCAGGCCAGGCCCGTTTTGAGCCAGCCATTGGTCTGAAGAAAGATCGAGCGAGTTGCCTCATTTCCCCGTTGTTGAGCAGGGAGTTTATTGGCTGTGATGCAGGGCGTGCCCGATGCCATGGCATGTACAGAGAGGGACTCCCACTTTCTTCCTCATTCTTGTTGTCAAATCATGGAGCTGAGCTTCAGATTTTAGCTGGATCTTGGCCTGGTTATCCAATCTCTTCTCTGCTTCAGTTTCTCCAAGTAAAAGTGAGAAGGTTGCAGCGGACACCACTAAGCCCTCTGGTAGCCTTGGGCCCATATCTGGTGAACTCAGGGCCTTTCTGAGGGACACCAAGGCCAGCATCCCCAACCAGGTTCCATGTGGCCAGTTGGCTAAGTCACGTCCCAACCAGATATAGAGATCCTCACTTTCAGCCGCCACCCTAAACCCAGGTGCCCCCTCCCCAGAGCCGGGAACTGAGATAGCTTGAAGCACCCTGTTGCTCCCTCTTTCTGCAGAGGTGGGCACAGGGAAAAGAGGTGACCCCAAGAAACTGCATTTGACCTGCGCTAAAATTAGGTTCCAAGCCCCAATGGGCAATTGAAATGAGGATGAAATGAGAAAACAAATTGAGGGCATTGGCGGATGTTAAAAATATGTGACTATATTAATGGAAGCAATGGAAATGAGGACTCCCGTAAGCAAGCAAAGCACCCGCAGCTGTCATTATTTCCAATGCAGGATCATGGAGTCCCCAGTTCCTCCAGGTCCCTCATCCTACAGAGACAGGGAACTGAGGCCTGCAGGCAGTGGCGACGCCCAAGGCCTTCACACAGAGCAATACCAGAGCCAGGCCAATCAGGTGGGCACCATCCCTCCCTCCAGGAGCTTCCCCTGGTCTAGGAAGTCAACAGTCGGGGAGATCCCCTTGGAGGCTGGGGTGCACCCCTTGCTGCTCTCTGAAGGAACTGGGCTCCACGGGGGGCCGGGAGACTCCTCAGGGCCCCACGGGCTGTGATGAGCTTATACCAAGTGATGACAACAATCAGCTTCTGGCACTGCCTGACATACAATAGGTGCCTAATAAACCTCGGTTATTATCTTCATGATTAATATTGATCGGTGGAGTGGAGTGACGTGAGAACAGTATTTGCAGGAAATTATTTCTCCCCTGCAGACAGAGGAGGAAGAGTGACGCCCGGGCTGGCCCGGCTCCGGGAGGCCTCAAACACTGTGGGAGCCAGTGTGTGGGCAAGGCGGGGTCTCTGTGGGGGTACACATGCGGCTAGGACAGCCCCTTCCCCCACCCCAGCCTGGAGTGGTTAGAGCCAGGCTGGGTCCTGAGCTCTGAGGAGAAACCCCGTGGCTCCAAGAAAACACAAGAAGGGCTGGCCCTGCCAGGTGCCCTGGGGAGTCAATTCTCGCTGGCGACAACACAAGAACTCGACCTGTTCCCTCCACTGTGACCTGGGGAGAGGGGCTGACGAGCAGAGATGCTGGCAGGACACCTGTCTGTGTGTCAATCCCACAGCATAAATGGTGCCCGCTGGATGTCAGACTCCAGGTTGGGCACTGGGGAGAGGCTAGAGAGAGACAGGCCCGGGCCGGGAGTCGCAGCCTGGTGGGAAAGGCGAGCTCAGAGCCATGACCCATGGCAGAGCAGTGGGGTGGGTGGTGCCCGTGCTCTGGTGTCCAGAGAGGGAGGGCACACCAGGAGGGGAGGGCCCGAGGGTTTCTCAGAGGAGGCAGCCCAGGCCTGGCCACCCTGCCCATAAAGTGTGACCCTACCAGTGAACCTGTATCATAGGCAGGACAGAGGTCAGTGACCCACTAGGTTCAGAGAGGTCGTGCGGCTTCCACAACACCACATGGGCAGAGCAGGGCTGGAGTAGGAGCGTACCCCCAAGACATAGATGCTATGCCCCACACTCTATCACTCCTTACAACCCACAGTCAGTCACTGAGGCATGCCGGGTCCACAGCTTCTCCAATCCCCTGGCCTCTCCCCCGACTCAAACCCTGTCTCTTCTCACTGCAATGCCCACCTGAGGCCCCACATGGCCTCCTCGCTTCCACTCTTGTCTCTCTAAGAGCTATAATTCCTCCAGCAGCCCGTGTGCTGCTTCAGAATCCTAAATTGTATTGCTCCTCTGCTTAAACTCTCCAGGGGCTTCCAACACAGCTAAAAACCACTCTTCATAGGGTCTTGCAAGCCAGGTCTGGTGGCCTTTGTCCCTGCACCTGGGTCACTCTCCAGGCTTCTTGTGCTCCCTGAACGCCTTGGCTTGCCTCCTTCCAGGCTCTGGTGCGAGTCATCCTCTTGCCTCCTTCCAGGCTCTGGCGCGAGTCATCCTCTCTGCCAGCAGCGCTCTTTCCTCCGACCAGCAGAAGTCTGGTTTTTCCTGTGGCTCAGGCCTCGACTTCATATCACCTCTACAGAGAGGCTCTCCGTGGTAGGAGACAGAGTGCTGGGATGTGACATTTGGGGTGATGGTGGGGAACTGGGAGAAATACAGCTGTGAACAAGAGATGTACGAGAAAGTCCCCTGGGCATATCCCTACCTACTGAGGCTTCCCCCATTGTAATGTCTCACAGAACTGTAGTACAATACCAAAACCAAGACACTAGCACTGGTGCGATTCACAGATGTTACCGGTTATACGTGCGCTCCTGCGTGTCTGTGTGTGGCTCTATGCAATCTGATCGCACACACAGCCCTGCATAATGCCCGCCAGAATTAAAAGCTGCCCCTCTGTGCCACGCCGGGCCCCTTGGTTTAGTCCTTCACAGCTGCACCTGTCCCTTCCTCACCCAACCCTAATCCCGGGCAGACACGAATCTGTTCCCCATTGCTATGATCACGTCATTTGATGAGTGTTGCATAAACGGAACCGTACATTATGTATCTTCTCAAGCTTGGCCTTTTCTAATCAGCATCCTTCCCTTGCATTTCATCCAAGTTGTTGCGTATTAGTAGTTTGTTTCTTTTTACTGCTGAACAGTATTCCATGGTATGGATATTACCGAGTTCATTTAATCATTCACCTGTTGGAGAACGTTGAATAGTTCCTGGTTTCAGGCTACCACGAATAAAATAAGCTTTAAAAAAAAATCCTATAGGCTACTGTATAGAGAATGGATTAGAATGGAGCAAAAAATGGAAGCAGAGAGAAGTATGCTTTGACCGTGGCCCAGGCGAAAAATGATGGTGGATCGAACCAGGCTGCTGTTGGAAGAGATGGGAGAAAGGGGCCATATTCAGGTCATGCTTTGGAGGTGGAGTCAATAGGACCAGTTGATGCTCCCGAGGAGGTGGGGAAGAGGGAAGAGGTGGATGGGGGTGGGCACAGGAGTTGAGCTGTAGTAGACTTGTAGAAAAGCTTATTTTTTCCCCAGCGGGGAGGCGTTCGAGTTTCGCTTGGGCCCTGCAAGCACCTGTCGGTACCCTCAGTACTCTCGTGGAGGTGGTTTTCTGAGAAAAGCCCAGGGCTGAGATACAGATGAGAAAGACTGGAGTCTAAGATCCAGCAGGGTCACCTGGGCATCGCCGGCTGAGCCATCAGCAGGAGGAGAACACCAGGCAGCCAGAGGGGGCCGTGCGGGCGGCTGCAGAGGGAAGAGAAGGAAGTGTCCCTGAAGGAGTGCATTGTCAGCAGCCCTGAATGCCCTGGGAGCTCAGGGAAGATAATGACGAAGAAGTGACCATTTGACTTGGTGCAGGAAGTCGCTGGTGACCTTGTCCAGAACAGTCTCAGAGGATGATGGGGAGAGCCTGCTTGAAGGGGTGGAGGAGAAAGCCAGGGTGAGGATGTTGGGCAGTAACTAAAGACGATGCTTTTAGAAAGTACTTCTGGGAAAAGGGATGGGGGGCTTAAGGGGTGCAGCCCAAGAAGGGGATTTGTTTCCCATAATGGAGACAGCACCCCACCTGTGTGCACCAAAGGAATGATGCCCGTGGGAGAGCAGGACAGAGGAACCTAAGAAGTGGGTGCACTGAGACCTAGAACACAGGTGGGAGCCTGGCCTTGTCAGGGAGCAGGGATGTGGCCTCCATGGTGACAGGAGGGGAGCAGTGAGCTCCGCCCAGGTGCCTGAGGCTGGTAGCCTCAGAGACACGGCCATAGGAGCACAGCAGGGGTTGCTTTTTGCTACTCAATTACAGGGCAGAATCATCCACTGGCGACGTGCAGGAGGAACGGCAGTGGTAGGTTTGGAGAGGAGGAGGTGTGACATTATTTGTGACACATTTGAGTGGGGAAAAGAACATATTTGAGAAAGGCAACACTGAGAGCCCATTGATATTGAGCCTTGAAATTTCTGGCCATGGCTTTGGCCTGTGACCATTCAGAGGGTTCTCTGTCTCCAAGAATGTTGATCTTCTCAGGTAGAGACAGAGAGCTTTAACTGGTACTGGGGCCTGGGCCATGTAGTGCGATGAAGAGAGGAATTGCTGAGGAACCTAAGTGAGTTGGCAGTGCAGGGATGATGATGAGGAGCCAGGGAGTTACAGTGGGTAAAGAGGGAAGTGCAGACATGAAGGTGACTGATAGTGAGGAGGATGAATTGTCGGTAGTTGGGGCTGTAGGTGAGGTTCAAGAATTGATTAGTGGCCCGGCTCACACTTGTAATCCCAGCCCTTTGGGAGGGTGAGGAAGGTGGATCGCTTGAGCCCAGGAGTTTGAGACCAGCAGACCAGCATGGACAAAATAGTGAGACCCCATCTCTATGAAAAAATGTAAAAATTAGTCTGGCATGGTAGCACACAACTGTAGTCCCAGCTACTTGGGAAGCTGAGGTGGGAGGATTGCTTGAGCCTGGAAGGAGGAGGTTACAGTGAGCGCAGGTCACACCACTCAGCCTGGGCAACAGAGCAAGACTACAGAGCGAAGTACCCAGGAAGGGCCCTCCCACTACCATACTGATGGATTCTGGAAAAATTACAGCAAACATATTTCTTAAAGTATTGCTGAATTCACAAGAGAGTTAAAAAAAAAGTCTCCAAGCAACGTCTTCATGTCCGCTAAGAAGAACTGTAAGATGAAACCTGAATAAAGGATTGTAAGCAAATGAGAAGTGGGGAAATGCCAACTCAGCTCTGAGATTGGGAAGTTAAGCTTTGGGACCGCTGTAAGATTGAGAAGCTAAACTTGAGACTTCTACATTATTGTGGTACCTGTGATGGGGCTAAAGGGGTTCAAAGTGGTAGAATTGTCTAGTTCCCCAAAGAAACGAACACAAACCCTCTCTAGAGGACAACATCCCTCATTCAGGCCCACAGGGTTCCTGCACATCAAATGAAACAAACATGAGTTCATAATCACAGATCACTACATGCATAAGGAAAAGGGCCATCATAAATCGTAGAGCAGAAGCAGCCACAAACGATTTAGTCTCCCAGAGATGTCAGATATTGAAATCGTCAGATACAAATTTGGAAACAGTTGGATGGAGCAATTAGATAAAATGTTTAAAGAATAAAGGGTAGAATCCCAAAGTGGAACAAACAACCAAAGCCTATTTGGTACGATCAAACAGATGAGAAAAAGAGCTAAATGAAACATTTAGGACCAACAAATATAATCATTGAAATAAAAATTCTATTGGATAAGTTAAATAGAAGATTAAACACAGCTGAGGAGAAAATTAATGACTTAATAATATAGCTGAGGAAATTGCCAGAACACAGAATAAAAAAACAATTAGTTAAAAAGTATGAGAAATAAATTAAAAGATATAGAGGACAGGATGAGAAGGTATATAATATACGCTACATGGAGTTATATAAACAGCAGACAGAGACACTGAGAGATAATGACAAAAATTTTCTGTGTTGATGAAAGACAAAATCTAGAAATTCCCATAACACAAAATTCTCAAGCAAAAGAAACAAAAAAAAATCCATACCTAGTTAATTCCTTGTAAAACTTCAAATCCCCAGTGACAAATAGAATATATATATATATAGCGTGTATATATATAAATATTCTATTTATATATATTCATATATATGTATGTGTGTGTGTGTGTGTGTGTGTGTGTGTATGATGGCCAGAGACAAAAGGCAGAAAAATCTAGGATGGAATAACAATCAGGCCAACAGCAAATTTCTCAACAGCAACAATAAAATTATAAAATGATACAAACTTTCAAGAACAATGTTCAAGTAAAGGTATTTTCAGATAAAGAACAGATGCTCAACTTCATTAGTAATGAAGAAAATTAAAATTGGATCACAGTGAGATACCATTTTACTCCCACTTACATTGGTAAAAGAAGTCTGATAATACCAAATGTTAGGGTGAATATGGGTGCTATGGAAACCCTCATACACTATCGGTGAAAATATGATACTCAGGGACCTATTGTATTGGCAATTTGTATATTTTCTTTGGAGAAATGTCTATTCAAATCCTTTGCCCATGTTTTGATTGAGGTTTTTTTTTTTTTATGATTGAGTTGTAAGAATCTTTCATATGTTCTGAATAAAAAATCCCTTAGTAGACTCACACCTGTAATCCCAGCACTTTGTGAGGCTGAGGCAGGTGGATCACAAGGTCAGGAGTTCAAGACCAGCTTGGCCAATAAGGTGAAACCCCCATCTCTACTAAAAATACAAAAATTAGCTGGACGTGGTGGCGGGTGCCTGTAGTCCCAGCTGCTTGGGAAGCTGAGGCAGGAGAATCGCTTGAACCTGGGAGGCAGAGGTTGCAATGAGCCTAGATCACGCCACTGCACTCCAGCCTGGGTGACAGAGCGAGACTCCATCTCAAAAAAAAAAAAAAAAAGAAAAATCTTAGTAGACATAAGATTTGCAAATATTTTCTTTCATTCTGTGGGTTGTCTTTTCACTTCCTTGATGGTGTCTTTTGAAGCATAAAAAAGGTTCTTGAAAATTTTGATTAAGTTCAATTTATCTTTTTTTATAAATCATTTGTAATTTTGGTGTCATATCTAAGAAACTATTTACCTATCCAGGGATTGTGAAGATTTAAGGCTATGTTTTCTTCTAAAAGTTTTATAGTTTTCACTCTTACATTTAGGTATTTAATCTATTTTGAGTTAATTTTTATTCGTAGTGTGGAATGGGGGTCCAAATTATTTTCTTTTGAATGTGGATATCCAGTTGTCCCAGCACCATTTGTTTAAAAAATAATAACTCTTTCCCTATTGAATTGTCTTGGATCCATTGTCAAGAATCAATTGACCATAATTGTAAGGGTTTATTTCTGGATTCTCAATTCTATTACATTGGTCTATATGTCTGTGTCTTATGCCAGTACCACATTGCCTGGATTACTGTGGCTTTCTAGTAAGTTTGAAATTGGGAAGTGCAGTCCCTCCAATTTTGTTCTTTTTCATGATGTTTTTACTGTTCCAGATCTCTTGGATGTGAATTTTATAGGATTGGCTTATTGATTTCTGCAAAAAAAGAAGATAAGATTTTGATAGGAATTGCGTTAAATCTGTAGATAAATTTGGAGAGTACTGTTATCTTAACAAAATTAAGTTGTCTGATCTATGATTATGGGATATTTTTTCATTTATTTAGATCTTCTCTAATTTTTTTCAACAATGTTTTGTAGCTGTCAGAGTATAAATCTTGTACTTCTTTTGTTAACTTTATTCCTAAGCACTTTTTGATGCTATTAGACATTGAATTATTTTCTTGATTTTTTTGATTGTTCATGGATATTGTACAAAAATATAATTTGTGTTTGTACACTGATCTTGTGTCCTGCAATGTTGCTGAACTTGTTTATTAGTCTTACAGTTTTGTTGTTTTTCTTCGTGGGTTCCTCAAGATTTTCTGTATATAAGAGCTTGTCATCTGTGAATAAAGGTAGTTTTTCCATTTGGATTCCTTTTATTTATTTAACTTATTTAAAAAATGTTTTTGGCCAAATTATCATGGTAAAACCTTTCAGTACAATGTTGGACAGAGGTGGCAAGTGCAGACATCCTTCTCTTGTTCTGGATCATGGGGAGGAAACATCCTGTCTTTCACTATTAAATATGACATTAGCCATGAATTTTTCATAGATGCCTTTTATGAGATCGAGAAAGTTCCTGTCTCTTCGTGCTTTGTTAAGTGTTTTTATCATGAAAAGGTGTTCCATTTTGTCAAATGTTCTTTCTGTGTCTATTGAGATGATGATGTGTTTTTTGTCCTTTATTCTATAATTACAGTGTATTACACTGAGTGACTTTCATATGTTGAACCAACCTTGCATTCCTGAGATAAATACAACTTGGTCATGGTATATAATTCTTTTTATTGTATTGCTGGGTTCTGTATTGCTGGGTTCTGTTTGTAGTATTTTGTTGATGATTTTTTTGCATCAATATTTATAAGGGATGTTGGTCTGTAGTTTTCTGGTGATATCCTTTTCTGGTGTTGCTATCTGGATAACACTAGGATCTTACTGAATGAATTGGGAAGTATTCATTCTTCTATATTTTGGAAGAGATTGTGAAAGATTAGCATTCATTCTTCTTTGGTAGTATTTACCAGTGAAGCCATCTGGGTGTGGGTTTTTCTTTGTGGAAAGTTTTTAAATTATTAGTTCAATCAGTTCATTTGTTTTGATTCTACTCAGATTTTCCATTTCATCTTGAGTCAGTTTTAACAGTTGTTTATGGATAGTAAGTTTTTAAAGAATTGCTAAAGTAGAGATAATAGAGGAGGTGAGGTAGAAAGAAATGAGCTGTTCCCCAGAGGGTGTGATGCTTAATGTTAAGATTTCAGATGAAATGTTTTTATTAATGACAACAGGGTCAAAGGAAAACATTGCCCTTTTCTTGGCACCATCCTATTCAGCCTTCCTATCTCATCCTGGCTACCATGCTCCCTAATGGCTTCCTGGATCTCTCAGTCTGGGTTAGGTGCATCCCCTGATTGCTTCTCCTGTAAAACACTTGTCATGCTGCATTGCAATAGGATGTTCAATAATCTCCTTCCCTAGAAGTTCTGTGGGAAGAATGGTTTGTTTGCCATGTTTACCAACCTGGCCATGTTACCCAGTGTTTGGTACATCACAGGGCTTCATCAACACTTGTTGAATTTAATTGACAATGTGGGCCATCATCCTGAGGATTTCCTTTGCCTTTCTTTTATATTCAATCCCCCATTTCCTGAATTCCATGTGTTTCTATTTCTTCATTTGCTAGTTTGCTTTCTCATTTTGAGGAACATATGTTCCAGTAGCTTCTTAAGGGAGGAATATGCAATATAGTCCTTTCACATCCGAACTGTCTGTCTTCTACCTTCACACTGATATTCATTCTAGTTTGGAAAACACCAGCTTCCAGGACTGCTGTTGGAAAGATGGGTGTTGTTCTAATTCTTTTTTTTTTTTTTTTGGATGTAGACTTTCTGTTTTCTTTCTGGAAGCATTTTAAGAACTTCTGTGTCTCAGGTGTTTGGGATTTATTTTATGGAGCACCTTCATGTGCTAAGCCAGCAGTTCTCAACCTTTACCTTACACACATCAGAATCACCTGGAAGGAGGGATGCTGCTGCTGTTCAGGGACCACTGTTTGAGAACCACTGTGCCAGGCCATCAATGGGCCTTCAACCCAGAGTCCTGTCTTTCAGTGCTGGAAGGTTCAGTATAATTACATATAATATATATAATTATATTATATATTTGTATCTTATACATATATGTATATATGTATATAAATATATATTATACAATATAATTATATTATATATACATATATACATATATAATGTATATATATTTATATATAATATAATTATATAATGTTTGTTGGCATCTTGGTTTATTGGTTCTTCTTCTTCTCATTCTCCTTCTCCTTCTTATTCTTCCTCCTCCTCCTCCCCTCCTCCTCCTCCTTCTTCTTCTTCATCTTTGTTTTTGTCTTCTTGTTCTACAGGATTTCACTGTCACCCAGGCTAGAGTACAGTGGCATGATCATAGCTCATTGCAATCTTGAAGTCTCCGGGTCCAAGTGATCTTCCCATCTCACCCTCCTGAGTATCTTGGACTACAGGTGTGCACCACTATGCCAGGCTAATTTTTATTTTTAGAGATGGAGTCCTTCTGTGTTTCCCAGGCTGGTCTTGAACTCCTAGCCTCAAGTGATCTTCCTGCCTAGGCCTCCCAAAGCGCTGAGATTACAGGTGTGAGCCACCACACCCAGGCTGATTGGTCTTCTAACCTTTTGAAATTCCTATTAACATGCTGAACCTCCTAGAATAATCTCTTCATTTGCTTTTCTCTCCATTTCCCACTAGTCATTTTGTTAATCTTTCATTGAGATTTTAGCTTCCAACTCTTTCTATTGAACTTTGCCTTCGGGTGATCATATTTTTGATTTTCAGCTCTTTCTTGTCTACGAATTTTTAAAACAAGCACTCTGTTCTTACTTCATGATTGCAATATCTTCTCTATTCCTCTGAGGATGCTGATTTGGTTTTTTAAAACTTCTCCTTGCAGAATTTACTCTTCCCACTCCACCTCCAAGTTTCCCCAAGCTGGTGTTTGTCTTTGAGATGAGAGCTTTTCTCAGGTGTCTGGGAGCCTTGGCTTGACTCACATGTAGAGTGAGACACCAGAGGCTGACTGAAAGGCCTGTGTGTGCGTGTGCGTGTGCATGTGTGTGTTGCATGTGTGCCTGTGTGTGTGCATGTGCATGTGGTGGTGGGAAGGGTGCTTGCTGACTGATCTGGGTCACAGAAGGGTGATGAGGTGGCCAGTGGCTTTTTGTCTATGAGAGGTTCCTCAGAATACCTTCTCTGCAGTTATTCCTCTTAGGGTGATTCTGTGTCTCTAGTAAAGAATCCTCTCATCTCCTACCAGGGGATATATCTGCAGCTGCTGGGGTTCTAGGAGGGACACCCCACAACTCCCATGGCACTTGTATAAACCACTCCTACTTCATCTACCACCTCCTACTATGCCCGGAGTTCCCAATTCCAGAGCCTTCTCGAGCTCTCCAGTGGACGGACCTCCTGCCTCTCCTATGGTGGTGGCAGCAGTGGGGAGAGGGGCACGAGGAAACCCTTGGTGTTTGTGGTTGTCTAGGGAACCTAACCACCCTACATTTGAATTGCCATCCAATCTCCCTGCTCATTTTCTGCCCTTGCCTCTCTGCTGCCTTCTGTGGGACCTGGTGCCTACAAGTTCACCTTTCTTAACTTCCTTTTCTGTTATTTTAATAGCATTCACTGGAGGAGGAAATAAACAGGGGTGTTTTTAACTGGACGTTCTCTGGGTGATTTTTCTGTTTTTTTTCTTTTGTTTTGTTTTGTTTTTTGAGACGGAGTTTCACTATTGTTGCCCAAGCTGGAGTGCAGTGGTGCAATCTTGGCTCACTGCAACCTCTGCCTCCTGTGTTCAAGTGATGTTCCTGCCTCAGCTTCCCGAGTAGCTGGGATTACAGGCGTGTGCCACCATGCCCGGATAATTTTTTGTATTTTTAGTAGAAATGGGGTTCCACCATGTTAGCCATGGTCTCGGACTCCTGACCTCAGGTGATCCTCCTGTCTCAGCCTCTCAAGTGTTGAGATTACAGGGGTGCCTGTGAGCCACCACGCCCAGCCCCCAGGGTAATTTTTCTGTCCCTGAAGTTGGCATATGCCCACCCAGTGTCAAATTGAGCTCTCCCAGCAGGACAGGACTCCCCAACAGCTGCCTGCCTCTCACTGCATGCTCTGATTCCAAGGGGCACACAGTTGCATCTTCAAGCCTCCAGCCTTTTGCTCACACCATTCCCCTTCCCAAAAACACCCTTCCTGGCTAAGACCCAGTGAAGGTGCCGCCTCTTCCGGAGAGCTGCAGGACTCTTCCTGTTCCAGCCCCCAGGCTCGTGCGTTTGTCTCCCGTTTGTCTCCTACTCCTGGAGGGCAGGATGGTACACCAGCTTTAACCCACAGGGGAGGCTGTCCACACGCTGGCTGATGAGCAGGACTTCCCAGCAGCTCCTCCTTCCAGGAGCCCAGAGGGCCGGGCTGTGCTTGCAGGTGGTGGGGCCTGCATGTCCCAGAGATTGCCACCTCAGGTCACATACTTTCCCTGTTTATTTCCCTGGGACTGTCCCCTTCCTTGGAGGCTCTCAAATTTGAATGTTCATGGCAGTCACTATGAACAGGCAGCCCAGGCCCAGCCCAAGAATTCCAGTCAGGGCGGAAAATTGGGCAGGACTCAGGGCTCTGAGGTGATTCTGGGGCAAGAGGCCCTCAAGCCGGGTCTTCCTTGTCTACAGAGGGCTAGGGAAGAGGCTGTGGGTGCTCGGGCCCCAGGATTAAAGGGGAAGTGGGCCCCCGAGGCGAGTGTGGTGGCTGCTCCCTGGAAATGGGAGTCTCGGGGAGTGAGGCCAGCTTTGGCAGCTGATCCATCTATGAAGACCGCCCTGTCCCCCTGACTGCCTGGAGACCAGGGTGGGCGCTGGGAGAGAACAGGGTGTTGGGAAACCCCCTCAAAGGTCTTTCCTCCAACATGGACTCCCATGTTCTGCTGGCCTGGGGGAGGAAGAGGGTTGATGGGTGGGGCTGGGTGTGGTCGACTTCTGGCTTGAGACATTGCTACCAGCGACTTCATGAGACTGACCTACAGCCTTTCATCAGGCACATCTGGAGTCCCCCATTCTGAGCATGGTGACACGCTGGGGACATCAGCCTCCCAGGCAAGGGGACAGAAGACTGTGATTCCCCCGGAGGCTGGAGACAGCTGGCCCAACTCAGGACACGGCATTCCTGGCGCGCTTGCCCTGAGCTGGGCCTGGTGGGGCAGTTCAGGTCTTCCCAGCACCGTGTCACTAGGGATGGGAGGAAAGGCAGGGAGGCAGAGCTGTGCAGGTCGGTGGCCAGATGGAACAGAGGGCACTCAGTCAAGTCTGAGTTTCAGATAAACACCAAATGAGTTTTTAGTATCTGTCCCCAAAGGGCATGGGCATCCTATATTTTCATCTGCTCGATCTGGCAACCCTGCATGCGGGACTCTAGCGCTGAGATCTGAATTTCCCCAGCAGGCCTGGCCCAGGGCTGGCTTGCCCAGAGGCAGCTGGAAGGTTCCTATGTTCATCAGCCTTGCTGGGGCTGGGTTCTCAGGTGCTGAGTCACAGGTGCAGGGGGAGGCAACCTCCTGGGCCTCATTCGTCTGAAGCCTGGGAGAACAGGGCTTGAGCATCAGCTCATCCTGAGGGGAACAGTGAGTTGTTCTGGCAAATGATGCCCATACCCTGGGATACCTGGAATGCCCTGGGGTGCCCTGGGATACCCCGGGACGCCCGGATGCGCCGGCTGCTGTTAGTAACGATGTCAGGAGTGCTCTCCGTGTCCCGTCCCTGGGGGGTCCTGGGGAGCAGACACTAGTGTGCTCTCCTCATTGCCAGTGGGGACTTGGAGGCCCAGGGAATGTGGCAGGAAGACTGGCTGGAGGGACTCAGAGCCAGGGCCGTCGGAGTCTAAGCCCTGACCAGGAGCCGGGTGGACGGGCCCCTCCCTCTAGTCACGGCTACGGAGTCTAGATCCTGACTCAGCGGACAGTCGCTTGCTGTGTGCATGGCACCAGGGTCAGCCTTCACCCCCAGAAGCTCCCTTACTGTCGACCCACTTTACTGATGAGAAAACCGAGGTCAAGGACGTTAAGTAACTGCTTGAGGGCCCCACGCTAGGAAGCGGAAGAACCGGCTTCAAGTCCAGAGCTATTGGTGCTGAATTCAGTTCTCCCAGAGGTCCTCTGTCCCAGGTGCTCCTGGGGACAATGGCGTGTTGGACTGGCAGAGCCCTCTTCTGCGGTGGGGGCAGGATAAGGTTATGAGGTTAAAGAGTCTCACTGGAGAGGGAGCCACACCCTGCAGAGCCACACTGACCCCTGGGGGCCTGGGAGGCTGGCCAACTGGGAAGGAGGGAGTGTCCTTGGGCACTGAGGCTGGTTCCTGATGTGCAGGGAGCAGGGCCAGGCCGTGCTACCAGGAGGGACAGACGCTTCCTCATGCAGCGCGACATGGCTCACTCCTCAGGGCAAAAAATGGATTCTTGCCTTAGCCGGGTGAGCTTGCTCTGTGGCCACCTCTGCCACAGCTGGTCAAGCTCCCCAGCAGGGAGGTCAGACTGGAGCCTGGGTGCACCCCCCAGCACCCACACATGGGCCAGAGCCCACATTTCCTTCTCTGAAGCCAGCTCAGCTAGGGCAGAACACCTCTAGCCAAAGCCTGAAACTGCTGGTTCACCCAGAAACAGAATCATCCCCCTAAGAGAGGGACAGAGCGCCCCAAGGGAGGGGCAGAGCGTGCCAAATTGGGGTGGGGGGTGGG
This sequence comes from Colobus angolensis palliatus, assembly GCF_000951035.1. Taxonomy (NCBI): domain Eukaryota; kingdom Metazoa; phylum Chordata; class Mammalia; order Primates; family Cercopithecidae; genus Colobus; species Colobus angolensis. Next base: position 3,354,062 of record NW_012118821.1, on the reverse strand, counting down.
GGTCAGAAACGAGTGTTGGGAGGGGCGGCATGCAGAAGAGAGAGCACATCCAGGCCAACTCTTTCTTCTGCTGGCCCTGGTGTGCAAGGCCTCCTTCCCATAGGCCTTGGAGGGGCGAAAACAGTCGTAGGCAGGGTTGGTGCCCACACCCCCTGCTCTTGCTGCTGGAGTGGTTCTGCCCGCAAAGAAGGAACTTGGGCAGAGAGAGCCCAGCCTGCAGGCCCGCAGACACCAGGAGAAGCCAGGGGAGGGCAGGTATGGGAGCAGCGGCTATCTAGGCATGGTACCTGAAGCTGGAGGCAGGGCCAGAACCAGTTCCTGGGTGCCAGCATCGGGTTCTACATCTGCAGTGTCAACCTGAGAATTTGGGGGTGGAGCAGAGATCAAGGTCGTCCCCACAGTGGACAAGGACACAAGTGGGTCCTAGGCACGGGTGACCCAGTGGGGAAGCAGCTGGGTGAGATCTGAGCGATGGACGCAGCCAGCATGGCAGGCGCCAGGGGCCTGGGGGAGAAGCAGGCTGGACAGCCCAGGCCTCGGCTCCTTCTGCCTCCTCGCTCCCTGTCCCTAGTGCAGGGCATCTGCTGACCTTGTCCCTGCAGGGTCTGTCCTGACTGGGACCGAGGGACAGCTGCCTGGCGTGTGACCATGGCCACAAGGGCGGCCTTCTGAGACCCTCCACTGCTGGCCTGGTGGCACCTCTCATGGGCAGTGTGTTTGCAGCAGCTCAGCACCCAGCATGCTGCGCTGCCAGGGTAAACAGAGCTCTGCCTTCCGAGGCGAGGCATCCACAGCTCCGGGCCCACCACAGCTACTGCTTGGGCTATTGTCAGGAAATGAATGTGGTTAAGACTTTCTAATCTGTGAAGTGAGAATGCTTGCTCCCAGGGGCATGGAGGTGAAAGGCTGCAGGACATGCCTCCCTCACGCAGCACCCCCTGACCAGCAGGTGCAGGAAGCACCAGGTCGTGCCTCTCCCTGCCACCCTCCTCTCCTTGCAGGGACCAGTTCTTCCTAGAGTTCTGCTCTTATAATCACGTGCAGCATTTAACCGGGAAGAACCACGCCACGCTGCGTGTTAAGGAGTGACTTGGACTCTGCAGCTGAGGTACCTAACGGGCCCAGGTCTGCAGAGGGCTTATGGCAGGCCCAGACCTGCAGGACCCAGAGAGACCGCTGCCTCGACCCTCGGGCTGAGCGCAGGAACTCTCTGCACTATGAGTGTGCGGTCACCACCCCTGTCATCTCCCCTACCCTTCTGCCCACCCACCACATTCACTGTCCCCATAGTTGTTACTAATACCTCTGCCATCATGCATTTGTGATGTCCTATATTTGGTGGGCATGGCAATGCCTCCGTACACACACACACACACACACACACACACACACACACATCCCTTTTAAACCACACCTTATTCGTGTGGCCCCAGAAAAAAGGGCACCAACAACCATGGACACAATACGTCCAGCCCTACACAACACGCTGGAGCCTTGCTGGCCTGCACCATGCACAGGGACATTATGGGATGCCCATGCAGAGAGAGGGAAGCAGGGAGCAAAATGAGCCTGCTACCCAGGGAGGATGGGGGCTGTGGCGGCGGCAGTGAGGGTGGGGAGGAAGCACAAAGCAGAGTTCTGCAGCAGACCCTGCCCGTGGCCGCCAGCCCGCACTCCTTTGGGTCTGGCTGCCCCTGCTGCAATTGCCCCTGCTCCTCCTGAAACTCAGAGTCTCTCTCTGGTCTCTCCCTGCCTCCACACTGAGCTGAGGCCCGCAGACACCCAGCCAAAGCTGCTTCTCCGAGGCCTGTGTCGGGTGGGTGCTGCTGGTGGACACAGTGCGTGGTATGTGATGGACTCACCAACCCTCAACTGCCCGCTGAGGATTCTGGAATATTCTCTCCAGAGTTCAGAGATGGATCTTAGCTGCCTCTGGCCGGGGAAGAGAGTGACCCTCTCACTACCTGGGAAGGTCTTCTCTGTGGCCCAGGAACTGCTCTTGTGGAAAAGGGAGACTCCATTTGAGGCGAGGACCACACTCACCGCCCCTGACAGTTTCTTAATGACATGCGAGTGGGCCATAGTTTGGAGAGGGGAGGAATTTTAGCCTCTGCTGAAAGCGGGGTTGTCTGGGCTGCACTTGCAGCTCTTCTGGCTTCGAAAGCAGAACCTACTGCCCGCTGCAGTGGGAGTCATGTTGCTGGTGAAATACGGGTTCCCACCCTCCTTGCTCACCTTTGAACTCCTGGGGGCTCCCCTCCTATAGGCAGAGCTGTTATTTTCTCCAAGACTCTCTCCCAACTCACCCTCTACCAAAATGCCTTTGAGAATGCCGGGAGGGAACTGAAGAACGGGGCCTTGTTGAAAAAAAATGCAGGCCCTCCCTCCCCAGTAGGCTCTGGAAGGAGAAGCTTCACCCTAGGGGTAGCAGAACACTGGGGACCCCCTTCCCCTCAAGGTCCTACCCTCATCAGGGCCCCACTCTGTCCCCACAAGGCTGTGCTCCACGAGCGATGCCCTGACCTGCAGCTGCCCTGAGCTGGGAGGAGGATAGTAATGACCTTGGCTTCCTTATGAGGGGTTCCCACCTCTCCGCCCTCTGACCACCTTCTAGTACTCGGAGGACCTGGTCAGGGTGGTTGTCACAAAAGAGATTTGCAAACTGCAAAGCACACAGGAAATGGGTCATCTGTCCAACATGAGTCTGTGAGATCCGATGGTATTAAATGGAACTAAATTAAATGTATTTGTTCATGCAACAAATATTTGTTCAGTGTCTACTATATATGTGTGCTGGGAGTAACTAAAGCAACCGATCATCTTGATTTGTCTGGCACTGAGAAATTCCCTGGGATGCTAGACTCAACATGCAAGACTTTCAATCTTAAAGCCCCGGGCAAAGTGGGATGGCTGGACACCCTAGGTGAGGCCAGGGTCTCCATCCTCGTAGAGTTCATATGAGAGGAAGAAAGTAACCTTGGCCATTCGCCACTAGACCCCTCTGTCCGCTTCCCCAGAGCCTCCCTTTTATTTTTTTTACTTTTATTTTTTATTTTTTTTGAGACAGAGTCTCACTCTGTTGCCCAGGCTGGAGTGTAGTGGTGCAATCTCTGCTCACTGCAATCTCCGCTTCCCAGGTTCAAGTGATTCTCCTGCCTCAGCCTCCAAGTAGCTGAGATTACAGGCACGCACCACAACGCCTGGCTAATTTTTGTCTTTTTAGTAGAGACGGGGTTTCACCATGTTGGCCAGGCTGGTCTCCAACTCCTGACCTCAAGTGATCCACCCGCCTCAGCCTCCCAAAGTGCTGGGATTACAGGCGTGAGCCACTGCACCTGGCCAAGCCTCCCTTTTAAATATGAGTCGTGAGAGGAAGTTATCCCCAACCGCTCCTTGGACTTCACCACCCCTGTGGCCTGGGTGGGAGAGGTGGTGGGTGTTCCTAATATCAGCACACTGTATTAGCACAAGAAAGAAATAGGACTCAACTCTTGGGTTGATCCGTAATTCCTATTTCTTAAACCACAACAAGCAAACCTGTGTCTGTTGCCATTTGAGCCCAGATGTGCTCTCTCCAAAGTCACATAAACCTGTGACCCAAAGCAAACCCACAGGGTATTGTGTTCCCAGCTAAAATGATTTCAGAAACTGCCCAGTGTAATCAGAGCTCACACTAAACAGCGCATACCTTGTGCAGAGTGAGGTCGCAGAGCCCAGGCGCCTGTGCATGGAAGTATGTAGTGGTGAAGTGTGGGGAATCTTAAGGCCTGTGCACTCTTTTCCGCCCAGAGAGCAAAGCAGAACAGCCATCACTAGTGCTGGGGGCTCCTGGGTTCCAGGCCTGTCTGTGTGTATGGGCAGCTGCTTTATAAGACGCCTTCTCAGACCCTGGCAGCAGCGCCCCACAAAGGAGGCATTATGAGCGCTGTCTTGTAGATGAAACAGACTCAGTGTGCTTAAGCCTTTGCCCAAAAGGACAGAGTGGGCGATGAGGGAGCCAGGATTTGAACCGGCTCTTTCTGAGTCCAGACGGCCTTCTCACCTGAGGCTGTCCTTAAATCTTGGAGCCTGGCCCTGACTGGAAAGATCCCTAGAGGGCGATGGAGGAGCCAGGAACTCCCAGAGTCAGCCCCTCCACCTGCCTCAGTTTACTGATCCCAGGGACACTTGCGGTCAAGATTTATGGGGATGACAAATGTGAGCCTTCAGGGTTGCCGGGCACAGCCACTCTGGGAGGATGACTAATGCTCATATTTTAGAGCACACTTTGACCGTCTGGCACCCAGGGGTGGGGTGAACAGTACTGGGAGGGGTGCCATTAAAACAGTTATTGCTCTATTAAATTTCACTAGGAACAAAGAGCATCCCTCAGCCAGAGAGAACTGCAATTACAGCTGAGCAAATTATTGCCTTTTAAACAATTCTCTATTTCTGCGACGCCCTGGGTAATGTGTTCCCAGGTGGGAGATCACACCCACCGGCGTCTAGTTCCTGGGCTCCCAGCCTTCTCTTCCTGTGATTCTGGTTCTTTTTGCCATTTTCACCATCCCCCAATTGCTTTTATACGTTTTTATTGATTCTGTAGTAGAGTCTTGAAGAACTGCGCTGCACTGAGAATGCAGGCTTTGGGATCAAGACCTCTAGCATCACAGAAAGCAAATTGGACTAGAATGGGAAGGACTAGAAAGGAGACCTGGGCCTGATCTGTCCCTACTAAAAATACAAAAATTAGCTAGGCTTGGTGGCGTGCACCTGTAACTCCAACTACTGGGGAAGCTGAGGCATAAGAATTGCTTGAACGTGGGACAGGGAGGTTGCAGTGAACCAAGATCACACCACTGCACTCCAGCCTAGGCAACAGAGAAAGACTCTGTCTAAAAAAAAAAAAAAAAAAAGAAAGAAAAAAGAAAGAAAGAATGTCTTAAGAGCCAGGAGCCTTTCAGTTGCCTGTGGAAGAAATCAACATAAAAAAGGAATTACAGTCTTGGTTTGCATGATTGGGAGTCCAGGGGCTGGATCCGGGGGCCTTAAGTTATATTTTCTGGGCTGTCTCGAGCTCCTCCATTTCTGAATTCTGCTCATCTCTGCTGTTCTTTGTGTGTCTGCTTCATTCTCTCTGGCTTCAGACATGCTCTAGACTTAGAGGAAAAGATAGCTCCTTCCAGCATGAAGCCAAACCAAGGACAAAAACAACCTTGTCTGTCTTCATTCATCTGCTGTTGTTTAGAACAAAATACCTGAAACTGAGTAATTTCCAAAGAAAAGAAATGTATTTTTTACAGTTCTGGAGGCTGAGAAGTCCAAGGTCGAGGGGCTGCATCTGGCGAGGGCCTTCTTGCTGGTGGGGACTCTGCAGTCCTGAGACGGTGCAGGGCATCACATGGTGAAGGGGCTGAGTGTCCCAGCTCAGGTCTCTCTTCCTCTTCTTATAAAGACACCAGTTCCCATTCCATGATAGCCCACTAATCCATTAATCCATGAATGGATTAATCCATTCATGAGGACAGAGCCCTCATGACCCAATCGCTTCTAAAAAGCCCCACCTCTCGATATTCCCACATTGGGGATTAAGTTTCAATGTGAGTTCTAGGAGGGACAAACATTCAAACCATAGCACTCCCTTTCAGCAGATGTATGTGAAATCTCATGACAGAATGAGCATGGCTGTTAGCTTTTGCTCCCAAGCAAACCTCTACAATTCAGCGTCTTTTTTTTTTCCCCTTGAGACAGAGTTTCGCTCTGTCACTCAGGCTAGAGTGCAATGACGCCATCTTGGCTCACTGCAACCTCTACTTCCCAGGTTCAAGCAATTCTCCTGCCTCAGCTTCCCAAGTAGCTGGGATTCCAGGCATGCACCACCATGCCTGGCTAATTTTTGTATTTTTAGTAGAGATGGGGTTTCACTATGTTGGCCAGACTGGTCTTGAACTCCCAACCTCAGGTGATCTGCTTGCCTCAGCCTCCCAAAACGCTGGGATTATAGGCACGAGGCACTGCACCCAGCCAATTCAATGTCTTTTTTTTTGAGACAGAGTCTCGCTCTGTTGCCCAGGCTGGAGTGCAGTGGCGAGATCTCGGTTCACTGCAAGCTCTGCCTCCCGGGTTCATGCCATTCTCCTGCCTCAGCCTCCCTGAGTAGCTGGGACTACAGGAGCCCACCACCATGCCCGGCTAATTTTTTGTATTTTTAGTAGAGACGGGGTTTCACTGTGTTAGCCAGGATGGTCTCGATCTCCTGACTTTGTGATCTGCCTGCCTCGGCCTTCCAAAGTGTTAGGATTACAGGCGTGAGCCACCGCGTCTGGCCTCAGTGTCTTAAAGGTTGTCTGGGGATCAGCTGATCCAGGCTGGGCTCAGCTGGTCTGTCTCTTCAGTCTCTGTATTTAGCTGGACTTTTCTCCCCTCTGAGATTTAGGCCTGATCCCTATGTGTGGACTTTGGGACTCAGACTGAGAGAAAGTGGCTACCTGGAGAAGTATGGAAACCAGTTAGGAGACTAGAGATGTTGAGGCCAGAACTAGTAAAGTGGGGGTGCAGAGAGGGAGTGAATCAAGAGCCATCTGGCAATACAATGGACAAGGCTTGGTTTCTGAGTAGGGATGATGAGGGAGAGGGGAAGAGTCCAGAGTGATGCCCAGGTATACTAGAACAGGTAGTGTTAGCTGCTGTAACAGATGAATTCAACACATCTCAATAACTCTACACAATAAAAGCCTGTTTCTTGCTCATGCGGTTGTTCAAGTTGGGTGTCTCTGGTGGGGCAGCTCTCCTGGGCAGCTGTTTTCCAAGCAATGACTCAGGGACCCAGGCTCTTTCCACCTGTTGGAGCTCTATTTCAACACGTGGCTCCCCAGGCCACCCTGGAGGTTGTCTTCCATGCAGTCACTAAAAGGAAAAAGGGGTGTGGAAGAATAGGAAGAGAAGGTTTTTATGGGGCTGGCTTAGAAGGGTGATAAATCGCTTCTGCCTAAATTTCTCAGGTTCCATCTTGGTCTCATTGCCAGTCCTACTGTGTGTCCAAGGAGAGGCGATGGCTTTGGTGGTCAGCTGGCAGCCTGTGCCACACCAGGCTTTGGCTTGGAGGAACCAAAGCGGGAAAGGTTGAAGAGGAACGAAGTTTGTGGAGGTGAGTTCCCAGAGTCTCATCATGAGCGACCTGAGGGACGTCTAAGTGAAGGCATTGCGAGACAGTTGAGGCCATGGAGCTGCAAAGAGCAGAGGTCAAAAACCTGCAGGGAGGCCTATCAGGGCCTATCAAGGCCCTGAATAGGGGCAAGGCAGCTTACAAGGGAGCCTGAGAATGTAAGGCCAGGAAATGTGAACTTGATTCTGAGGACAATGGGGAACCCTAAAGATTTTTGAGCAGAGGAGTGACCTAAACAGAACCCTTTTAAAGGCATACTCCCCTCTGGAGTCGCTGTGGGAGTGAGATACCAAGGGGCGGAGGCCTGGGACCAGGTGAAATCAATGTTCTCTGAGCCCACGACACAGGATGCTGGGTCTTGGCTTTTTAAATCTTGTGCGGAAGCTTTTTCCTTGTCTTGAAGCTATTTTTGCTTCTTGATTAAAGCCAAATCCAGTGAAAGGATTCTTGCTAAGTGAAAGCTTCAGACATGAGAACTGGGGGAGGGCAGTGTTGGTCTAGACTTCAGTTAATCAAGGTTTTCTCTTCTACACATCTTTACTGTTCCATAAAATATGTGACTGCTGATAGTGCAACCCTCTGTGATAGCAGAGAAAAAAGGATTTTTAAAAGTCAGGAAATTAATTTTCTTTCTGTCTAATTGATGCCTAACTTGTTTTTTTCATTCCCTCATTTATCATATACCTCCTTTATTCCATTCTTGGATTCTGTTTACAAACTCTTTGAAAAGCCATGTTCCCCCTTCCTAAATTTGGACTTCATGTTCTCTCTCATGTGGCCTTGTTTGGGCCTCTCCAAGGCCACCAAAAGGCTCTGCTAGACTTGGGGAAAGGTTAGCTTTGAGAAAGTCTGACTCAAAGCCAGCCAATAGTCAGAGGCAAGCTTGCAGCCTGCAGGGATAGCTGGAAGGGCTGGTGAGATGCCGGGACCCACAGGGGATTAAGGCTGTGCTGACCCTAAGTTTTGGAGGATTTGGGAGAAAAAAGACTTGAGCTCCCAACGGTAATGGGATTTCTACAATCAGCTGGGGGAACTGTAGGCTCAGGATCCACCCTGTCTGGACGTCTCACCCTGTCTGGAGGTCTCACCCTGTCTGGAGATCACTTGGGTTGGAGGTCTTCACTGTTCACTACAACCGGATTCTGAAGCCTGCCAGTTGTCAGATGCCTGCCAGGGTTGGGGGTGGGGGAGGGTCACACCCTTGAATGAATGGGGCCTTGACCTTCCCAGGTCCCCCAACACCACCAGTTCCACAGGCACACGATGCACTCACCTTGGTTGGGGAGCCGATGGCATTGCCCTTGCCGGCCCCCGCTTTCCACCTGCACATTCCTGAGCTTGTCAAAGCGTCCCGCGTGGGGCCATGTGCGATGTGGTAAATCGTGGCTTCTCAGACCTAAGGGTCACTTCTCCAGTGGATGGTGTATCTGTTTCCTGTGGCTGCTGTGACAAAATGCCATACGTCTGATGGCTTCAAACAGCACACGTTTGTTCTCCTTCAGTTGTGGGGGTCAGAGTCTGAAATCCATTTCATGCAGCTCAAACTGTGGTGTCACGGACTCCGGAAAAGAACAGCTTCCTCGCCTTGCCCAGTTTCTGGGCTGCATTCTGGGCGTCTTGTCCCGTGGTTCATGGTTCCTCCCTCCACCTGGCTCTAAGGCCAGCGGCGGAGCAGCTTCCAATCTCGCGTCTTCACAGCACCCTCTCTCCTCCTTGCCTCCCTCTGCCCCCGTCTTGGAGGAGACTTGCAGCTGTGCATTGGGCCCATCCTGATGATCCAGGATGATCTCCCCGTCTCAAGATCCTGAATGTACTCCCACCTACAAAGCCCTTTCCTTACACCAGGGAACACTCCCAGGTTCCAGGGATTAGGACGCAGACATCTTTGGGGACCGTTATTCAGCCAGCCACAGGTAGACAGGAGTCCTGGGCTGCACAAAGGCCCAACAGTCCGGGAAGTCCAGAGTCCCTCCCTGTGACAAGAACACCCCTCCCTGCCCCTTTCCCCTCTGTGCTTACTCTGCAGGGTCAGCTTGAGGCCAGTCACCTCAGGGACCCCGCTCTGTTCCTCCCAGTCCTTGCAGATCTGAGGCTGGAGGGGCCTTGAAGAGGGTGGCTCTTCTCACTGCGGACACTGTGAGGCTCATGGTGGGGGTGGGGGCAGGGTATGCCCAAAGCTTCAGCCCCTAGGTGACAGGTCAGACCTTGAACCCGAGACCCATGCTTTTAGTCTGAGGCTTGGCTCTCCACACTATCACCCCCTGCGACTCCAAGTCCTGACGCATGGCTTCCCCTAGAGAGGCTCCAACACCTGCTCTGCTCCCACTCCCCCTGGGGCCGCTGCAGGCTTCTGGAGGAGGTGGGCTGCCCTGGTGTTTTGAAGCCTCCCATGCTCGGGGCCCAGTTCTTAGTACCAGCTGATGTCTGTCCTGGTGGCCGGGTTCTGGGGAGCCTTCTGTCTTTGTCAACAGTGTGAGGAAAGAGTCCAGAGTGGCATTGACATACTTAAGGTCAGCTGTGTTTCCTTGGACCAGTGGCCACATCACTGGGCTCAGTGTTCTCACGCACAACACGAGGGCAGACTCCGCATTCCTGCCACGCCAGCCCCACGCCCTGCGACCAGCCAGTTCCCAACTGCATCAAGCATTTGAGCACTGCTGGGGGAGGAAGCATCTTAGTGTAGCCCAGAGGCTAGAAATGTCCTTGAAGATTCCTGCTTTTTATTGGATACACGGGCAGGCACACTTTCTGCCGTCACTTCAATAAGCTATTCATGTCTGCTTTAACATAAAAATCATGCTTCTCTTCAAGTCTGCAGCAAAGGATGGCCCGGGAAGGGGCCATGTCCATGTGTGGCTTTGTTTGCTTGCATCCTACAGCCACCCAAAGGCACTCATACCCCTATTTGAAAAGCCCACTTTCTCAGATACAGTGTTTTTGTAAAAAAGATCTTCATAACCCTAAAAAGTGAGTCATTAATATAAGGTTTTTAGAAACGATTCCAGGATGACAGTAGAAAAACATGTGTATAGCCAGAGATGGTGGCTCGGGCCTACAATCCTAGCACTTCAGAGGCCAAGGCAGAAGGATTATTTGAGACTAGGAGTTCAAGACCAACCTGAGCAACACAGTGAGACCATAACTGAATTTTAGAAAAGGAAAAGAGGAAAAGAAGCCCAGGTACAGTGGGATGCCTGTAATCCTAGCACTTCGGGGGATTGAACCGGGAGTTCGAGACCAGCCTGCCAATATGGTGAAATCCCATCTCTACAAAAAATACAAAAATTAGCGGGGCATGATGGTGTGTACCTGTAGTCCCAGCTACTCGAGAGGCTGAGGTGGGAGGATCACCTGGGCCAGGGGACGTCAAGGCTGCAGTGAGCTGTGATGGCACCATTGCACTCCAGCCCAGGCCACAGCGTGAGACCCTGCCTCAAAAGAAAAGAAAAAGAAAGAGAAAGAGAAAAACATGTGTATATGTGGTTGTGGGCGGAGGGTCTTTCCTAGGCCCCCCACATCACCACCTGCCTCCACCTGCCACATCTCAAGCCCTGCCTGGGAGGAGGATGAAGACCCAGACATACGGGCAGGCCCATTCTCCACAGAGGTGCTGAGCACCTTAGAATTACCAGGAGGCTGCCCTGGTGTCTGGCCTTATTCTCTTTTTGCCTTTCTTAAAGGCCTATGAGATTTCTAGAATTTTCTAACTCATGGCTGGCAACTCTATGAGGAAAGACCCAGGGGCTGCATGTAGGCTCTGAGAGCAGCCAGGTGATCCCGAGCCTCCCGTGTGCTGGAAACAGCAGCCTCGGAACCCTGCTCTGTTCCGAGGGTGGGTTCCTCACCTCCTCTGGAGAGATCCTGCTCAGATTTGCTGAGAATTCCTGGACATTCTGGCTGCCTTAGCTATGAGTGTCCAATGAGGTCCATTTTTAGGAAATCTAATTTAGAGAAGCCCATGTGTGTGACGGTGCTACTATCCTCAGTCCATACTGAGGCTCCGCTGACAACTAAACCCCTGTGCAGCTCCTCTCAATATGCATTTCTTAATGCATTTAAAACATTCAGTTCTGCAAAACCTTGTCAGGTGCCACGTGCTGGGTGCAGGGCTGGGGTTCCCAGAGACCACAGGACAAGGGAAAAATTCCCAACCACCACGACAAGGCAGGGCACCATGTCCGGGTGAGGGAGGGGCTGGTTCCCTGGGAGCTGGGGGGCCAGGACATCCGTGCACTTCCCTGGAACCACAATGTTCCCAAGTCCCCTCCTCTCACAGGGACCTCCGAGTGACACCTGTCATGTGGGCAAGGCTCCAGCCCAGTGGCCTGCACAGCTCGTCTGGGCACCAGGCGCTGCCCAAACACGGCCTCCTCTGAGTCGAGTTATGCCCTTGGCTTTGCCAAGTGACAGCTGCCCTCCGTGGAGTGCCCCTCCCCAGCCCTGCCCTCCACCTGCTCCTGAGGGAACGGGCCTCTGGAAACTTCTTTCTTCGCTGACAGGAAAGGGACTGCCGGCCTCCTTTACCCGGCATCTGAGGGTTGGCTCAGGGCCAGTCCTGGGCTGTATGGACAGACGGGACGCTCTCTTTCCCTCAGATGCCCGCAGCCAGGTGGGGAGGTAAACCCATGACAAACAGTGCGACAGCTTGAGAGCTCATGTGTACCAGGAGGGTGCATGGGGGCCCACAGGAAGGTGAGGGGTGGGAGCAGGCCGGGCTGCACAGAGGAGATGTGTTGACTCGCTCCTCCTGCCCAGTGGCACGCTGGCCCGGTCAGGGTTCTCCCCAACCCAGTGCCCGCACCCCAGCCGGGGTTCCATTAGGTTCCAGCTACCTGCCGCTCAGGCCCTTGGAAGCTGTGTGGAGAAGCGGTCCCAGAGTCCCCCTCTGGAGGGAAGGTGGCATCCAGAGGTTTGCCACTGCGAGGATTATAAGGTGACACCCCTGACTCTAAGATTCCGTGAACTAAAAGATCCTCCACTGAAGCAAGCATGCAGAGAGAGGCGCAAACCAAGTGCAGTTGGGAGAAACACTTGGATTTCACAAATCCTATAATGTGTCGGCAGGGAGGGGGATGCATTTTAGAATCAAGAGATGTCGGAATTTGCTTTGTGAATGACACAGACCACACCTCAGAGACTGCAGTGTGGTGATTCTCAAAGTGTGGCTCAGGGGCCCCCCGGGAACCCCTGAAACCCTTTCAGGAAGTCTGTAGGTCAAAACTATTCCCATAACAATACTAAAATATTACTTGGTTTTTTATTCTCATTGTCTCACACATGTACAATGGAGTTTTCCAGATGTGTGCACTATTGTAATAGATAAAATGCAGAAGCAAGTGTATAAATCCTCTATGAAGCCAGACATTCAAGATACTTGCAAAAATATAAAATCATGCCATGCTTCTCTCTAAACATCTTTTCTGTTTTGCAAAATATTAGGTTTTTTTAATCAAAAATTATTATGTTAACGTGTAACAGATATTATTATTGAGTTAAAATATTTCTAGAATGTTTCAGTTTTTGGTTTTTTTTTTTTTTTTTTGGAGGCGGAGTTTCACTCTTGTCACCCGGGCTGGAGTGCAGTGGCTCAATCTCAGCTCACTGCAGCCTCTGCCTCCTGGATTCAAGTGATTCTCCTGCCTCAGCCTCCCGGGTAGCTGGGATTACAGGCGCCCACCACCATGCCCAGGTAATTTTTGTATTATTAGTAGAGACAGGGTTTTACCACGTTGGTCAGACAGGTCTCGAACCACTGACCTCAGGTGATCCACCCTCCTCAGCCTCCCAAAGTGCTGGGATTACAGGTGTAAGCCACCACACGTAGCAGTTTTAGTTTTAAACACAGTAAATCAGTAGATACAGCCTTATGTGTAAACCATGTTTGGAGTCCTCAATACTTTTGAAGACTGAAAGGGGTCCTGAGGCCAAAACGTTTGGGAATGCAGTGTAGCGCTTCCTCTCCGAGCCAGCCCCACCGCGGCCCGAGAGCTGTGAAGCCACACGAGGATGCCCTCGCTGACTCTGAACTCAGATCGGGTTTGGGGGTTGCAGGCAGCCTCTGCCCCACCAGGGCCCAGTGGCTGTGGGTAAATCACTGAGTCTCTCTGAACCTCTGTCTTCTCTGTCCAGGGGGAATGATAACAGCACCCATTTCAGACCCACCGAGAGGATCAAAGATGAGGCAGTGTCGGGAGAGAGGGGAGCCACGCCTCTGAGCTGCATGATCTGTGCAAATAATAACTCTTTATCCCCTCCGTGGGATCTTCTGAGTTCCTGGGTATCAGGAGTGTCACCAAAAGAAGCCCAATGATGACGGAAGCTCTGCGTCAGCAGCAGGCAGGGCGTGCTCTCCCCTCCTCCCCTCCCTCTCTACCTCCTCCGTTTCGTCCTCCCCTCCAGGCTATTCGTCAGCTGTGCCCTTACCCCAAACCTGGCATAAGCCAAGTGGGAGAGGCTTTCTGACTTTGAAAGGTGGAAGGCAGTGAGGACACAAAGGAGGCCAGGGGTGTTCTTGGCTGGTCCCAGCCTTGCAACTGTTTCCAGCCAGGCCGAGCCAGGCCAGGGCTGTGAGTCCCAGCTGGGAGAAGGGCTTTCCCTCCCGTGGCTCCGGCTTTGGCCGGGTTCACCCTTGCCAGGCCACCCCTCTGGACTCACACTGTCCTGAGTGCCCAGGTCTGGAAACGCAGGCACAGGGGCATCAGGGCAAGCCTGGAGACTCGCTGGAAGGAGTGCTGGGCTTGCCGCCTGATGCCTGGCTCTGCAGCTGACCAGCCAGGTGACTTTGGGCATGTCCTTTCTTCCCAGGCCTCAGTGTGCTAAGCTGTGACATGAGGGGGTTAGACTCTGATCCAGGATCTGAAGCCTTTCCCCAGGGGCCTCACCCAGGCTGCTAAGGGCTTCTCCATCAGGAAGGTGCCCAGGGACTAAGCCCATGAGAGTGGCCTGGTTTCACCTGGCAGACAGGTGGAGGGTATCAGCCAGGGCTTCAGGGGCCCTGTGTGTGCCAACCCCCTTCCTCAGACCAGCACAGGAGCCTTATATGGCCTGTACTGCCCAAGACACCCCAATCTGGATCCTGCAAACCCAACATCTCAGGCTGGGTGGGTGTCTGCGTGTGTGCACACGTGCGCGCATGGGCCCTGCCTCCATTTACACTGGAAGGACTCCTTGCTGACCTCAGGAAAGGGTCAGAGCGACAGGCCTCCAGCCAGTTTCTCAGCTCCTGCCCCAGGGCGCAGGCTTGTCCCAGAGACCCCGTGGGAGAGGGTAGAAGGGAGGTGCTTCTTGGGCTTAGAGGCTGGGAAGTTCCCGCAGAGCCCTCAGTGCCAGCCCTGTGCTGTGGCGGACCGTGTCCTGCAGCCAGTGGGCCGCAAGCAATCTGATCATGCGCCCTGCCAGGAAGGAGGTTTCTTGCACCCCAGTAGGTACACAGAGTTCATTTACAGATCACACACAAGTGTTGTGCAAATTATGAAACATTCCACGACTAAAATTTCATAAAGATGAGGTCATTGTTCTCAGGGGCTGGCTGTTCACAGGTTCACTACTCCAGGCTGCGAAGGCGCACACGCCCTGTGCGTCTGGAAGTCCAGGTGAAGTGGGAGAGAGTTCCAGGGTAACCTGCCTTCGTATTCCCACACATCAGAGTCCAGCACTTGCAGCAAAGCTGGCATGAGGCTGTGATGATCCTGATGTCAAAGGTCTGATGTCAAAGGTCCTTTTCAGGTCAGGCGCAGTGGCTCATGCCTGTAATCTCAGCACTTTGGGAGGTCAAAGCAGGAGGATTGCTTGAGCTTAGGAGTTCGAGACCAGCCTGGGCAACATGGTGAAACTCTGTCTCCACCAAAAATATAAAAACTAGCTGGGCATGGTGGTGCAGACCTGTGGTCCCAGATACTAGGGAGGTTGAGGTGGGAGGATCGCTTAGGCCCAGGAGATGGAGGTTGCAGTGAGTCGAGATCACACCACTGCATTACAGCCTGGATGACAGTGAGACCCTATCTCAAAAAAAAAAAAAAAGATCCTTTTCAGTGGTTCAGGGGACATTGTCAAACGGGGCCAGAGCTGTGCTGGGTTGATGGGCTCCAGGAAGGTAGCTCTCACAACCCACACAGACACACACACACACACACACGTGTGAGCACACATGTACACATGTACACATACACGTCCACATGCACACAGACACACGCACACACCTGCACACACGCATGAGCACAAACATGTATACATGTGCACACATGTGTGCATGCACACACAGACACACACGTGAGCACACACGTATACATGTGCACACACGTCCACATGCACACACAGACATGTATAGACATGTACACACACAAAAACACATGCACACACACACGTACCCACGTGCGCATACACACATGCACACACAGACACGTGCACACATGCACACACGCAAACATACACACGCACCTCTCCCTGCTGCTGTGCACTCAGGCAGGGGAGGGGCTCGTTGGGCCTTTCTTTTCTCTTTTTCCTTCAGTCTCTGGGCGATTCATATTTTCCAAAAGGCCTGGTGGCCTCCCCATCTCTTTTATCACTCCTGGGCTTGTGGTTGGTTTAAAAAAAATTCCCAACTTCCTTTTACTCTTTCCAGCTGATTTAACTTTCCATGCTCAAGGCCAAATGACACACAAGCCCTCCCTTTTGAGTCACCAGTGACAAGTGTCCCGTGGCTTAGTGCATGGCGTTGGCTCTCTTTGCGGAGGTGGGACCTGAGGGAGGCTCTGGGAGGGAGAAGATGGGCTGGGTGGAGGGGACCCAGGGTCTGCTTCTGGAACAAGGAGGGCTCCCCTGTCTGCCCCGCCCTCCCCATGCTGAACGGTGGTGGTCCCTCCTGCCCCTGCTACAGTTCCCACAGAGCTCGTCTCCCCACCCTACCCCTGCCTGGTCAGAAAAACTTCATTCATCCTCCAGGGTTCTGCGTGGTTGCTTCTGGATGCCCACTAGGATCTCCTGGGTGAGTGGATGCCTGTCCCTCCCTGTTACGAGTGGAATTGTGCCCCCGTTTTGAAGCCCCAGTACCTCAAAATGTGACTCTACTTGGAGATGGAACCTTTTAAAAGGTCATGGAAGTAAAATGAGGTAATTTGGATAGGCCCCAGTCCAACAGGACTCATGTCCTTTAAGAAGAGATTAGGGCAGAGATACACACAGCAGGAAGGCCACGTGAGGACGCAGCCACAACACAGCCACATCCTAGCCAAAGAGCGGCCTCAGAATACAGCAGCCCTGCCGACACCTCGGTCCTGGATTTTCAGCCTCCACGACTATGAGAAGGTAAACGTCTGTGGTTTCAGTGTCCAGTCTGTGGGACTTTGTTACGCACCCAAGCGGACTGAGACGCTCCCCTGCACTCCTGCGCCTCCGGGCCTCCTCCAGCCCAGCGAGCGCCAGGCTGAAAGGTTCTTTCCCTCTTCTCCCTCCCTGCACAGGGACTGGCCTGGAGAAGAATTTGTCTGGACACCTTTGGTGCCTGGCTCTGCAGGTGTTCAGGAAACGCTTGCTGAAGTGAATTAAATTCTTCTTGGCCTAAACACACGTACTTTATACAGCTCTGAGGCTCACAGAAGAAATACACAGTTGGCGTGGGTGCAGTGACTCTGGGGCCACCTAAGGGTACATCAGGCTCCATCGGATCTAACCAGCGACCTGCAGCCCCCCACGAGCCCTCTCGAGCTTCCGGTCCGGGCCGCAGCCTTCTCCCCGTGTGTGCACGTACTTGGGCTGCTACGGCTGCCTGAATCTGTTCGCTTGTCAGTCAGTGAAGTTTCCCCAATCCGTTTATATTAGTTATGCTTATCATCATGGCATTGTGTAATTGAGTATACATAAAACGATAAAATATGAATACAAAAGTGATTTCTATGAACACTCATTAAATGTCTTGAAAAGACTCATTAAAGGTGAATGGCTTTACAAAATTGCTGTTGATTAAGCTTGGTGTGACAGCCAGTCTCCAAGGTGGCCCCATGCTTCTAATCTCTTGGAGTTCACACCGTGTGTGGCTCTCTCCCACATTGAATTAAGACCAATTGGGAGACATAGAATACCAAGGGGTTGACAATCTGTGTGCTCCAAGGCTGGGTCACAGAAGGTGTTGCAGCCTTTGCTTGGTTCTCTGGGGTCTCTGGCTCTGGAGGAAGCTGTCACACCATGAAGACGGCTCTTTGGAGGGGCCACATGGAGAGGAGCTGAAGCCTCCCACCCGTAGCTAGCACCAGCCTTGGGAGTGAGGCGGTTTGGAAGCAGCACCTTCAGCATCAGGCAGTGCTCCTGAGGGCAGGTCCTGCTGACACCGGCTGCAACCTCAGGGGAACCTTACAGTCCAGTTGCTCCCACATCCCTGCCCACAGACAACGTGAGAGAGCATGAATGAGGGTCGGCGCTGCAAGTGCTGGGGAGGAGTCGTTAGCTGGGCAGCAATAGCCAACCAGCACGTCGCAGGAAACAGGGGCCTAAGTGGAGTCTGCACCCCGTTGTTTACAAATGTTTTTAAACTCGCCTTACATTTTTTTTTTGAGACAGGGTTTCACTGTCGCACAGACTGGAGTGAGTGGCGTGATCTTGGCTCACTGCAACCTCTGCCACCTGGGCTCAAGCCATCCTCCCACCTCAGCCTCCCGAGTAGCTGGGACTACAGGTGCATGCCACTGCACCTGGCTAATTTTTCTGTATTGTTAGCAGAGACAGGGTTTTGCCATATTGCCCAGGCTGGTCTTGAACTCCTGTGTTCAAGTGATCCACCCGTCTTGGCCTCCCACAGTACTGGGATGACAGATATGAGCAACTACGCTGGCCTCTCATTCGTTACAATGCACAGGCTCCGAGTCAGGGGCCAGGTGTGGTGGCGGGCGCCTGTAGTCCCAGTTACTTGGGAGGCTGAGGCAGGAGAATGGCGTGTACCCAGGAGGTGGAGCTTGCCGTGAGCCGAGATCGCACCACTGCACTCCAGCCTGGGTGACAGAGCGAGACTCTGTCTCAAAAAAATAAAAAAGATATATGTGAATATTTAAAAAAATTTTCTCATTGTAACCGAATTTTTGCTAAACAAAACCAATGCCAGTTCTAAAAGTTTGGGAAGAACATTTCTATGGGATTCTCTGAATACCTGTGGATGTCTCTTCATGCAGTGACCTGAAGGTTGTGTGTCAATCAAAGATTCAGACATTTGAATGGCACTTTAAATGACCAATGAATTAGGCAGCTTCGCACGGAAGAGACCCGTGATGAACCCTTTTGTTACCGGAAAGGGGTCCAGATCCAGACCCCAACAGAGGGTTCTTGGATCTCTCGAAAGAAAGCATTAGGTGAAAACAAGTTTATTATGAGACCAAAGGAATATCAGAATGGCTACTCCATGGGCAGAGCGCCCCGAGGGGTTCACTTTTATGGTCATTTCCTGATTATATGCTAACCAAGGGGTGGATTATACATGAGTGTTCCACGGAAAGGGGTAGGCAGTTCCCAGAAGTGAGGGTTCCTCCCCCTTTTAGACCGTATAGGGTAACTTCCTGACGTTGCCATGGCATTTGTAAGCTGTCATGGTGCTGACGGGAGTGTCTCTTAGCATGCTAATGCATTATCATTATGGTATAATGAGCGGTGAGGACGATCAGAGGTCATTTTCATGGCCGTCTTGGTTTTGGTGGGTTTTGGCTGGCTTCTTTACCACGTGCTATTTTATCAGCAAGGTCTCTATGACCTGTATCTTGTGCGGACTTCCTATCTCAACCTGTGACTAAGAATGCCTCACCTTCACCGGGCATGGTGCCTGTAATCCCAGCACTTTGGGAGACAGAGGCAGGCGGATCATGAGATCAAGAGATCGAGACCATCCTGGGCAACATGGTGAAACCCTGTTTCACTAAAAACACAAAAATTAGCTGGGCATGGTGGCACTTGCCTGTAATCCCAGCTACTTGGGAGCCTGAGGCAGGAGAACACTTTAACTGGGAGGTGAAGGTTGCAGTGAGCTGAGATCACGCCACTGCACTCCAGCCTGGCAATAGAGAAAGACCTCCGTCTCAAAAAAAAAAAAAAAAGAATGCCTGACCTTCTGACCTTCTGACCTCCTTGGAATGCAGCCCACTGGCAGTAGGTCTCAGTCTTATTTTACCCGGCTCCTATTCAAGATGGAGTCACTCTGGTTTGAATGCCTCGGACACTTTGACCTTTTCTAGCTTCAGGTCCCAAAGTGGCTTAATGGGGCAAACCTATACCCTTGGTAGCCTGGACAGAAACAAGTGCTCCCTGCCAAGAGGTGCCCTGCTGCTGCCCCCACCACCCTTTGGCTCAGTGTCTGTTTGAAAAGAACCGCATGCTTTTTCCTTTCTGTTTTCATGAACTGAAGAGGGCTGACCCGGCAGCTCCGCAGCCCCAGCCTGGCAGGCAGTTGACAGTGTTAGCATCACAGCCCCAGGTTCTGTCTCTGCTTTTCTTCTTCCCTCCTGTCCACCCCAGTGGCTCTTCTCCTCCCACAACTCCCTCACCTCCCCATGACTGCCACCCCTTCACCCCTCGCCCAGACCTCTTTCTTGCATCCTGTCACCTGAGGGATAAACTCTTCTTACGTCCCTGACCCTCGCTGCTCCAGTGCCCTTTGCCAAGACTGGTGCCACCCTCCACCCACCCTGGGCCAGGACCGGGTTCGCCCTCCCTCTGCCTGCCCCCGCTTTCTTCCCTTCCAAACAGGGACAGAGTCGCTCAGACCCCCGCCACCCTGTGCCTCCGCTTGTGCTTTCATGCCTGGTCCCAGGCCCTCCTGTCAGGACAGAGGGGCTTTCAGGCATTCAGCAAGCACTTAACACCTGCTATGTGCAGGGCACTGTCCCCACTCAGGAAGTTCACATCAGCCGAGGAGGCAGCGGGTGGTCAGATCAGCTCACACCTGGTCAGTTGACCACAATCCCAGGGATGCTGTTGGTGCCTAGGAGTGAGTCTCGGGCCACCTGCCTGATGGAGGGTCGTTCAAGTTGGGTCCTGAGAAGGGGCTGGAGCTGGGCAGGATGAGAGAGGGGCCAGAGCATTTCAGGCAGAGCAGGTGGTGTGTGTGGAAACCTGAACCTGAGTGGGAGCCCTGCAGGACTGGAGGGGCGATGTGGGCCCTGCTTTCTCAGAGAGCAGTGGGAGGGGATGAGGCAGGGAGCGGGGAAGAGGCAGGGAGCGGGGATGAGGCAGGGAGCGGGGAAGAGGCAGGGAGCGGGGAAGAGGCAGGGAGTGGGGATGAGGCAGGGAGTGGGGATGAGGCAGGGAGTGGGGATGAGGCAGGGAGCGGGGAAGAGGCAGGGAGTGGGGATGAGGCAGGGAG
>NW_012118821.1:3332323-3333312 GCF_000951035.1 Colobus angolensis palliatus | reverse complement strand
GAGGCAGGGAGCGGGGAAGAGGCAGGGAGTGGGGATGAGGCAGGGAGTGGGGATGAGGCAGGGAGCGGGGAAGAGGCAGGGCGTTCTGTTCCTGGGAGCCCTGGGGGCTTTGGAGGCTTGGAGCAGGGAAGTGCTGGGATCCACTCTTGATCTAAGGGCTGATTTTGACACACAGGGGACCCAGAGAGAAGCTCTTGCGCAGGCCGAGGGAGGGCCGCCGCAGCGGCTGTGGAGGTGCAGATGAGGAGAGGATGTTCCTTCGAAGGATGTTTAGGAGACTGGGCCGTGGCGACTTGGTGGTAGACCAGATGGAGGAGCGGGGAGAGGCGGGCCACAGGTGACTCTCGGCTGCAGGCTCGAGGCCTCAGGGGGCCAGTGACGCCAGTTCCCAAGACGGGGAATGCCGGGAGCAATGGGCCTGGGAAGGAAGAGAATTGATGAGTTTGGGACACGTTCAGCCTGGGACATCTGAGGACAAGTAGGTGGAGATGCTGCGCTGGGAGGCAGAAGCGGGGTCCAGGCAGAGGCAGAGGGAGGAGGTGGCTCGCCTGCTGGAGGTCACTGAATTGAGCCATGGCCAGTGGATGGCACCTGGCAGACCTGCGTGGGAAGGAATGCTCCCCTGCTGAACTCTAATCTCTGGAGCGAGGGAGGAACTTTGTCCTGTGGCAGGCCTGCCCCGCAGTGTTGCTGCATTCTGGGCAGCGGCAGCATCGGGTGAGGGTGTGGGCTGGGAAGAGTGGACTCTGGGCTCAGCCCTGAGGAATTCTGCATCTGAGGAACGGGTGGAGGGGAAGCCAGCAAAGGGAGCTGAGCAAGAACCCCTGAGACGTGGGGAGGACAAGGCTCTGTTCAGTACCGCAGAAGCTGCAGCGGAAGAGCGTCAGGCCAGGGCAAGCGGTCGAGTCAGAGAAGATTGGAGGAGTGCCCACTGGGCTCAAGTAAGAGGAGGGCGGAGGAGTGCCCACTGGACTCAGGTCAGAGGAGGG
>NW_012118821.1:3329546-3331767 GCF_000951035.1 Colobus angolensis palliatus | reverse complement strand
GCCCACTGGACTGGGGTCGGAGGAGGGCGGAGGAGTGCCCGCTGGACTCGGGTCAGAGGAGGGTGGAGGAGTGCCCACTGGACTCAGGGACACGAGGCCACTGGGGGCTTTGGGGGAAGCAGCTCTGATCATGTGATGGAGGCCACGCCAGAGTGCACCAGGAACAAACAAACCCCGAGGCTTTTCCCATGACAAACTGTCCAAAACAGGAAAGGATAGGCCCATCGATGAAAAGGAGCGTGGAATCCTGGGAAGAGCTGACTGTTCTGTGTTTTCAGATGTGGGTGGTGGAGCATGTGGTCGGTTATGATTGGGGTTGGCTGTGACACTGTTCGGTTAGGAGAGAAGTTTAGAGGCCAGCAGTTTGTGGTGGGAATGGCAGTGCCTCTGTCATCAGACACCCACGCTGCCTCTTCCTTCCTGCTGACTGTCCTGGCCACTTCCGCCTGTGTCTCACCGGCCAGATCCCAGGCACACGGCCCCACCCTGCTGCCTGGGCTTCTGTGGCCAAGGAGGAAGAGGAGAAGGGAATTGGTGGGCGACTGGCAGCCTCTGCCACGTTCTGCTTAAATATTAATGAGAAATGCCAATGTCACAGAGAAAGGAAGATGGTTTTTGGTTTCAGGTTCCTGAGAAGGCAGGGGTAGGGGGAGAGGCAGCTGTCCAAAGCCCAGGCAAGGCGACCAGGCTTTGGGAGGACAGAAATGGCTTCCACAGCTCCTCTCCTGCAGGAGGGGTGAGGGAGGAGGGGTTTGAGTCTGTAGATGTGGCCACAGGACGTCAAAGGCTTTCTCTCTGATGGCTTCTACATCATGAAGACAATCGGGAGCTCTACCGAGAGTGTGAAGTGTACAGAACAGGTCAGAGAATTTCATAGAATGGAGAAGATATAAAGCCCTCATTAAACACGATGGGGAATCAAATGGAGAAGGAGGATGTGGGGGTTGCAGGTTAGTTCAAGACAGAACCCAAGAGCGTGGTTGACCATGTAGATGTGGGCTTCGAGCAGGCTGGGAAGTTGGGGAGTGGAGTCCCAGTAAGGCCAACAAACAGCCTCGTGGGAGCTATTGGGCGGGCAGCTTGGAAGAGGAGGGCAGCTCAGGAGGTGGGTGACTAGAATTGAGAATTGGGAGGTGGTGCATTCCGAGGTAATGTCCAGGCTGTCCCTGACTGTGAGCAGAGCTGATGGCTGAGATGGAGGGAGATGATGTGGTGGAGAGGAGCAGGTGGAAGACCCAAGAAGCAAGGGCACCGAGTGGGTCATCCACATGGCACCTGAGTTGTTCAGGATGGGGGCAGGACTTGGGCATGAGCAAGACATAAAACAACGTCCTGGCAGCTCTGCCCAGCTCAGGGCTGTGAGGAGGCTGCCATGGGAAAGCAGTTGTGAGTTGGGTGTGTGGCTTCCAAGCCCTGTGTGGGACCCCAGGTGGTCTCCTGTGCCCATCTCTCCCCTCCCTGGCCCACCCTACCTAGGACTTCCATGGGCATCTGCTTCCCCCAGCTCAGAACCTCTGGCTCCACCCTTTATAAGAGAAACTCCCAAACCCTAGCCTGGCGTTTGAGGACGCCTTTACCTGCAGAGTGCCGCGGCTCAGAGCAAAGACCCCTGATTCAGACTCCCTGGGTTCTATTCTTGTGCCTGCCACTTAATATATGTGGGGCCTTGGCCAAGTTAACAAACCTCTTTGTGCCTCAGTTTCCCTCTATAAGATGGTGATAGTAAAGGATGTCTCTCTAGGGATTAACTGAGGTAGCCTACATAAAGTACTCGCCGGTGTTAGCTGCTATTTTAACTCCTTCTGACCTCTTCGCACACTGGGCAGGCTACTGACTTCTTGGACCACTCAGAAGCCTTGGACCACTCAGAAGCCTCACCTTTTCCGAATCCTGCCTCGGACAGCTCTGCACGCCTTCCTCTCCTCTCTTCCTCAGTATGGAGCACCATGCCTCGGTAAGCTCTGCTATGCAAGCCCAGTGATGAATGGCCTGCCCTCCCCACTCCCACAGCTGGGCCCTGATTCAGGACAGCCTTGCCTCCTACCTGAACTCACACAAGACTGGCCTCGCTCATCCGTGCCCTCCCGCACTTGTTCTGATTCAGCTCATGCCCCCTAAAGAATAGTGGTGGCCTCTAGCCCACCAGGGGTTCACCACCTCATTCAGAAAAGTGTGGCTATTTCTTTCTTTTCTTTTTAAAATTTTGAGATTGGCTGGGTGC
>NW_012118821.1:3327404-3328671 GCF_000951035.1 Colobus angolensis palliatus | reverse complement strand
TGGCCAGGCTGATCTTGAACTCCTGACCTCATGTGATCCACCCACCTTGGCCTCCCAAAGTGCTGGGATTACAGGCATGAGCCACCATGCCTGGCCAGCCATGTCTATTTATTGATGGCACTCTAACACCCCTGATGACTGTCCAATACCCTCAATGGCTGTCCAAGATGCACCATGACTGTCCAACACTCTCGATGATTGTCCAGTATTTTCCATAACTTTCCACACCCTCCATGACTGTCCAGTACTCTCCATGACTGTCCAGTACTCTCAATGATTGTCCAGTACAATTTATGACTTTCTAATACTCTCCATGACAGTCCAAAACCCTCCATGACTGTCCAATACATTACACAATTGCCCAGTACCCTCCAGGACTGTCTAACACCCTCAGTGAGTGTCTAATACCCTCCTTGACTGTCCAGTACTCTCAATGAGCATCGTTTATGGGGAGAGCTAGTGCTGACTGAAGAGGGGTGCTCAGTGGGGGCACATTTGCGTTTGGAAGGAAGAAATGTGTTTGAAAAACGGAGAAAGGTAGGAGGGGCCTTCCCGGAAGGAAGGAGCACTTGGGCACTGGCAGGTGCTGGCAGGCAGCAGAGGGAAGTTGGGGAGGGCGGGCATAGTGGCCAGTAGCAGGAGGTGAGGCTTGAGACTTTTCCCACTCCCTAGACTGATTTTCCAGCAGGTAGTAGCCTGCCTTGTTCACTGTGGCGTCCTGGTGTACCCTTGATGACTATTCAATACCTTCAATGACTGTCCAGTACCTTCGATGAGCATCCAATACCCTCCATGACTGTCCAGTACCCTCAATGCATGTTCAGTACTCTCAATGACGGTACAATGCCCTCGATGAGCATCCAGTACCCTCCATGACTGTCCAATACCCTTGATGAGTGTCCAGTATCCTCCATGAACATCCACTACCTCCATGAGTGTTCAATACCCTCCATGACTGTTCAATAACCTTGATGAGTGTCCAGTACTCTCAATGACTGACCAATACCCTCCATAACTGTCCAATACTCTGCATGACTGTCCAGTACTCTTCAAGACTGTCCAATACATTCCATAAATGTCCAATACTCTTCACGACTATCCAATACCTTCCATAACTGTCTAACACTCTCCATGACTATCCAATACCCTCTATAACTGTCCAATACTCTCCATGACTATCCCACACCCTCCGTAACTGTCCAATACTCTTCATTACTATCCTCCATAACTGTCCAATACTGTCCATACCCTCCATAACTGTCCAATA
>NW_012118821.1:3307382-3326938 GCF_000951035.1 Colobus angolensis palliatus | reverse complement strand
ACTGTCCAATACTCTTCCTGACTATCCTACCCTCCATAATGGTCCAGTACTCTTCATAACTATCCCATACCCTCCATAACTGTCCAATACTCTTCATGATTGTCCAATGCCTTCAATGGACATTCTAGCTGGGCCACACTCTCAAACGCCATGCTACAGCACCCTTCCATACATCCTTGTTCATTTCCCCAAGTTCCCCCAAAAGAACAAACCAGCATGGTCCTGCTTTGTCCTGCAGACCCCTGGGAAGGTCTGACTCCACTGTAGGCCTCCAGGTACCTCCAGCCTGTCCAGTCTCTTCCACAGTAACTCCCACCACCCACGCTGCCATGTACATCTCTGCCCCTGTTGGGCAAGGCCCCTAGAGCCTTGAGCTGACGTCTCACCCACGCGGTTAAGCACAGGGCCATCAGTACCTGCCGATGCTCTTCCTTCACCAGGCTGTAAGAATAGCGCCAGTGTGCATCTTAGCTGCAGCCCTGGAGAAATTAGAGCAAAGATGAAAGGCTGACTCTTGATTTGGGAAGTGAAAGCCCGGGCTGTGAGGGTGATGCTGGGAAAGAGGCCAGCAATGCTGTGCACAGCCATCCTGACCACCACTCCCAAAGGAGATGCCGTGGCCCCACCTCAGAGAGAAAGGAGGGTGCTGTGTGCTGCAAACCCAATGTGTCCCGGTACCAGTGGTCCATTTCACCCCACAGGGAAGCTAGGTGGCATGTCCTGGAAGGTGACGTTTCAGCCAAGCCCCAAGGTGAGAGTCAACCTGCATAAGAGAAACAGCAGGCAGCCGGGGACCTGAGAGGTGCCCGGGTTTGTGTTCACAGCGTAAGAGTTCCCAGCATGGGGATGGATGAACGCCGGGCTCAGCTGCCTTCTACAAGACAAAGCAGCCACAGGCATGGGCCGGCCCTCTGTGACAGTGAGGAATCCGTGTAGAAAGGCCTGGCCATGGCCTCCTTTCTCTCCTCGGGCTCTCAACCAGCACGCCTGGCTGTGGAGCTTCTTAGAGGCCTGGGAATGGGTCTGGAGGAGGAGCCAGCACCAAAGACACAAGGAAAGACAGTGTCACAGTCACTGCTTTGCAGCAAATAGAGCCACAGGCTGCCCCGAGGGCCACCACATAGTCTCTTCCTCCAAGCCTCGCCCCACTCGGACCCTGACTGACTTCCAGTGGGGCCGACACTGCTGGCCCATCAGCCCCTCTTTGGCCTGCTGGTGTCTTGGGCATTGTGTGTGTAGGGGTGTGAACAGGGCCACGTGCCTGCTCTCAGCTCTGCTTGGTGGCATCTGAGTGAAGACAGGGGTCAGGCAGCAGAGGGACGTGCTGGCCGCAGGCTGCTTGGGGTCCCTGGTGACTCCCGGTGGCCTCGGTGTGTTGCAGGGTGGGACTGTGCTTCTCAGGCCCGGCCCCATGACCTAGGCTTTAAGGCAAACAGTGGGGCTGCTTCAACACTGTGGGTGGGAGGCGCTTGGAGCTATAAGACGCCACCTGAGCCTCCGTTCGGACAGACCCTGGGCTCCACTCCTCTGGAGCTGAGACCTGAGGAAGGGCCCTTCATCCAGAGCACCCTCCCTTTCCTGGTGCTCCAGCCCCTCTGCCATCCTGGTGTGGGGAGCTGAGGCCTGTGCATGGGTTTGCTTTGTTGGAGCCTGGGGCAGATGCCAGGCTGAGCACAAAGCCACATTGTGTTCCCTGGCAGGCACTAAGGGACCCACACAGCCAGCTGAGCCCCATCTCGGCTCTCAGGGGCTCTGCACCGGTGGATGCCTCCGCAGGGCCTGAGGTCAGAGCTCCCTGCCCACCTGCTGCCTACGTACCTGGCAGACACCGCCTACTCCAGCAGCCTGGGACCCAGATTCTCCAGGACAACTCCAAGTATAAAAACCCCTTCCATGGTCAGACTCAGACCAGATGTCCTGATTTGGGGGTTGGAAAATAAAGCTACTGAACACATGCCAGCATGTGCCTCAAAACATCTGCCTTGACAGGAACAGGTTGCCTGTCACCTTCATCACTGTCCCGACCCAACTGCACAAACCTTCCTAAATGTCCATCCTCCTGATCAAAGCACCTCCACACTGAAACTGCTTCATTCATGCCGGTGTTGAGGGGCATGAATGAGTTCCCCAGAACACCACGGGAACGAAGCCCCTGGCATTAAACTCATCCTGTGAAGCTGGAAACACATTCAGATGAGTAAGTGATTTGCCTGAGGTCACCCTGCAGAAGGGGTTTATAAGGGAGGAGGGATGCAAAGTGCTCCGAGAGCAAGGCCCCTCCTGCAGACATAGAAAAAGGCTTCCTGTGGGAGGTTTGACTGGGGGAAGAGGCACTCTCCAGGGCTAGAACAGGAAGGGCTGCCTGGCGGGGTGATGGCAGGTGCAACTCTGCAGAGGCATGAGGCAGTGGTGCCTGCAGACAAGGAACCAGGCACGTAGGGGAGGAGTCAGCTTCCTTGAATCCTGGAATCAGCTTCAGGAGGAATGCTAAGTCCGAGGCCCTTCTTCTCAGAGATGAGAAGACCCAGCTTCAGAGAGTTCTGCAGCCTGGTGAAGGCTCCGCAGCTGGCATACCGGGAACCCAAGCCTGCAGGTCCTGACCACGGCCCAGGGATGGCCTCTCAGAAGCACAACCCCAGGCCCTGAGAAGTCACATGATCTGGCTGGCAGAAGTGGCAGCCCCTCTCAGCAGGAAGCCCGTCTCCAGTGCTGAGTCACGCTGGCCCTGGCCAGTGGCACGGGGCAGGAGGAAGGTGGTGGCCCGGCTGTGGTGACTGCTAGGACCTCTGCTCCCCAGGCCCCCCAGCCTCCCTGGGTCTGCTCAGCTGCACGCAAGCCAGCGCATTACCCTCCGCAGGGTGTGGGATGTCGGGAGGCCGCCAGCCCTCAACCCTCCCTGCCTCTCACATTGCATGTGCAGGGTGGTGGCCAACCCCCTCGAGGGCTGTGAGAGAGGAGTGTCCGAACCGAACTGGAAGTGCAGGGCTTCAGGCTGTGTGCAGGGAGCTGGTGCTGGCTGAAGAGGGGTACTGGGAGGGGCACATTTGCATTTTGAAGGAAGAAAGGTGTTTGAGAAGTGGAAACAGGCAGGAGGGGCCTTCCAGCAGAAGGGAGCGCTTGGGCTAGGGCAGGCGGCCTGGTCTGTGGGCAGCAGAGGGAAGCTAAGGAGGGTGGCCCAGGGGCAGCAGCGGAAGGGGAGGCCCGAGGCTTTTCCCACTCCCACGAGGTCAGGAGGCGGAGATCCCGGAGGCAAACCCTGTGGAGGGGTCCCACCTCCTGCATTCTTCCCCAGCTACAAGGCTCTGAGAGGGCTTC
The DNA here is from genome assembly GCF_000951035.1 of Colobus angolensis palliatus. Classification (NCBI taxonomy): domain Eukaryota; kingdom Metazoa; phylum Chordata; class Mammalia; order Primates; family Cercopithecidae; genus Colobus; species Colobus angolensis. The sequence goes on along the minus strand of NW_012118821.1, from coordinate 3,323,623 downwards.
CCTTCCAGAGAGCAGCCTTGTTAGGCAGAGGAGAGCCTGGGAGCTGAATAGAGAGCAGCGAGGCAGGACCCTGGCCTGGGCAGGAAGGGTTGGGCAGTACCGGGCTCCATGAGTGGGGCCGGCCACCGTTAGGGTCTCCCTGGCCTCTGTCCTTAGTGGGGCAGTCAAGCCCAGGGCCGTTTTCGGGCAGCCCGGCCTCTGTTAGACCATGCTGAGATGGCAGGGTAGGGAAAGCACCAGCTTTCATGGGTGGGGACTCCACCAAAGCACTGCGGGGTAGCCATGGTTCTAAACCAATTACCCCTAACTCCTGGGCACACAGCCCTGGCCCCTCTGAGCCGATGTCTCCTCTGGGACCTCATAGAGGGTAAGCAGGGCCTCCTGGGAAGGTGATAGAAGTGGCAGCAGCCCTGGAACCCCAACCAGCAAGTAATCCCCCGCCCCCATGGGAGCCCTGCAGCCCGCAGCCATGAGGAGCCAGAGTCGGTCAGATGCCTGACCGCCTACAAAGCACTCTCAGCTTCGTTTGCTTGCTGGTGCCCTGTCCACCCCTCCTGAAGGCAGTGATGGGGACAGCTTCTTCCCAGGATGGCTTCAGGGCACTGGGAAGTGGAGGGGGTGCCACAGTGTCGGTGGCACCAGCAGTGGGCTGGGCGGAGTCAGGAGATGGATTCTTGAGTTCTCATCTGGAGCTGCCCCTGGCTCACAGCCTGGCCTGGGATCCATCTCGCCTCCCTCCACCGGTACCTGACATGGATGGGAGCCTCCTGTGACCCTCTAGGCCGTGGCATCCAAGAGGTTGAGAGTAACAGTCCAAGCTGGGGACTCTACTGGTACCCTGTCCGAGCTCCACGAAAGTGGACACAGACGGAACCATTTTCTCCCCATGTGAGGACACCGTGCTGCCCAGATCACCCAGCTCAGCCTCGATGATGCACCCAGGCCCCAAAAAGCTTTGCCTTGGAAAGAAAACGTAACTTAGGTTACTCCTCTGTTTTACTCTCTAGAAGGGGAGGAGGGCAGGCAGCGACCCTAGATCCTGGGGCTCTGTTCTTTTAATGTAGAAGAGAGAAAAAGCTGATAAATTTGGGGGTGGGGACAATTCATTAGTTCAGCCAGTATTTCTTGAGCATGCTTTCTGTTGCAGCCTGTCCAGGCTTCGCACACAGAGATGAATAAAGGACACAAGCCCCTGCCTGCAGGAGCCCACATTTTGATGAACTCACACTTTTGAAGACAGGCAAATATTCAGCTTGTAACAAAAAGGTGGCGTTGGACTATTCCATAAGCACTTACAAGTACACAGAGGTTGCAGGAAAGCCTCCGGCAGTGCCAGGATCGGGGGAGGCCAGTGAGGCTCTCATCTCCTACACAGAATAGAAAGGGCACCCAAACTCGGTCATCAAGAGAAACATTATGTTAGTGCAATGTTTTTTAAACTAAAAATTAATGTAAAAACTTGTGATGAACAAAACCTCAAAACTGTAAACAGAGACAAGACTGATTGTATTATGACTGCGTGTGATTATACAATGGGAACAGCAGCTTCCAATCAGCCCATGGTTCCTGGCCAGGTGGCCGTTGAGTCCCCTGGACAGCTTGATGATGACACAGAGGTTGGTGATGCCATGTGAACAGATTGGGAAACTCAGGGCTTTCTATACAGTTGCGGTTTTGGACTGGAGAGCCTCTTTTTCCACTTGATTCAAATGTGGGAGGTATTTGGTGAGTGTCTAGAGGGGCGGGTATGAGCCTCCTCCAGCCTGAGCTCTGTCTCATGTGGCCCAGCATGCACTGGCCTTCGGAAGAGCATCTCAGTGGGTTTCCAAGTGGGAGGAAAGTAGAAGATGTAGGAATACCATTCAGTTGACCCACCAAGTGGACAGAGAAAAATGCTAATTTTTTTTTTTTTTTTTGAGACAGGGTCTCGCTCTGTTGCCTAGGCTGGAGTGCAGTAGTATGATCTTGGCTTACTGCAATCTCTGCCTCTTTGGCTCAAGGCATCCTTCTGTCTCAGCCTCCTGAGTAGCTGGGACCACAGGTGTGTGCCACCATGTCTGGCTAATTTTTTGTATTTTTGTAGAGATAGGGTTTCACTATATTACCCCGGCTGGTCTCAAACTCCTGAGCTCAGGTGATCTGCCTGCCTTGGCCTCCCAAAGGTGAGCCACTGCACCTGGCCAGAAAAATCTTTTTAACAGTTTTATTGAGATACAATTTACATACTATACAATTCACCCATTTAAGATGCACATTTCAATGGTCTTTCGTAGATTCACAGGGTTGTGCACTCATTGCCACAATAAACTTTAGGATATTTTCATCAACCCCCAAAAGAAGCCACATACATTTACAGTTACTTTCCATTTCTCTCCAAACCCCACCTGCCCTTCCTCCTCCAGCCCTAGGAATCACAAATCTACTAGGAAAATAAAATAATTTTGCATTGGAAGTTGGATCTTTGTAGATCCTAGATCTACACGATGGTCCTGCACCTCACCGGGGAAGTCTTAACACACCCACATGGTCCATTCTTGATGCTTCTCCTCACACATGCTCTATTTTATTTCAACTACTTTTTCATGGAAATGTTCTAAGATATGGTGGGAATGGCTCCAACAGTCATTTTCCTCCTATTCCTTAATAATATGATCCCCAAGTTTTTGGAACTGCAAAGATCCCAGTTAAAGGATTACACATTTTCTGGCCTTCTTTTTTTTTTTTTTTTTATGAGACGGAGTCTGGCTCTGTGGCTCAGGCTGGAGTGCAGTGGCACTATCTCGGCTCACTGCAAGCTCCGCCTCCTGGGTTCACGCCGTTCTCCTGCCTCAGCCTCCCAAGTAGCTGGGACTACAGGCGCCCGCCACTGCACCCGGCTAGTTTTTTGTATTTTTTAGTAGAGACGGGGTTTCACTGTGTTAGCCAGGGTGGTCTTGATCTCTTGACCTCGTGATCCGCCCGTCTCAGCCTCCCAAAATGCTGGGATTACAGGTGTGAGCCACCGCGCCCGGCCTGGCCGTCTTAAATAGGCTGTGTGATGAAGTTCTGGCCGATGAGTTGTGAACAGAAGTGTTGTGTTGCGCTTACCACCTCCTTGGAAGGATGGGGACAGCCCTTTTCCGTTTTCTTCTTCCTTCCACCTGGAATAAGGAGGTAAATGCTAGAGGTTTTGCAGCCATTCTGGGTCATCATGTGACTTCGGGAATAAAGACCATGCAGGGCAGAGAAACGAGATAAGAAGACTGGGTCCCCATCACCCGCAACTGCCATTTTATTCCCAGACTGTCTGCCTCTCAGCTACTTAAAAAAAGAAAATTAATCAACTTTACTGAGTTACAGTTCTGAGAAAATAAAATGCACCCATTTTAACAGTTTGATTCAACAAGTTTTGACAAATGTTGACACCCACGCAAACGCCATCTCAGTTAAGTTACAGAACACCCCCACGAATCACAGAAGTTTCCTTGTACCCCTGGCAGTCCGTCTTGAGTGCTCCTCCCCCACCACACCTGCCGCAGGTAACCACCTATCTGCTTTCTGTCCTGTAGATTCATTCTGCCTGGGCTACTTTTCCAAGAGGAAGAACTAAACATTCATCTTGCTGAAGCCACTACTTTCCAGGCCTCTATTATTTGCAGCTGATTCTAATGCGAAACTGAATATAGATCTATTACAGCTTCAAATAGAGGCCCCTAAACACAGTGTAATATTTTCTTGATAACTGCAGACCATCGTTAGACACCCTGTGCTTTAGATCGGTTTCCTGGGAAACAGATTTGGAGATGAGATTTGCCAGCGGGAGGTGTAATAGAGAGGGCCTTCAGGGGCACACCTGTGTAGTAAGTGCAGGGCCACAGGATGGGGCAGCCCCCACAGAGGGGGCTCTGTGACCTCAGAGATGGCCTGGCAGGGGCCCGAGCCCACAATGACCAGTCATCAGAAGTGGGCTATCCCTGGGGACAGGTGAACCTTAGCTTACGGCAGTACCCAGGGAGTGACTCAGCCATGAGCCATCAGCAGCCAACACCCCCAACCGCTGAGGCAGTGGATGTCTTGGCTCTGATGGGAGTTGGGAGGTGTATCACTATGACCAGGATACCACGTGTGCTGCTGGTTTCCCTGGGGGCTACTTAGATGTGTGGGTGCTTCTCACATCTGCCCTGCACCCCTCAGCAGCCATTCCCCAATCTCCTGCATCCCAGGCCCTGGCACCCATGAATATACCATAGGCCTCCAGGGCTCTGCCTGTCCATAGCCCCTGCTCTCTGCGTGAATTGTCTGGTGGGCACATGCCCGGCGCTCGGTGGGCCCTGAAGCTGTGAGGGCAGCAGAGGCCTGGTCTTGGGGTCAGGGCCAGGAGTGTCAGGAGAGCTCTGCGCCTCCCAAGGCCCTGTTCAGCTTCCTCCAAGTTCTCCGTGTGCTCTTCCTGGATCCCCTCCTGATATCACCGCCATGCCTGGGAGGCGGGGGTTTCAGATCCCTTCTCTCTTCTGTCTCCTGAGCCGCCCCTTGTTGGGGATGAGTGTCTCTGACAGCCGTTTCTGACATCTTTCTACATATGTGACTTTGGTGATGCGTCCTCCTGGCCTGGTCCTTCTTCATTCTAAGCTTCACAGTGACTTCTCTGACCCTACTCGAAAGACGTGACATGTCACATCCTTCTGAACCACTGGCATTCTTCTGCCCCAGGAACAGCCCACTGCCTCCCATTCCTGCCTTCATTTCTGCATGCCGCCTGAGGCTTCTCCGGTACCCAGCCCACCAGCTGTCTATCAACCATCCCCTCCGTCCACACCTACAACTTCCCCTCTACTTGGTTCCAGGACCGTTTTCCCAAAAGCAAATGTTCCTGGAACCTTGACCGTTGGACAGGCTGAACATGACCACAGAGCAGAATCCAGAGTTAACAAGAGATGAAATAAGGGATAAGGGATGCTTTTTAAATGCTACTTTTTAAGTGAAAAATATTTTTAAATATAGAGGAGTACAGAGAATAATAGATCAGACACATATACATTATTGTTTCCAAAAACACTGTTTTATTATTAAGATTTATTATTATTGTTTCCAAAAACAGTGTTTTTTTGGAAATAAAAAACAAAAAAGCGTGGTACAATCTCAGCTCACCACAACCTCCACCTCCAGGTTCAAGCGATTCTCGTGCCTCAGCCTCCCAAAAAGCTGAGACTACAGGCGTCCACCACCACACCTGGCTAATTTTTGTATTTTTAGTAGAGACGGGGTTTCACCACATTGGCCAGGCTGGTCTCGAACTCCCGACCTCAGGTGATCCGCTTGCCTCGGCTTCCCAAAGTGCTGGGACTACAGATGTGAGCCACCGCGCCTGGCCTAAATATACATTATATTATATTGCATATTTTAAATGCACATAAACAGTAACTTACTATATGGGTTCTATTCCTTGCTTTTTAAAATGCACATCATTTTAGAGATCAATCCATATTGATACACATGTCTAGCTAGTTGGTTTTAACTGCGTTTCAGTAGTCCGTAGTAAGAATATCACATGCTGTATTTACTCCTCCCTCTGTTGCTGGACATTGGGGCTACTTTCAGTTCTGTCGTACAATGTTGCAATGGCGTCCTTGCATTCTGCAGCGAAGTTCCCTGAGGGTAGGTAACTAGAGGGAGCAGTTGCTGGGCTGAAGGGTACGCACCACTTCAACTTTCCTAGATTTTGCCAAATTGCTCTCCAAAGTGCTTGTCCCAATTTATACTCCTCTCCAGTGTGTATGGAACCCCCCTCCCCACCTCCTCCTCCATCCCTGGCATGGCTGGGTGGGAAATGCCATCTCACTGTGACTATTTTGCCTTTCCTGGTCCTGGATAAAGCTGAGCATCTTTCTTACATTTATCAGCCATTTGGATTTTTTTCTTCTGTGAAATTTCTCTTTCACTTTATAAAAGGGTTTTGCCCTTTAGGCTTCCTCTAATGTCATGTTCTAGCAGTACTTAAGAAAGTGTAGTCCCTGGCGAGGGGCTTTAGGAGGCTGAGAAGGGAATGTTACTTGAGGCCAGAAGTTTGAGATCTCCCTGGGCAACATACTGAGACCCCATCTCTAATAAAAACTTAAAAGTTAGCCAGTTGTGGTGGCATGCCCCTGTAGTCCCAGCTACTCAGAAGCTGAGGTGGGAGGATTGCTTGATCCTGAGAGTTTGAAGTTGCAGTGAGCTATGATACAGCTGCTGCATTCCAGCTTGAGCAACAGAACCAGACTCTGTCTGGAAAAAAAAAAAAAAAAAGTGGCACTCCACAGGCCAGGTAAGGTATGGAGGAAAAAACCTTCCTTAAGCATCTGTAGCCCAGGGTCTGGCTCCCACCTGACATTTATTATCTATATGATTTGAGGTAAATGTCCTCCCCTCTGCTTTTTTTTTTTTGAGACGCAGTCTCACTTTGTCGCCCAGGCTGGAGTGCAGTGGCGCGATCTCAGCTCACTGCAAGCTCCGCCTCCTGGGCTCAAGCCATTCTCCTGCCTCAGCCTCCTGAGTAGCTGGGACTACAGGTGCCCGCCGCCGCGCCCGGCTAATTTTTTGTGTTTTTAGTAGAGACGGGGTTTCACCATGGTCTCGATCTCCTGACCTTGTGATCCACCTGCCTCGGCCTCCTCTCTGCTTTTTAAAAAAGCTTATTTATTTTTAAAGTATGCAACTCAGGTTTTCAGTATATTCACAAAGCTGTGCAACCATCACCACTCTAATTCCAGAAAAAAACTCTGTCCCTATTAGTGGTCACTCTCTTCTACCGCCAGCTTCTGGCGGCCACACATTAATTGTTGGTCTGTATAGACTTGCCTATTCTGGGCATTTCATATAGACAAGATCATACAGTATGTGGCCTTTTGTGTCTGGCTTCTTTCAGATTGCATAATGTTTTTGGGGTTCAACATGTTGCAGTATGTAACCATATTTCATTTCTTTTTATGGCTGAATAACATTCCATTATACAGATACACATTTTGTTGATCCATTCTTCAATGATGGGTCTTGGGGTTGTTTCCACTTTGTTGGTATTATGAGTAGTCTTGCTATCAGGATGCACATACAAGTTTTTGTGTGGACATAGCTTTTCAGTTTTCTTGGGTACGCACCTAGGCACAGAATTGCAGGGTCATATGGTAGCCTCTATGTTTAACTTTTTAGAGAACTGCCACACTGTTTTTCACAGCCAATACACCATTTTGTATTCCCACAACCAATATGTGTGGGTTCCAGTCCCCCTACATCCTCACCTCACCTGTTCACCTTTTGAATTCCAGCCACCCTAGCAGTGTGAGGTGGTATCTCACTGAGGTTCTGATTCGCATTTCCTTGGTGACTAATGACGCTGAACGTATTTTCATGTGCTTATTGGCCAATGTATATCTTCCTTGGAGAAAGGTCTACTTATATCCTTTCTTATTTTTAAAATTGGGTCATTTGACCCAATTTTATTTATTTTATTGTTGACTTGTAAGAGTTCTGTATGTATTCTAGATGTATATATTCCCTTGTCAGATATATAACTTGCATATATTTTCTCCCATTCTGTGGGCTTTCTTTTCACTTTCCCAATGGTGTCCTTTGAAACAAAAAAGCTTTTCATTTTGATAAAGTCCGACTTATCAACATCTTCTCTGGTTGCCTGTGCTTTTTAGTGTCATATCTAATAAACTACTGCCTAACACAAGGTCATGAGGATTTATGCTTATGTTTTCTTCTAAGAGTTTTATACTCTTAGCTCTTACGTTTAGGTCTGATCCATTTTGAGTTAAGTTTTGTATATGGTGTGAGGTAGGGATCCAACTTTATTTTTTTGAATCTGGCCATCCCTTGGAGAATTGCTTGAACCTGGGAGGCGGAAGCTGCAGTGAGCTGAGGTTGCACTATTGCACTCCAGCCTGGGCAACAAGAGCGAAACTCTGTTTCAAAAATAAAATAAAATAAAATAAAATAAAAATGAATTTGGCCATTCTGTTGTTCCATCACCATTTGCTGGAAAGACTATTCTTTTTCCCATTGAATTGTCTTGGAATCTTTGCCAAAAATCAACTGACAATAATTGAGAGAGTTTATCGCTACATTTTCAATATTATTCCATTCATCTATATCTCTGTCCTTATGCCAGTACCACACTGTCTTGATTACTGTAGCTTTGTAATAATGATATAGTTTCCCCAGAGGTAAACTAGAAAGCATGTTTCTTGCTTACCTCAGAGGACTATCTAGGCTAGTAGTTCTCAAAGTGTGGTCCCTGGACCAGTAGCATTACCTAGAAACTTGTCAGAAATGCAAATTCCCAGGCAACACTCCAGACTCCATGAATCTGAAACTGTGGGGGTGGGGCCTAGCAATCAGTATTTTAACATGCCCCTCAGGGGATTCTGATGTACACTAAAGTTTTGCATTCCAATGTGATAGCCACCAGCCACACATGAGTATCAAGCCCTTGAATTGCAGCTAGTCCAAATTAAGAAATGTTGTAAGTGTAGAACACACACTGAATTTCAAAGACTTAGTAGTATAAAAAAATACAAAATATCTCATTCATAATTTTTAGATTGATTACATGTTGAAGTAATATGTATACATACATACATGATTAACATTATGTCCACCCCCCATTAGTCACGGAGCTATATGTTTCAGGGAGAAAGTCACCTACTGTTCCTTGCAGGGCATGTCCTTGACACATGCACTAGGAGCTCTGGTTCCCAGAACAGGAACCATCATCAGGAGCAGAGCTGGAAAGGCAGGCAGCCTTTTCCAGTTCAAACTGGTTTGAAGCAGAGGTCAAAGCCGCTGCTTGCATTTGGCTTTGCGTTTTGTGTTTTAGCATGAGCATTCTGCAGTCAGCCAGACTCTGGGCTGCTCCCCTCTCTCCACTGACATGGAAAAGATGTCTGTGTATTGTGCAGAGCCCCAGGCTGGGGCTTCTGCCTTCCATGTTGGGGCCTGAGCTGCTGCTGATGTGGCATCCCAACCTGTACTGGACAACCATGTGTAATAGCCTCAGGCTTGCCTCCACCCCGCTGTGTAAACCGGCAAGGGCACAGAAGTCCAACCCAACTCTGTGGAGCCACTACTGCCACCAGAGAGGGGTCCCAATCCAGACCCTAAGAGCGGGTTCTTGGACCTCACACGAGAAGGAATTGGGGGTGAGCCCACAGAGTAAAGTAAAAGCAAGTTTATTAGGAAAAGAAAGGAATAAAGAATGGCTACTCCATAGGCAGAGCAGGGGCGTGGGTTGCTCAACTGATTATACTTATAGTTATTTCTTGATTATATGCTAAACAAGGGGTGGATTATTCATGAGCTTCTCAGGAAAGGCATGGGCAACTCCCAGAACTCAGAGCTCTTCTCCCTTATAGACCATATAGGGTAACTTCCTGACGTTGCCATGGCATTTGTAAACTGTCATGGCACTAGTGGGAGTATCTTTTAGCAGGCTAACACACTATAATTAGCATATAATGAGCAGTGAGGATGACCAGAGGTCACTCTTGTTGCCATCTTGGTTTTGGTGGGTTTTGGCCAGCTTCTTTACTGCAACCTGTTTTATTTTTTATTTATTTTTTTCTTTTATATGTCCCCTCATTCACAATACAGACCAGGTACAGGGCCTGGGCTGAGGTGTATATGGGGTAGGTTTACTCTACCTCCTCTTTCTCTATAGCCAGTGTAAGAATACAGCCTGTGGGTAAGTACCAAGAGGCCTACTGCAACCTGTTTTATCAGCAAGGTCTTTGTGAACTGTGCCATGTGCCGACTTCCTATCTCATCCGGTGACTTAGAATGCCTAACCACTGGGGAATGCAGTTCAGCAGGTCTCAGCTGTATTTTACCCAGCCCCTACTCAAGATGGAGTCGCTCTGGTTCAAATGCCTCTGACACTACTTGAAAATGTGTAGTTTGGGAGCACATTTCACATTTTACAAAGCCATTTCCCATTCCTTGGTGCTTTGGCCTCCTTCCCTTGGGTCATCTGAGAGAGAGCCCTCAGGAGGAAAAGGAACTCAGAGAGGTTGGGTGTCTGCTCAGGTGATGCTGATAGCATACTTTGGGCTGGGCCAGCACCGGTGGGCTCCGACTGATGGCCGCGATGGCTTTCTTTATGTGTGTGAGCAGAGCGGTCAGTCAGCAGGAGGATGATGATGAGGGTGAGGACATGACAATGAAGTAACATGCCCATCACTTCTTGAGGAGCTACCTTGCCAGAGGCCCTTTGCACATATTGCCTTTTTTAATCCAAGTGAGACATGATTCATATGCACATTTTACAGATTAGAAAATTGGGACCTTGGATTGAGGCCTGATCAGGGTTGCTAAAGGGAATGCTTTAAATTTGCTAATGAGGAGGAGGGAAGAGTGAGTGGGGGAGGAGGAAGGCAGCTGTGTTTTTGGTTTTTTTGAGACAAGGTCTGGCTCTGTCACCCAGGCTGGAGTGCAGTGGCATGATCTGGACTCACAGCAACCTCCATCTCCTGGGCTCAAGCCATTCTCCCACCCCAGCCTCCCAAGTAGCTGGGACTACAGGCATGTACCACCAGGCTTGGTTAATTTCTGTAATTTTAGTAGAGATGGGGCTTCACCATGTTGCCCAGGCTTGTCTCGAACTCCTGGGCTCAAGCGATCCACCTGCCTCGGCCTCCCAAAGTGGTGGGGTTACAGGCGTTGAGTTTTTTTTTTTTTTTTGAGAGCATCCAATGTTAGCTCATTTAAGGCTCTCAACCACCCCAAGAGGTAAGTCGTAGGTCAAGCTGTCTACTTTATAGAAGAGCCTGGGAATCCAGGGTTATCTGACTTGGAGTCCTGTTCATTTTCCTGGGTACCTCCAAAGGCTGCTCGGTGAGTGGACAGTGCAGATCCGGAGCCCTCCCCTGGCAAGTCCTGCTCCGGCCCATACCCCGCCCTGTTCCCCAGCAGCCACAGTCAGGTAGAGGGGTCAGGGAAGCAGGGCAAGAGGGTAAGGCACTGCTCAAGAAACAAAACCAGGTCCTTAACGCCCTTAGTCCTGCCGGGCATTGTCCCAGGACCCCAGCCTTGAGATTAGAGAGGGGCAGAGGGCAGATGGAAGAGGAAATAGAAGAAAAAGTACCAGGGCATGCTTCCTGTCTTATGCTTAGACTGCCATGATGAAATACCACAGACTGGGTGGCTTCAACAACAGAGTTATTTCTCAGAGTTTCGGAGGCTGGAAGTTCAAGGTCAAGGCGCTGCTGGCTGATTCCTTCTCTGGCAAGGGCCCGCTTTCTGGCTTGTTGACAGTCACCTTTGTGCTGTGTTCTCGCATGGCCTTTCCTTGATGCATGGAGAGAAAGAAAGATCTCTCTCTCTTCCTTTCTAAGACCACCAATCCTATGACTTACAACTCCTTTAACCTTAAATACCTCCTAAAAGCCCTATCTCCAAATACAGTTACATTAGAAGCTAGGGCTACAACAAAGCAGTTGGGGTGGTGGTGGTCCACAGCAGGGGAGGGGATATTTTAGTTTATCTTGAGCTTGCAAGGATGAAGGGGAAAGGGTGGGGGTTGGGGGGGCATCAGAACCTGCCTCTGAGTCACACTTCCTGGATGAGCCGTGGGCCGCAGTATCTGTATCAGGAGTGGTTACAAAACAGCATGCCTCAGGGATAAACAAGATGACCTAATGATCCAATTTTCCCAGCTCTGGTCCATCTACAGATTTGAGGCAGGATCCAGTGATTCTGCTGGCTCACAGGTCACAGTAAATTTCCAACTCTCCCCTTTCCAGGCACGGCTTTGGTTTCCTGCTGCAGCTGCTGCTGGGGAGTTATCCGGGCATTTCCTCTGCCTGTGAGCTCCTGGGGTCAGGGGAAGGGTTTGGGTGGCCAGAGATGCTCGCCTCTACCCTAAGTCAGCGTCACCCATGCTATTCCCAGCAGCTACATTTCTCCACTCTGTAATTACAAATGAAACTGGGGAACAGAATCAAAAGAGGACCTAGAAACAAGCCAGCCTCCACTTCCTCAAACATTTTGGGGCAGGAGTTTGTGAGCTGGAACAATGTTATTTGCAAGATTCTCCCTGCAAATATACTCAAGTATTAAAGTGCTACAAGGAATTAAAAAAAAAATAGTATTTCTTCCAGAGCCTGTGTGGGCCCAGCACAATGACACTGAATCTGGCTGTTAAACCTGGCTGTTACTGATTCTAATATGTGGCCTTGGACATTTCATTTTTCCAAGTATAGCTCTCCTCATCTGTAAAATATGGAAATAATCTTTAGAATGTTGGAGCCAGTATATGTAAAGGTACTTTAGAAACAATAAAGTCCAAATCCCAATGACATTTTTTGCAGAAACAGAAAAACCCATCCTAAAATTCATATGGAATCTCAAGGGCCCCTGAATAGCCAAAACAATCTTGAAAAAGAACAAAGCTGGAGGACTCACACTTTCTGATTTCAAAACTTACTGCAAAGCTACAGTAATCAAAACAGTGTGGCACTGGAATAAAGCTTGACATATAGATCAGTGGAATAGAATAGAGAGCCCAGAAGTAAACCCTTGAATATATGGCCAAATTATTTTTGGCAAGGGTGCCATGACCACTTAATGGCAAAAGGACAGCTTTTTCAACAAAGGGTGCTGGGAAAACTGGATATCTACATGCAAAAGAATGAAGCTGGACCCTTACCCAACACCATATACAAAAATTAACTCAAAATAGATCAAAGACCTAAAAGTAACCTAAAACTATACAATTTTTAGAAGAAAACTTGGAGCAAAATCTCTACAATGTTGGATTTGGCAGTGATTTCTTGGATATGACATTAAAGACACAGACAACAAAGAAAAATAGACAAATTGGACTTCATAAAAATTCTGTGTATCAAAAGGCAAAACCAGGCTAGTGCAGTGTCTCACGCCTGTAATCCTAGCACTTTGGGAGGCTGTGGTGGGCAGATCATTCGAGGTCTGGAGTTCGAGGCCAGCCTGGCCAACATGGTGAAACTCTGTCTCTACTAAAAATACAAAAATTAGCCAGACCTGGTGGCGCATGCCTGTGGTTCCAGCTTCTTGGGAGGCTGAGGTGGGAAAATCGTTTGAACCTGGGAGGCCGGAGGTTGCAGTGAGCCAAGATCGTGCAACTGTACTTCAGCCTAGGCGACAGAGCAAGACTCTGTTTAAAAAAAAAAAAAAAAAAGGCAAAATCAACACAGTAAAAACTGAACCCACATAATGAAAGAAAATGTTTGAAAATCATATATTTGATAAGAGATTAACATCCAGAATATAGAGCGAACTCTCTAACGCTCAACAACAAAAACACGAAAAAAACAATTAAAAAATGGACAAAGGACTTGACTAGACATTTCTGCAAAAACACATGAAAAGATGTTTATATCACTAATCATTTGGGAAATGTCAATTAAAACCACAATGAGACACCAGCTCACACTCATAAGGATGGCTACTATCAAAAACAACAACAAGCACTGGCGGTGAGGATGTGAAGAAACTGGAACCCTGTGCACTGTTTGGCGGAATGTAAAATGGTACAGACACTGTGGAAAATATTATGATGATGCTTTTTCAAAAAGTTAAAAATAGAATTACCACATAATCCAGCAATTCCACTTCTGGGTATATACCCAAAAGAACTGAAAATAGGATATTGAAACGATATTTGCGTACCCATGTTCATCACGGCATTATTCATAATTGCTAAAATGTGGACACAACCCAGTGATTTCTTGACAAACAGGTAGATAAACAAAATGTGGTATACACACACAAGGGAGTATTACTCAGCCTTAAAAAGGAAGGAAATTTGGATATATACTACATCATAGATGAATCTTGAGGACATTATGCTAAGTGAAATAATCCAGTTGCAAAAAGAAAATACTGCGTGTTTCCACTTACATGAGGTATTAGAGAGGTAGTCATTATTTAATGGGTATAGAGTTTCAGTTTTACAAGATGAAAAGAGTTCTGGAGATGGATGGTAGTGCTGGTTGCACATCATGTATTTAATACCACTGAGCTGTTCGCTTTAGAAGGATTAAGATGATAAATGTTATGTTATGTGTATATTATCATAATAAAAGTTAGAAAAAATTGTCATAAAACTAAGTCAGATATTAAGAGCAATCAGAATTACTTCTGTCTTGTTTACAGACATCATATGAAAAACAAATTGTTTATCTAGCATGACACCTGTTATGGGTTGAACTGTTCCCCTCAAAAGATGCTGAACTTCTAACCCTTGGTACCTGTGAATGTGACCTTATTTGGAAATTGGGTCTGTGCAGATGCTCAAGTTAAGATGAGGTCATTAGGGCGTGCCCTAATCCAATAATGACTGTGTCCTTATGAAAAGGGAAAAGAGATATGTATACAGAGAAGATGTGAATTCACAGGGAGTGCACACGGCCATCCATAAGCCAAGGAATGCATGAGGTTACCAGGAGCTAAGAGACAGACATGAAACAGACTGCCCCCCACATCTCTCTGAAGGGGCCAGCCCTTCCAACACTTTGATCTTGGACTTCCAGCCTCCAGAGCTGTGAAACAACACATTTCTGTTGTTCAAGCTGCCCAGTTGGAGGTGCTTGTTACATTAGCCCCAGGAAATTATACAACATCTTACCTGAATTTGCTTTCTTCTTCGCTCTAGTTAATTAAATTCAAAACTACATATTGAATAACGACAGTGTGCTCTCTCTCCATGAAGCTTCAGGGTGGGTAGACAGTCCTCCTCTTGAAGGAACAGGAGGGACGCAAGGGAAGGGACCATCTTGTGTCTCATCTGAGAGAGACACTCCTGGAGTAAGAGGTCTGCGGTTAATGTGTTTCTCTAGAAGTTCAGAAACAGAGGAAGCATCTGCGGGCTAAGCCGCTGAGGGCTAGGTGAAAGCTGACTGACCTAAGTTCTGAAGGATGGATGGGTGACAGGTTGGAGGGGGAAGATGGAAAAGTCACAGGGGAGAGGAACAGCATGGGCCAAGGGTGGAGGAACCAGTGAGTGGGTGGGGTTTCAGAAACGGGCCTTTGTCAGCTTTTGAGCCCTCCCTGAACTTTTCCACCCCAACCCCACCTCCTGCCTGTCTGCCATGCACTTCCCGTCCTGTGCCCCTTTGCCCTGTGTCTGTGCTTGGGAGAAATGTATTCAGTTTCTGTGGCAAGGATGTTGCTACGTGTTCATCAAACCGGCTTTGTTTACTTCTGAAACACTCAGGAAGACCACAGCTCCCAGAGCCCCTTGCATCCTGGCGGGGCTGTGTGACTACCTCTGGCCCATGGATGTGGGTGGAAGTGATGTGTGCGGCTCCAGGCCTGGCTCCTGGATCCCACCGACGACTTTTCACCTGTAACCCCACCGGCCTTCTGCCTGGATACTTCACGGGGAGATAGAGTGGCCTTGGTTAAGAAGGAGGCATGGCACCTGCAGGTACCGGGCCGCCTGCATCAGTCGGTGCATTCGGGCCCACCGCCCACATGCCTTCATGTAATCCTCACTGCAGGGCCCACGGGGAGGGGAACTTCCTCCAGGTTAGCTTTGCCTTTCTGCCTTCAGAACCAAGGAAGAAGGAGGGGTCTAGGCTCAGCCCCGCTTCCCTACAAGGCCCTGCGCCCGCTCCCCTCAAAGCTGCTCTTGCACGTTGCTCTGGCGGCCTCTGTAGCAGAAGTTCACTTTGTTTTCCGTGGAGGAGGAGTAGAAGGAGGGATTCGAGCTCTCCCCTAGAGACACTGGAAAGACAGTTTTGTCTCAGGCTCATATGATCGCCCAGCTCCAGATTTCTGGCTGTTTCTGTGGTTACCTTTCTTCGGGGATGTTTGGGGCGGGAGGTGGGTGTGTGTGTATATTTGCTCTTCTGAAGCCGTTTTTCCGGAGCTCCTGGTGGGGATGGGGGTGCTCTGTCCCTGGTTCCTCTAAGGCCGGTGCAGGGGATGGAGGATGCCCCCCTCCCCGAGAGCCAGGAGGCGCCGACCCTGGGCAGGAGATGCCAGTCCGGCGCCTCTCCTGTGTGGAGCCCGAAGACCACAGATGTCTAGAAGGGAGGAGCTCAGGAAGCCCGCCTCTGCTCCCTTCCGTGGTTAGGTGGGGAAACCGAGGCTGAGGCAGCCCAATGGAGTTGCCTAAACGGCCTGGGGGAGTCACTGGAGGTAACCAGAGCCGGAGCCAGGTTTCCCACTCCAGGCTCGGGGCTCTCCCCCGAACAGGCGTGGGAAGGGGTGCGAGCTGCACGCGGGGCTGGGGCTGGGGCTGG
>NW_012118821.1:3297914-3306617 GCF_000951035.1 Colobus angolensis palliatus | reverse complement strand
CGCGGGCTGCTGGCTGCTGGCGTGTGCACCGGGCGTGTGCACCGGGCGTGTGCACCGGCGAGCGCTGCGATACGGCTCTTTGCGTGTATGTTTGTGCGCGCGCGTGTGTGTCCGGGGGTGCCCGCGTTTCTCTGCGCGGTGGAGTCGTGGGTGACGGCGGACGGTTGTGTGTCTTTCGAATAGCGTGTACTTGTGGGCATCCGTGTGTGTCTTAGGTGTGCACAGTTTGGACTGCGTTTGTGGAATTGTGTGTTGGGGCAGTTGCTGGTGGGGAGCGGTGCCTGGCGGGTGTAGTGTGTGAGCAGCTGTGCGCAGAGCAGGGTGGCGGGGTGGGCGTGGGCGGTCCAGCCCCACGTGCAGAGCCCTCTGTCCCGGCTGCTCGGCGCAATGCGTAGCTTAGGAGCCTCGAGGACAGCTGGGATCCGACGGGGCAAGCGCCTACCTTGCAGGCAGGCTGGGCCAGCCTCTCAGGGGGACAGGTCCGTGCGGCCCACGTGGGTCGCCTGTGAGCTTCTGCCAAGGGTGGGGGCCCACGCGGAGGCGATCCGCTCTTTCCTCCCAGGGCCATGGAGCGACGAGGAGAGCTTTGGCCTCCCCGTGACCCGCACTGCGACCTGGGCCAGACGCGCCACCTTCCCCGGTCGCGGTTTGCTTGTCTTTCAAATGAGGACAGCTCCTCCCTCGGGGGCTGTGGTGACAGGTGAAATGAGAACGCACTGAAGACAGCTCTTGGTCAATGCCCCGCACGCAGTAGGTGGTGTGTTCATCGGATTAGCGTCTCCTGTTTAAAATCTTTTTTTTTCCTTTATCGTGGGTGGGGCCTTGCATTTCCCTCGGGCGTGTTTTGTGCCTCTCCCTGGCCCTAACTTAACCGCGAAGCACTGACATTCGAGAAAGTTTAGCTGCCAGCTGCGCTGTCTCCTGCCGCACCTCCCGGGCGGCGCTGGCTCCGCGAGTGCCCGAGAGCGCCACGCGCGGCGCCGACCCTGCCCCAGCCCCCAGGCTCCCGCGCGAGCGTGGGGGTCCCTCTCCTGGCCGGGAGACAGCGACTGCGGAGTTGAGAGACCTTTGGTTCAACAAGTGCCTAGTCCAGGAGGATGCGGCTCAGCCCGTGGAGTCCGAGAGCCACGGCGTGAAATTGGCGCTTCCTGCACACGCAGTTCTCGGGCTCCCGGGGTATCCTGGCCGCCAAAGGCCACCTCTTTCCTCCCGGCTGACCCCAATTCCACCAGAGGAGGATGTTTGCCAGGACGCCAAGTCCAGCTGCGGGTCTTGGCATTAGACAACCCCCAGCCATCCCTGCTCCCTTGCAGCCAGCCTCATGCCCGGGGCCCACGTGGGAACCCTCCTCCTAGTCCCACACCTTAATTTAAAACGTTTACTTTTGAAACCTGCTACTCGTGAAATTGAACCGCAGTGAACGAGCACCCAGCTCATACCACGAGTCACTCTCTGGAGAGTCCTGGCGCCTCGGCGCTGGCTGAGACGCAGCAAGGCCAGCTCTCGGGGCCGGGTGCCCTCGGCCAAAACGAGTGATATTCTTTCCCTTCATCGCCTTGGTGTCTTTCTCTCTGGAAAAAAAAAAAGAAATCGCCTTTAACCAAGGGAGCCACAGATCTCGCCAGTGCAGGAGGCAATCAAAATGGAGCGCCAGCATGAGATTGGACTGCGGA
Organism: Colobus angolensis palliatus; assembly: GCF_000951035.1. Taxonomy (NCBI): domain Eukaryota; kingdom Metazoa; phylum Chordata; class Mammalia; order Primates; family Cercopithecidae; genus Colobus; species Colobus angolensis. The sequence continues at coordinate 3,304,944 of NW_012118821.1, read as the reverse complement.
GGGGGCGGCATGGGCGGCCTTTGGTATGGATGCGCTTCCCAAGTGTCAGGTGCCACCTGGTGATGTTCCCAGAGAGGCGGACTGCTTTGTGGGCTTTTAGGAGCCAGGAACAGAAACCTGGTCCGGTTCCTTTGGTTTCCCTTGGCCGGGACTGAAGCCCTGCAATCCCAGCCATGGCAGGCCAGGGGGATGTGATGAGCTCATTTTCTCATTTTTCATCCTGACTTGGTGACAGGAGCACACTTAGAATGCACCCTGTTTTCTGTTTCATGAATTGATTTTATGCCCTACAGGAGAAAAGGGCTTTTGGTGTGAATCCTAGTCTTTCCCCGTAATCAGATTCCATAGTAATATTTAAAAAAAAATCAGTCTGGCTTTCTCAGCTCAGAAAACAGACCAAAACCCAGGTTTTTGTTTTGTTTTGTTTTTGTTTTTTTCTAGTTAAAGCCAGCCCTTTGTCTCAAGCAAGCCAGTGTTTTGGCCTTAGATCTATTTCTGTTTCACTTTTGAAAGCGCCTGTAATTACTGAGCTCTTGAGGTTTTATTGGATAACGTGGCAAAGGGAAGGCCCAGGGGCCCTGCCTCTCCCTTGTGGTGGGATGTGGTGCCACGGTGCCATGTTCTAGCCTTGCCTGCTCCCTCTGCGTTCCACTTTTATGCTGTTTTTAAGATGGAACATAAATGTCAATGTGTGATAACAATTTGGGAGACTTTGTCTTTGGAATCCAATAAATGGAAGGACTTTTGACCTGTGGAGAAACCAGAACAAGTCAAAACCCCAGAAGAACAGAGATTTGCCCAAACTCTAGCCAATGACCCATTTTTTTCCAGCAGACCCTCCTAGAGATAGATTCTAAGTGAAATACGAGAACGTGGACACACTCCATCCCCTTTCTGGCCACAGTGCTGTGCAGAATTAGAAGTGCCGTCTATGGAAGGACAAGGACAGGACTTCCCTTGGTGCATGCGCCCCAGCCAGGAGCCGCATACTTACCTAGCACCATTTCACCCTGGAGCTGTTTCCTCCTGTTGAAGAGCTGGTGCCCACACCCCCTACCTTCAGGGCTCTGCAAGCACAATTCCAAGGACTGCAGCGCGGGTACAGTGCGTGCCCTGCTGAGTGTGCGTCAGAGCATTTGTCTCCCGGTGACACTTGTTCTAAGACCCTTTTTGCTACTCTTAGGTGGTAGATAATCCAGGGTACTAACAGGGGGCCCCAGAGTTTATTTGGCACTGAAGATTAAGCTACTTGGCAGCTGAATTTTTATGTAGATTGGGGTTAGGTTTGTATTAAAATTCTGCATTCCAGCGAGCCCTAAACCATACTTGTTCATTGTGGGATAATGCACTCGATTGATGAGTTGCCAGCCCAGGATTGACGGAGGATTATGTGTATTCTGCTAATTTGTCAGCACCTGATGTCATTGTGCTGGGGGGTGGGGGAGGCATGTTTGGAGTTAGGATGAGCAGACACGTGTAGATTTTCATCATGCTCTACATTGGGGCTCCCTGCTCTCCTATAGTAGCAGTGGGTTTCCATGTCATTCTTATGTCCTCAGGTAAAGCTGCACATCTGTGAATGTCATGGAGCTCTTGTTCTTTTCCTGTTAGATTGAGTTTCTAATCTGGGAATGACAGAGGGTGGCTGTTTATGGAGACAGCAGCGTGCGCTTAGGGGCTCTTTGGGTGCCCGTTACCCTGTGGAAAAAAGGTTTCTTCAAATCACTTTCTACAAAGAATAAAAAATGGTTGCAATCCAGTGGTGCAGACTGTAATATGACTTCAGGTAATCAATACAGTTTGACAGGTGGAACATTTCTTAGGTGCTGATGAACGGGGTGCAAGTCTCAAGTTTTTTTTTTTTTTTTAATCATCTGAAAAAGCACAGTAAATCCTTTAAAGAGCCCTACCTTGGCCATGTCGTTTCAAGTAAAACTGAATTTCAGAGGCAAAGCTTCATATCGGAGGCATGACTAACTAGAGAAATCCTTCCCAGAGACCTCTACTCTCTTCCTGTTGCTACCTTCCTCTGCCAGCAGCAGGGCAGGAAAGATGACTTCTTGGGGCTGTGTGCCTTTACCTTAATAAGCAAGTGCACCCTGAATACTTGCTAATCCCGCAGCTGGGTTTTCTGGGTCTTTGGACCTTTCTGGTACTTGAAGTACTACTCAAGTTGGCAGGAAGCCAGGAGCCTGGGGGTGGAGGTGCCTTAGTCCCACCTGTGGCATGAGACAAGAAGTCTTCTTCAGCAAGGGATGGGTCTCTGACCCTTGGCTAATAAAACTCAGCATTATTAAATATGTACTGCATGGGTAAGTTTGCTGTGACCCTGAAAAAAGGAAGAAGGCTTTTGGGTGGTGCGTGGTTCTCCTCTTGGAAGTCTTCCCAGGTTTCGCCTTAGTACTCTCTTGCCCTAGCTTAAATCTTTCCTTGCTCTGTGTCCCCTTAAGCAAGTGACGTCTCCCCCAGGCAGGCACGATATTAAGTGCATCTCTAGAGGATAGTTCCTTCCACCTGCCCAGGTGCACTGGCTGAACTCACCTGTGCCCACATCTGTGCATTTGCAGGCGATACAGATATACACCTGAGCTGTCCCCCTGAGCTGCAGACCCAACACTGGGTGTGGGCTCCAAGCTATTGCACATCAAAGCAGAGCCGAGGACACATCTCCCTCGCTGAAGCTGTGTCTCTTACCTATTATGGTCAACACGTCTCATCTACTCATTTGTTAAAGCTAGAAATCTCTAGAGAGTTTTGGAGCTCTTTCCCCATCTTCACTTTGCCGTCTAATCGGGTCAGCCCTCTTTGAGGGCTCATACCCACTCTTCCTGTACAGCAGAGCCTTATCTACCCTTGGCCCAGATCTTAGCCTTATCTACCCTTCCAGTTCCTTCACTCCAGCCATGCCGGGAGCACTTCACGGTTTAAAACACAGATTTCATCATCCCACTCTCTTCTGCCTCCCCAACCCCGCCAAGGTTTATTCTCTTACACAGTAAGTGCTTCTGATACCTACTGTGTGCCTTGTGTCAAGCTGGGATCTGAGAAGGTTGGACCCAGGCATCCTCCCTACCTGTGCAGAGTTTAAGGTCTTTGGCTGGGGGTTGTATGTGGGGGACCTATCAAATAAGACCAGGGGGCTTGAAGTGCTACGGAGGGGAGCTCCTACCCCGGTATAGGGGACACCCTGGAGAAGCACCCTGTAAGCTGACACCTGGGAGAGTTGGGGGAACAGTGGAGGGGTTGGAGTTGGGGCTGGATTGTTTGATGCCTTTCTTCTCTCCCACCCGGACTTCCTTATCTGCTAAACTCCTACTCATTTTTGTTTTAATTAATAGCTTTACCAAGATAGAATTCATCTCTCATAAAGTGTGTCCATTCTAAGTGTACACTTTAAATGATTTTCAGTAAATTTATGGAGTTCACAGCCATCACCACAATCCAGTTTTGGAACATATGCATCACCCCAGAAAGATCCCTCTTTTGTGGAAATTCCCTGTCCCCATCCTCAAGCCCTCAGTCCCCACAAATTTTCTCTCTGTCTCTAGATTTGCCTTTTCTTTCTACCTGTGTTTTTACAGGTTCGGGCCAAGGGCCGCTTCATTCAGGCCTTCCTGGAGTCTTCCAGTTAGAATTGATCTTTCCCCCAGCATCAATGAAGTGAGCTGGGTGCTTGACCATCCACCTGCGAGATGGCGAGCTCTCTCACTGGCCTCTCATGCCTGCACCTGGCACAGCACTGGCACCTATAGAATACCCAAGGTGTGTTGGCTGGACCAGCTGAAGTTGTGTTCCTCACATTTCTTTTGTATAACTCCTGAGTATCTAGCAGAGTGTTGGGATTAAAAATACAGGGCATGTATTGATGTGTCAGGTAATGTGAGCCCTGCTACATACATACATTAACTTGTTTCATCAAGAACTTTTGAGGCAAATGGCAAAACAAAAACAAAGAAAACAAAAAAACAAAACCCTATTTTCTAAGCCAGGCACGGTGACTTTTGTCTGTAGTTCCAGCTACTTGGGGGTGGGAGGATTGCTTGAAACCAGGGATTTGAGCCTGGGCAATATTGTGCTTCTTAACAATTTTTTTTTTTTTTTGAGAGAGTCTTGCTGTATGATCCCAGCTCACTGCAGCCTTGAACTCCTGGGCCCAAGCAATCCCCCTGCCACAGTCTCCTGAGTAGCTAGGACTACAAGTACACACCACCAGGCCTGGCTGATTTTTTAATTTTTTGTGGAGATGAGGTCTTACTATGTTGCCCACACTGGTCTTGAGCTCCTGGGCTCAAATGATCCTCCGGCCTTGGTCTCTCAAAGTGTGGAATTATAGGTGTGAACCACTGTGCCCAGTCCAAGCCATTTTTCTAAATGAAAAAACTGAGGAGGCCCAGAGCAAATAAGTAGCCCAAGGGCATCAGCAGAAAGTGGAAGCATCAAGAATTAAACGAGGTCACTTTCTCTTCCGCCCTTGTTTTGGTAGTAATGATATGCCCTTTTATGGCCTTGCCTGAGCTGGTGTTCAGATTTTCCTGTACAAGTCTTGTCATCCCTTCCTAAGCCATGGAAGCCCTTTCTAGGGCATGAGTGCTGTGTGACACGTGCTCACACAGTGTTGCCCCAGTACCTGCCCAGTCCACAATCGAGCAGGTAGAGACGGTTCAAGCAATGTGTGTGTGCGGAGAGGTCTCCTGGCAAATAGAAGGGGCTGGGGGAGGGTGTTGAATGCAGTGGTACTGTGGACTTGGGTGGCTTGGTGCATTTCAGTTTTTTGAATGCATTTCTGATGCATTTCTCTCCTTGGATCATTTTCATTCTTTGAGGAAGAGAGCAGAGGATGAGATGCCATTTGACAGATGCGCAAACCAAGACACAGAAATTGTGTACCCATTGTATGCCAGGTAGATCACAAATGACCATTCTCTCCCGTGGTTGTAGAGAACTCTCACGGTGGACAGAAACCATGAAAGAAATTATGGTGGAAAGAACTAAGACATTCTTGGATCAGGGTATTAGACCCTCATTTGCAAAATACCTTGGGGGAAAGATCGGAGACACTGAGGTTTGAATTGTAGTCTTTGCTCTGTTGTTTATTGGCTGGTGATTTTCTCTGAGTCTGTTTGCTCATGTGCAGAAAGAGGTTCTAGGCGCAGCTCAAACATAGACGGGAACACAGATGTGAGTAGCCAGGTGAGTCTGGCTGGTCACGTGTGGAATAAGTGGTGGTGGTTGCCGTTAACTCTTTAAACATTCTTGGATCTAGTGCCTCCTCTGCCACTGAGTACAGAATTCCTTTTCAAATTGGGGCTTATAAGGCATGTTTTGATCCAGGCTGTTGTAGCAAGGGGTTTGATGCTGAAGTCTGTGATTGCTGTGTGTGTGGAGGCTTCCGGAAGGTAGCCAGTGCTTGTTACTGCTTGGAGTTTGGGGAGCTGCCATTTTGGATTGTCCCAGCCTCATGCCTTCTGAGAAGCATCTCTCAGGGTTCCTGATGCACCTATAGAGACACTGAGCTTGGTGGTGGGGGCTGCATAGAGAGAGCTGTAGGTTGTTCCTCAGGCATAACGAGGCCCAGAGCTGGTGGTCCCCGCCCTCTGTGAGTATGTGCAGGGCACCGATCGGGTCTGGGAGCGTTCCTGCTGGCAGGCCCGAGGAGGACTGCTGGGCATACTCACAGAGTCGCGGTTCTGTACAGCGGTGTGTATTTACTGCAGCGCTCTTTTTCTCTGGCAGCAAAATGCTCAGCTCTCTGCCTTCTTTCTGTGCATTTAACAGACATTTCCAGAAAGCAGAGTTGACAAGAGCCCCCACTCCTCCCTTTCACTCCCATTTTTCTATTTGCTGCCCTGTAATCAATTTTTGGAGAGAAGTGAGAACCTCTCGAAATCGATCACCTATGTTGAAAAAAATCATTTTCAACATCATGCAGTTTTCCGTATTTACTGTGTGTGGCTGGAGACACTCCTGGCAGAATGAGTGTGGGATGTGGGAGGTCCAGAAAAGCCCCCAGCTTCAGGGGCTGAGACAGAGCCGTAGGTGGCAGAACTGGTTGTCCCCCCACCCCCCAATTTTTCAGCAGTGGTTGGGGTGTGCTTTATTAGAAACTCTTCAGTCATGCAGTGTGGAGCCCATGCTGGTGACGCAGCTTGGATGCCTGGCAGGGGCTTAGCCTCCAGGGGTGGGACATGAGATGTGGCTGCCGTGGCTTCTCTGTGTTTCTTCTTCCCAGCCAGTAAAGGTAGACACAGGCTTCTGGCAGGTGCTAAGGCCCTGCTTGCCTTCATACTATAATGTTGGCAGGTACAATTCATTCTTATTTCTTAGGGGTTGGTTTTCCCTCTTCTTTCTGAAGACATCCAGGGATAAAGAATTGCTGCTTTTATGAGCGTATGTTCTTGGTGATATGCTATTACCTTATCTTAAAACAATATGGCCTGGCGGATTATTCTCAGAGCTCGTTGTAAGGTGAAAGGTTATGCATTTGAGAATTATTTTCACAGTGTGGGTGGGAGTGGGGGGAGAAGATGTAGAGCACAGGTAAGGAATTCCAGGTTTTGGGGCCAGGGATCCCCAAGCAGTGTAATGGGCTCACTGTGGCCCATAGCTCCTTCCGCCTGTGGTTTGTGCTGGGCCGGTTGCTGGCTCTTCAAAACCATTATCACCATTATCATTATCACTATCATATCCATTATCACTGTCATCATCACCTTTCTCCATCACCACCACCATCACCATCACCATCATCACTGTTATGACCATTCATCATCACCATCATCATCACTATCATATTCATTACCATCACCATCATTATCACTGTCATCATCACCACTCTCCATCCCCATCATCATCATCATCATCACTGTCATCCTCATCCCCATCATCATCACCACCATCATCATCGCTGTCATCATCACCATCATCACTGTCATCACCATCATCACCATCGTCATCACCATCACCATCACTGTCATCACCATCACCACCACCATCATCACCATCACCATCGTCATCACCATCACCATCACTGTCA
>NW_012118821.1:3292528-3297579 GCF_000951035.1 Colobus angolensis palliatus | reverse complement strand
TCATCACTGTCATCATCACCATCACTGTCATCACCATCACCACCACCATCACCATCACCATCATCACTGTTATGACCATTCATCATCATTATCATTATCATCACTCTCATATCCGTCACCATCACCATCATTATCACTGTCATCATCACCTTTCTCCATCACCATCACCATTATCATCATCACTGTCATCCCCATCCCCATCATCATCACCACCATCATCATCGCTGTTATCATCACCATCATCACTGTCATCACCATCATCACCATCACCATCGTCATCACCATCACCATCACTGTCATCACCATCACCACCACCATCATCACCATCACCATCATCACTGTCATCACCATCATCACCATCGTCATCACCATCACCATCACTGTCATCACCATCACCACCACCATCATCACCATCACCATCATCATCACTGTCATCATCACCATCACTGTCATCACCATCACCACCACCATCACCATCACCATCATCACTGTTATGACCATTCATCATCATTATCATCATCATCACTCTCATATCCGTCACCATCACCATCATTATCACTGTCATCATCACCTTTCTTCATCACCATTATCATCATCACTGTCATCCCCATCCCCATCATCATCAATCACCATCACCACCATCATTGCTGTCATTATCACCATCACCATCACTGTCATCACTGTCATCACCATCATCACTATCATCGTCATCACCATCACCACCACCATCACCATCACCATCATCATCACTATCATCGTTGTCATTATTACTATCGTCATCACCACCACCACCACCATCACCATCATTACTGTCATCTCTATCCCCATCATCATCACCATCACCACCATCGCCGTCACTGTCACCAACATCATGGTGCTTCTCAACCTTTGGGCCGCTTTGGGCCATGCTTCACATGGCGCATTCCTGGTGAGTTAGCTGTTCTTTGGGGGTTTTCTACTGTTGGTCTGGTAATTAGGTTAGTCAGGACAGGATGAGTATAGGCATAGAAAACCCAAGTGGATGATGGTGGAGTGTGATTCTTCTGAAAGGATCTCCATGAGAATCACTGATCTAGAAGATTCTGGGAGAATCTCATGTATTCCTTCAGGCCCAGGAGTAAGCCAGTGTTACCTGCTCTGTGGAGCTCTCCTTTGTCCTCCAGGGAGGACAAATTATTCTAGCTGGAGCCTGATTTTACTGCTTGTCCACCTCTCCCAGGGTGGTAGGCCACTTTAGGTAGGACCCTGTGGATTTCTCCTTGGTGACCCCTGCATTCCTGGCACAGAGCCTGGAACACAATGTCTACCCAGATTTGCGACTGAACCACCCCACAATTCCTTAACTGTAGGATGGCGGCTGCCTTCATTAAAATCTTAACACCTTGCCTGACAGCTGGCTTTGCAGGTCTGAGTAGCGAGGTCAGGGCACTGCTGGTGTTTCCTATGTTTGTCGTCAATTGGTGAGAGTTTGTTTTATGCATTTGTTAAAACTGTGGGACAGTGGTCTGGAAGCCAACAAGGCTTTAGGGTTGGCAGAATGACTCCCGCCCCATCACTGATGTCTGGCTTTGACTTGGCATGGGGGACATTGCCTCTCCAGATCTCAGTTCCCTTGTTTGACAAATGGGGCTTAGGGTTGAACAGCCTCTAAATCCTCTGTCAGCTCTGCAATTCAGGAAAGATGTTTAAAAATGCATACTTGCAGGCCGGGCGTGGTGGCTCATGCCTGTAATCCCAGCACTTTGGGAGGCCGAGGCGGGTGGATCACGAGGTCAGGAGATCAAGACCATCCTGGCTAACACGGTGAAACCCCATCTCTACTGAAAATACAAAAAAAATTTAGCCGGGCATGGTGGCAGGCATCTATAGTCCCAGCTACTCGGGAGGCTGAGGCGGGAGAATTGCTTCAAGCTGGGAGGCAGAGGTTGCAGTGAGCTGAGAGATCTGCGCCACTGTACTCTAGCCTGGGTGACAGAGCAAGACTCCGTCTCAGGGGAAAAAAAAAAGAAAAAAAAAAGAAACCTCTTACAATATGCAGGCATCTTAGCAACTGCCATCTTAAGAGGCAGTGTTATGATTCCGAAGAAACTGATAACATTGAGGGACGCGTTTGTGGAGCACAGATTAGGAGAGATTGGTGTAGGGCTGCGGGGGTGGCAGGAAGATGTTAAGGTTGGAAGTTAGGGAGGTGAGCTCTGTGGGTTGGTTTCATGCACCCAGCTCACCATTCAACCTTTCCTGTTAACTTCCTATATTAAGGAGGCTGAGATTAAGGGACTCATGGCGTAAGTGGGAGACAGACACAGAGGTGAGTGACCACAGTGGGATATTCACTGTGGGAGCATTGAAGAAGGTTGGCAGTCAGCTAGGTTCTTTGGCTGTAGATCGGGTGCCTCATTTAGAAGCTGTTTACTGTTCCCTTAAGAGGATGCTCTAGCAAGAAAAACCACTGCCAGAGTTGTTGCTTTCCTCATTATGATGTCTTTATGTTCTTCTCAGGAGGTGATAGTACTGATTACATAAGAAACTGGTCAGCCAAACTTCTTAAGTAAATGTGAATTAGAGGAAAGTCAGAAGTAGGGAGTATTATAGAAACAAGGAATTGTATTATTTTCAGACAAAAGTATATGTAGTAATGTAAACTACTGACCAGATTTTGCTTCAAATTGGTTTTTTTAAATGAATTACTAAGAAGTATTTGAAATTAGCACATTGGTGGTAGGAAGATAGTAGATATTAGATAGATTAGACTAGGATAGTAGGTGGTAGATAGTAGGTATAAAGAGACTGAAAATCAGCTGTTTAAACATTTCTCCCAAATGTGGGGCTGGGAAGCAAGATAAAGAATTATGCACACAGTTTCATTTCATTTATATTTGGAGGGGGAAGAAAGTCAGAGAAAATAGACGGGAAGGAAATATATCCAAATGTTAACAGTGGTTGTATTCCATGGGATCATGGTCTTTCTTGCTTTTTCATGTTTTGCCACATTCTAAATTTTCACCAGTGGGCATTTATTATTTTTGCAATTAGACAGAAAAAAGGCTCCAGGAGGAACTCCAAATACCCAGCCTTTGTTTACCCTCTTAATTTGCATAGCAAACTTTCTTGTTATGGTCAGACTGGCTGGAATCCGTAATTTCCATACTTGTGATTATTTAAATTAATGGAAATGTATCATAATCCCTTATTAAAATTTGTTTGCTGCGTTGAAATTCAACACTGAGAAAATCTGTTACCTAGGACATAAAGAAAAACATTCAGTCCACGTGAGGTGGCTCACACCTATAATCCCAGCACTTTGGGAGACTGAGGCAGGCGGATCACCTGAGGTCAGGAGGTCGAGACCAGCCTGGCCAACATGGTGAAACCCCATCTCTACTAAAAATACAAATATTAGCTGGGCATGGTGGCTCACGCCTATAGTCCCAGCTACTCAGGAGGCTGACACACGAGAATTGCTTGAACCCAGGCGGTGGAGGTTGCAGTGACCTGAGATCAGGCCACTGCACTCCAGCCTGGGCAACAGAGTGAGACTTGCTCTCAAAAAAAAAAAAAAAAAAAAACAAACAACAAAACATCCAGAGTCTTCCAGGAAATTCACCATTTCAGTGTAGCATAGTGTGGAGTTTGTTTATTATCTAGAACATGGTTTTTCTTTTTTGTGTTCTTGAACTTGGGCGTTCACTTCATTTGTTGACCTGGAAGGAGCCATCTCGGCACTTGCTGTTTGAACCTTGGGTGTTTTAATGAAGTGGTTTGATGTCCTGGTACCACCAGACCCTGCTGTCGCTCTTTGCGGCCCTTGCTTTTCCAGGAATAATCTCCTTACTATTTGTCTGTCATTCTAATGTTTCAGCTCCCTTTTTGAAAATAACTTTTTCTGCTCCCCTTCCCTGCCCATTCTTCATGACCCCCAGAGAATGGGCCTGCTGGTCTCCAGCCCCTGTGAATTGGAAGACTCCTGGCAGTGATCCTTCTTTCTCTTTCTGTGACTCAGACTGTTGACGCTGGGTTGACCATATTTCTTTGCTGGCGGGTAAGTAGGGCCACCTCAGCCCTTGTGAGGGCCGTTCCTGACTTTCAATGGCTTCACTCCAAAGGCTTCTTAGGCCGTTACTCCCCATTGCTTCTCAGAGGTTTAATCTGTCTGAGTCCCGGATATTGAGTCAGTAGTGGAAAGTTATGAAGATGAGGCCAGCCATCAGAAAAATTGGCTAATATGAAAGATTAATTTCAGGGTGAACAAAGGAGAGGAATGCTGGGGCCAGGCTGCCTCCCCCGGCAAATCACATCACTGTCAAATCCGAGAAACCAGGGGTTGCCTTTGCTACTCACTCAGTAGCTGCTTGCTGTTTCTTGGATTAGATATTGAAAGAATCCTATCTTTGTAGTCTACTGTTCATATTTATGATCTGGAGAAGAAAATGTAATTTTCAACAAAATTCTATCATGTCTGGTAAATAATTTCAGGATCTTTACCTATGATACCACATTAAAAAAAATTAGTATGGCTTCAGCGTTCAGAAATTGCTCTTTTCAAACTCTGGGCCCTCGGGTTATTACAAGATTTAACACAGAGGCAGGAAGCCTGCTCGCCTATCACTGGAGACAGGTAGGTTGCTATGGAGACCAGGTGTGTCCCTGCGGTTTCCCGGGTATCTATCCCAGTTGTCCTGGAAAAGGAGTCAGCTCACTGTATGTGATATTTCTGCAATAGTGTGTGTGAATTAAGTTTTTCTAAACACAGATCAGATATTTTTCTTGACTTACAGTGCAATTTCTGACATAATTTTGTCCTTGGTTTTGTTTTGTTTAATTATGAATCCTACATAACCCTACCTTTTCCTATCAGAAACACTTCCATGCATCAAGACCCCCTGTCCAAAATAGCAACAACAGCTTCCCCAACAAAATCTCTTAAAGCTAGAGATGCCTGCTTTGGGGTGGATGATGATTACCCCTTAAAATAATTCAACTTTTTTTTTTTTTTTTTTTTTGAGGCAGGGTCTCAGTTTTCTTTCTCCTGACCGCTTGCCCCAGCTAGGACT
>NW_012118821.1:3261989-3292474 GCF_000951035.1 Colobus angolensis palliatus | reverse complement strand
GAGTGCAGTGATGTGATCTCAGCTCACTGCATCCTCCACCTCCCGAGTTCGAGCAATTCTCCTGCCTCAACCTCCTGAGTAGCTGGGAGTGCAGGGATGCACCACCACGCCCGGCTAATTTTTGTATTTTTAGTAGAGATGGGGTTTCACCAGGTTGGCCAAGCTGGTCTCGAACTCCTGACCTCAGGTGATCCGCCCGCCTTGGCTTCCCAAAGTGCTGGGATTACAGGTGTGAACCACCGTACTCGGCCTCAACAATTATTATATATGGTTTGCCAAATCCTGGCCTGGGCACCGGGGATGCAATATAGAGCAAGACCATTGGAGGCCCTGCCCTGGCGGAGCTTGCGTTAGGGTCGTGATCCTAGACCACGTGAAGCCCACGAGGGGGCCCTGGGCTGACCCGTTCCTGGCTCGCATTCACCGTCAGCCACAGCTAAACCTCGGGGCCTGGAACCTCTCTTGTTGTCCCCATGGGACGAGTGGGCATATGCCTCGCTGGATGGACGATAACATCGCCTGTTTTGTTTGATGCGTTATTATTCAGAGGCATTTTTCAGAATGGAGAGCAGTGCATTATCAGTCTGCTTCTGATAATTTCATACACGAAAAAAATCCTATTTATGCATATTCTTGGGTCTCTCCCCATTTCTAAAGGCAGTCACTTGGTGGTTGGCTGTAAAAAGCTCTTTGCACTTCCTAGGACTTGTCAAATATTGACAAATCTTTCTCCTTCCATCTAGTTCAGCACCCGCATCCTCGAACTCACTGAAATAGAGTGTCCCACAATGGCAGCCATTGTAGGCCCCAGGTGGGTTCTACTCCCCCGCGCCTGCCCCAGACTCCCCAACCCTAGCTCATACCTGCAGAAGTTATGTCTTTGCAGTTATTGCAGGAGCAAAAGGCGGCCACTCTTTTTCTCCCGTCTGTGGGTTTGTGGTCAGCAAGGGTCTACTGCAGTCCCGGTGCTGGACAGCCTGTTTTGCCCATGCTTGTTAACTGATGGGGTCCTCAAGTGGCCTTGTGACAGGCCTGATAAGGCTGCGCATGGGTGTGGGTAGAGTTGGTGATAGCGCTGGACATTGGTGATGTGGAGAAAGTGACAGACCCCAGCCTCCACGTGCAGTCGGTGATTGGCCGGGTGGTCTTGGTTTTCTAGTGGCAAAGGATGCTGTGATCTGAATGAGAAAACAAACCTCAGGCCCCAAGTGCCGTGGGCTTAGAGACTTGAGAGGAGGCGCTTGCAACTCCATTTGGGAGGGTAAGGGCAGCCAAGAGCTGCTGTCTTGCGACTGACCCACTCCCTTACAGTATAATGGGTAGTGAATAGACCATCCTTTTTAAAGGAAAATAAATGCCTCTCTATGGAGTCTGTTCCTATCCTGCTACCCTCCCTGAAGCTTGAACAGCACCCACCCGTGCCTTCTCCATGCCGGCCCTTGGGTCTGCTGGGACCACTGCCATGCTTTTGTGGACACGGCCTTGGAGCGTCTATATCCTCATCTGTGAAATGGGAATCCCACAGCCTGCCTTTCGCAGGCTGCTTGTAATAGTTGCCATTAATCCTCTTCTAAGCTCTAAAGTGCTGTATCAGTGCAAGGACCGTCATCAGCATCATCGTTGTCCTCATCATCAGTCTTCCCATATTCACCTCCTGCTGCCCCGGCACGGGAGGGTCTGAAACTGCAGGTTTCCTTGATGGGTTCCTGGGGCTTCCCTTGTGGAAATTTGAGTTCTGAGCCTTCTGCACTTTTCCATCCCCCAGTTTGGAGTCAACCTGTATTTTTCATTTTCCCTCTGCAAGATGTCAGCCTACAGAAGAGGCCTGGAGCCTTGCAGGGGAAATGGGACTGTGTTTGCAGCAAGCCCCCGTGCCTGTGGGAGCATGCAGCCTCCTCCGTCTTTTTGTCTGCCAGGCAGGGGAGTAATTTGCTGTTATGTACCGGGCAGCCTGGGAGCTGGACTCTCAGATGAAAAATGCTTGTTCAAGCACAGACAGCCAGGCGTGGCTCAAATCAGAGCATCGATTTAGCAAGCAGCTCTGCTCAAGCAGCCAGTTGTGTGATCACCTTTTCAGGGGATGATGGGCTGAAGGGCAGGTGGGGTGGGGTGGGCAGACTAATACAGGGACCCTGTGTTTGGGAGCCTCTGTTTAAGCAGAGACCAGGCCTGCAGAGAGAATACCTGCGGAGGGAAAGGTGCTCTTACATCAGTGGGTTCCACCTGGCCCCTCGGTGGAGCTCCCATTCATTCATTCACTCACTCATTCATTCACATAGTGCCTACTATGTGCCAGTCTCTGTGCTAAGAGAATGATCCAAGTAGAAGGTCTGAAATCCTCAGGGATTTGTTTCCCACCCGATGTATGCCTTGCTAAATGGAGCAGGTCCTGGGCTCCAGGGGACTGACTCCCTGCCGCAGGTCTGGGTCTTGAATTAAGGGAGAAAGACAATGCTCATCTTCTTGGTGCCATCATTTGAGGAGAGGAGTATTTGCTTCCTGCCAACCCGCCTGCCTGGGAGGCTCTCTTGCTCCTGCAGCCCCCTGAGTCCCCCTTGCAGCTCCCAGTCTTGCTTGGGGCTGCGTCCTCCAAGAAGCCTCCTGGGCTAGCTCAGGCAGCCTGCGGAGGCACTGCTGGGTCACTGATGCCTGGGCTCCTGTGGCCTGGCTGTCTGCAGGGCATCAGTCCTGGCCTTTCACTTCCCAGACATGAGTCTTATCTTCCCACTTGTTTGGGGCCTCCCCGTGGACATGGACTGATATGGTTTGGATTTGCGTCCCCACCCAAATCTCATGTCGCATTGTAATCTCTAGTGTTGGAGGAGGAGCCTGGTGGGCGGTGAGTGGATCATGGGGGACAGAGTTCCCCTTTGCCGTTCTCATGATAGTGAGTGAGTTCTCACGAGATCTGGTTGTTTGAAAGTGTGAAGCACCTCCCCCTGCTCTCCCTTCTGCTCCAGCCAGGTAGGACGTACCTGCTGTCCCTTCTGCTGTGATTGTAAGTTTCCCAAGCTCTCCCTAGCCAGGCTTCCTGTGCAGCCTGTGGAACCGTAAGCCAATTAAACCTCTTTTCCTTATAAATTATCCAGCCTCAGGTAGTTCTTTATAGCAGTGCAAGAACGGACAGGGACCCTGTGTTTGGGAGCCTCTATTTAAGCGGAGAGCGGGCCTGGATAGAGAATCCCTGTGGAGGGAAAGGTGCTCTCACATCAGTGGGCTCCACCTGGCCCCTCGGTGGAGCTCCCATTCATTCATTCATTCATTCACTCACTCATTCATTCACATAGTACCTACTGCATGTGCCAGTCTCTGTGCTAAGAGAATGATCTGGGCAGAAGACCTGCCCTCTCAGGGCTTCTGTTTCTAGCTGGGAGCAACAACAGTAAACTAAATAAGGAGATTATGTTGTATAATATAGTAATACTTAGAAGGTGATGAGACTGTGGAAAACAATAAGTTAGTGAAGAGGGTGAGGGTATTGTATGGAGGAGGGTGAGTGTATTAGGCCATTCTCGCATTGTAATAAAGAAATACCTGAGATGGGGTGATTTATAAAGAAAAGAGATTTAATTGTCTCACGGTTCTTCAGGCTGTACAGGAAGCATGATGCTGGCATCTGCTCAGCTTCTAGGGTGGCCTTGAGAAGCTACAATAGTGGCGGAAGGTGATGGGGGAGAAGGCACGTCACATGGAGAAAGCAGAAGCAAGAGAGAGAAAAATGTGAGGTGCCACACACTTTTAAACAATCAGATCTTGTGAGAACTCACTTTCTCGAGGACAGAACCAAGGGGATGGTGTGAAACCATTCATGAGAAATTCACCTGTGCGATCCAGTCGTCTCCCACCAGGCCTCACCCCCAACAATGGGGATTACAATTCAACATGAGATGTGGATGAGACGTCCAAGCTGTATCAGTGAGAGATGCAATTTTTTCTTTTTTTCAGGGGAAAGTGTTGTTGTTGTTGTTTTAATAAAATATAATTTAGGTACCATAGACCATGAAAGTCACCATTTAAAAATGTACAATTCAGTTGCTTTTAGAATACTGGCAAAGTTGAGCACCAGTAGCTTCTAATTTCAGATCATTTTCATCACCCCAGAAGAAAATCTCATAGCCATTAGCAGTCACTCCTCAATCTCCTCGTGCCCTAGGTCCTGGAAACTAGTGATTTACTTTTGGTGTCTCTGGATTTGCCACTTCTGGACATTTTGTATCAAGGAAATCATGCACTATGAGGCCTTTTGCATCTGGCTTCCTTTACCAAGCACAGTGTTTTCATGCACTGCTGATGCTGCCTGTGTATCCGTACTGCATGCCTTTAGATGGCCGAATAATATTCCAGTGTATGGATAGACCACATTTGGTTTACCCATTCATCTGTTGATGAACATTTGGACTGTTTTCACTTTTGGCTGTTCTGAACAATGCTGTGAGGAACAATTTTTTTTTGTACAAGTGTACAAGTCTTTTTGTGGACATATGTTTTCATTTCTCTTAGGCAAACAGAGAGACGCAATTTTATTTATTTATTTTTTTAGAGACAAGGTCTTGCTCTGTTGCCCAGGCTGAAGTGCAGTGGCACCATTATAGTTCACTGTAGCCTGCAACTCTAGGGATTACATGTTCCTCCTGCCTCAGCCTCTTGAGTTGCTGGGACTACAGGCATACCCCATCATTTCTGGATAATTTTTAAATGTTTAGTAGAGATGGGTTCTTGCTAGAATGCCCAAATTGGTCTTGAACTCCTGGGCTCAAGTGATCCTCCCACCTTAGCCTTATAAAGTGCTGGGATTAGAGGCATGAACCACTGTGCCCAGCCACAGTTTTAAATAGGGTGGTCAGAGAAGGCCTCATGAGAAGGTGACATCTGAGCAAAGACTTGAAGAAAATAAGGGCAGAAGCCACATGAAAACCCCAGGAGGACAGCGGGTGCAAAGGAACAGCGAGTGCGAGGTTGCCTCCACCAAGAGGCTGGAAAATGAAAGGCTTGACTTCACCAGCTGCTCCCCCAACTGGGGGGCCCAGTGAGTTTAGGCGTCACTGGCCCTTTCTGGCTGGGGGGCAGCCTACTGGGAGAGGCTTCCCTTTCCAAATAAAGAGTCAAAGTCCCAAGAAAGGAGATTTTTGGCCCATGCATCTTCTTCCTGCCTGGAAAGCAGATGTGATTCCTGGAGATGGGGCAGCTGTTCTGTGGCTGTGAGGTTGAAATCCATGTGCTAAAGACAGGAGAGCAGAAAAAGACTGGGACCTTGATGGCATTCTTGAGCTACTGCCTGAATCTTGGATCTCCTGCACCTGGAACTTTGTTCTGTGACACAAAAAAGACCCTTTCTTATCTAAGCCACTCTTACCTAAGCCACCACTTGTCAGGTTTTATGTTGTTTGCAGCCAAATGCATTCCTCATTGATGGAATGTCCAACGTTGTCCCCAAGTCCCCCAGATAGAGTCCTGGCTGCTCAGACAGCAGGCAAGCCTGGGAGACACACTGGCCTCTTCTGCTTCCCTGTGCCTCCGTCGTGTTAAGCTGGTCTCTCAGTTGGGCATCAGGATTCAGATATCCCAGGCTGACCCTGAGGTCCACCATGACTGTGCTGCAGCCTCCACCACTGGCCGCCACATGGCGTGTTTCCAGCACAACTCCCTGACCTGGTTCCCCCGGCTCACCAGACGCGTTCCCCATGGAGTCCTAGCATGTATGCATGGGGTCACGGTGCTCCATGCTCTCAACCCTTGCTTGCAAGTTCCCGTCCAGCCTCTCAAGCCAGCTGCTCCCCTTTTTTGTTGTCCCCTGTGCACCTTGTACCCTAACTTCAGTGTTAGAGCACCTTTCAGAGGGAATGGCGTAAAAAAGCCTTTCTTTCCAGTAGACAGAGTGCCCTGGCCAGCAGGGACCAAACATTCCCATTCAGCTTTGTTTCATGCCGGGTCTGGCCCCAGGCCTGCACCCCAGGCCCTGGCAGTGGGCAAACGTTAGTGGGATTGCTGAAGGCGGTGGGCAGCTGAGGCAGTTACAGGTGTCAGCCCCAGATGAGGCTCCCCGACCTGTACCCCTTACCCTGCAGCCGGCCCCATCTCTCACAGCCCAGTGGTGTACTACCTTAGTTGAGCACCAACCACGCCTCACTCTAATGAAAATAATAAAAGCTCAAATGACCAGCACTGTCCTACTACTTTATAGGCATGACCTCAGGTAATAAGAATTAGCTCACATCCATTCATTCCACAAATATTTACGGAGTGCCTACTGTATGCCAGGGATTCTTCCAGGCACTGGGGAGACATCTCAACAACAATAACAACAACAACAGCAACAACAACAACAACAAAAATCCACGTCCTGTCAGACCTTCCATATACACTTCCACTGGCTACTTCATGGAAACATCTGGAACGTCTCATTTTTCTAGCCGTTATTTTTAAATGTGGCACAAGAACATAGTCTAAAGGATGTACTTCACCATGCAAAAGCTCTTGTCATTTCAGAAAAAGGAGAATTAAGTAAAATGTACTTCAAGAAAGTCAGTTAAGAATTTGTCCAGTTAATGAGAATTTAAAATGATTGGCTTTCATCTTGCTGTTTTCCAGGGTACCACTATCAAGAACTCACTCATCCTGTTGTTATTAAGGGTAAAACCCAGACATTTCCTTATGTAAAAGCCAATTAAAATAAATTAAATGCAAATACTGTTTCATTGTCATGTCAGTTTTGAGAACCGGATCAATCAGAGGTTGTGGAAATGCCAAAGTTGTTAAGGCTGTGGTTACCATGACAACAGCTCTACTGTGTAAGTGGTCTGTTATTTGGGAATTCTTCCTTAGGTCAGGCTAACAGTGATTTCATTTCTCAAGGAAGGGGGCGGAGCTCTCTGGAGTCAGGTCTGGGGCCAGGAGACCTGGTGAGCAAACACTGGGGTTCAGCCAGAACTACCAGTTTTGTGACCTTGGGAGACAGTCCCTTCCCCTTTTGCCTCAGTTTCCTCACTTTGGGGATAGCCGTTGCACAGCTGTGAGTATATGGTGGCCATTTAGCACTTCTCAAAAGTTGCTGCGTTAATTTTGGGGATTTCTGATTTGCCAGCTGGTTTTCAGCCTATGTTTTGGGGAAATGCAAATGATGGGAAACCACACCTGGTCCTTCCGTGTTGGTTCGAGCAGACCTTTGGAGTTCTTGGATCATCTTGGCTGGTGCCTAGTGAATACTTGCGGGGGGAGGGGGTGTTTGCTTTGCTTTGTTTTGGGGGTGGGGTTGATGGTTTTTGCATTTTGTTTGTGATGTTGGGGTTGCTGGGTTTTGTGGGGTTTTTTTGAGACAGTCTCTCTCTGTCGCCCAGGCTGGAGTGCAGTGGCATGATCTCGGTTCACTGCAGCCTCCACCTCTCAGGTTCAAGTGATTCTCTTGCCTCAGCCTCCTGAGTAGTTGGGATTACAGGCCTGTGCCACCATGCCCAGCTATTTTTTTTTTTTTTTTGTATTTGTAGTAAAGACAGGGTTTCATCATGTTGGCCAGGCTGGTGTCGAACTCCTGACCTCAAGTGATCCACCCGCCTCAACCTCCCAAAGTGTTGGGATTCTAGGTGTGAGCCACTGCGCGCAGCTGGGTTGCTGTTTTAGTTGTTTTTTTATTTTAGAGAGAGGGTTTGCTCTGTTGCCCAGGCTGGAGTACACTGGTGCCATGATAGCTCATTGCAGCCTTGGCCCGCTGGGCGCAGGCGATCCTCCTGACATTGTAATTACATTTTTGCAGGGTTTTCAGTTCACAGGCGTGCTCTCCCACATCCCCATTTAAGTTTACTTGTTTTTCAGCCCCAGCCTCTGAGGCTGTCATTATTTTACAGACGAGAACACCAGGACTCAGGGTGATTTGTCCCTAGTCTCAGGGCTCCAAGGAGGCAGTGCCAGCATTGGTGGGGGTCCCCAGTGCCAGGCCGGGGTGGCGCTGTTCTCCCATGTCTTTCTGCTTGTCCCTGCTGCCTGCTTCTGCAGAGGCCTGCTCAGGGCAGGTTTCCAGCGACCTCCCTCGCCATCATCCTGCGGAGCAGGCCCTGCAGGGCGGTTTCCCTACTTCCCGACACCAGGCCCAGAGCTGCCTTGATATTTCTTTCAGGGCATCCCTGCAGAGGGGACTGCTAATGCAGTCATGGCTTTAAGACATCACAAGTCACAGCTGCAGGTGCGTCATCTTAAACATCTGCTTTCCTGGCTGGGAGAGGCCCGGGAGCACCTGCCGCAGGTGTCTGCACCTCGGTCCTGCTGGTCCCAGGCCCAGCTGTGGCCAATTAGCACCTCTGTTGGGCCCCATGGCCATTTCCTTGCTGCGTGGGAGCCGCTGGCCTTTTTCCACTCTGTGGGGGAAAGTTGTCGGGAAATGAGGAAGCAGTTGGGGATTTAAAAACTCTATGCAGGAAATAGGCTGTTGGGTTAACACTTAAGCCACTGAACAGTCGTGGAGTGTTTGCTTGGAAGTGAGGCCCAGGAGGCTGCAGAGGGCCATGAGATTCAAGGACGGTGTTCGTCAGGCCTGTCCGACATCCTCTCTGGGCTGGACGCCATCTCAGGGTACTCATGCCTGTTACGTGCTTGGTGAACAAAGGCCTCCCAGATGGAATCAACCCAGAAGGAAGAGGGGTGGGTGGTAAACGTTCCTTAACTTAGCCTTGTTCTCTTAGGGTTTCTTCTCAAAATAAGGGCAGATGGGAGATCTCCCTGCCTCGGGGGTCCCTAGCCGAGGGGCTACAGGCGGATATTGCCCAGTCAGCCCCAGCGAGGCGACAGAAGGCGGGACGTGGCTTCCGTATGTTTGAAGGAGGCTGGTATCTCAGGTTCTGAAGCAGATGGCAGGAGCCCTGTGGCTGGGCCTGCTTCAGAACCTTGGCTGGCTGCTCCTTGGAGGTGAGGTGGGGGCAGGCAGTGTTGGCTGGAAACTTGTTGGGGGAATTGGCCACCTGGGGTGCGTGCTGGCCTGCCTGCCTTCCGCTTCTGTGCCAGGAGCCCCTCGTCCTCAGCTGTGAAGGTAGGTGACGCTGCCCTGCAGCAGCCAGCAGACTGGGTTAAGGTGGGAATCAAAGTAGAGGAGGTGTTCGGCTGCCTGGAGGCCTGCTGAGCCCCTTGCATGAGGAGGGATTTCTGTCCAGCACCCCTGGTACTCAGGGTCCTCCTCATCAGTGTTCATCAGCACAGGGCCAGGTGCGATTGGTCCCTTTGGGCAGAATCTGAGAGCGCCCCCTTCTTCCTCCCTGTGCATTTGAAAGTTGGCTGGTGCTCGCCGACAGATGCCGAGGCTCCCGTCTGGCAGCTGGCCATGGCGGCCACTTGTCCTCCACTCCCTAGATTTGGCTGAGCTGGGCCCCTGCTAGGCCCCACATGCCCTGGCTCTTTGTCTTGGCTGTCCCTTTGGCTCAGCTCCGGGTGTCGGCTCCTCGGGAAGCCCTTCTTCACCCAACCAGAATGAACTCCTTCTCCCAGGTGGCCAGAGCATGTTGAGGTGACCCTGACTTTCTTCTGTGGGGCCTACATTTTAGAGGGGAGTGCAAGCGCCTCTTCACTGAAGCATCTCCTAAGGAAGTGAGCCTGTGGGGAGGTCTCTGATGCTGCTGGGAATCCAGCTTCACCTTCCCCCCAACTCCTGGGATTTGCAGGCACAGCTAAGAGTGGGAGAACTTTGCCTTGTTTGCATTGCTCCAGATCGTGTTAAACAGAATTTCAGAACACGCATTTTGTAGGTAGTTGTTCTGTCTTCCAGAATGTGTAAAGTGACTCTCTAGCTGTTATGCATGGCCTGCAGGAAGGGTCATGTCAGTTATTTCTTTTGAGCCCCCTGCCAAGTGGCTAGCATGGGGTGGGGGATTAGACTCTGGTTCTTTGCTTCCTGGCCCCGTGAGCCCCAGGCAAGTCAGTAACTTCTTGGAGCCTCAGTTTCCTAACATGTAAATCATACTGACCTGGTAAGGCTATCGTGAGGATTATATGAGCTATTATATACTAAAGTATATTATATCATACTTTATAGAACGTAGTATATATTCAAGTAACTGTATTTGTGTTAGTTCCTTTATTTTGTTAACATGGGGATCAAGGTTTTTTTTTTTTATTTTTATTTTTTATTTTAAGACTAGGATGGGGGCCGGGCGCAGTGGCTCAAGCCTGTAATCCCAGCGCTTTGGGAGGCCGAGACGGGCAGATCACGAGGTCAGGAGATCGAGACCATCCTGCTAACACAGTGAAACTCCGTCTCTACTAAAAAATTACAAAAAACTAGCCAGTCGAGGTGGCGAGCGCCTGTAGTCCCAGCTACTCGGGAGGCTGAGGCAGGAGAATGGCGTGAACCCGGGAGGCGGAGCTTGCAGTGAGCTGAGATCCGGCCACTGCACTCCAGCCTGGGCAACAGAGCAAGACTCCGTCTCAAAAAAAGAAAAAGACTAGGATGGGAACCAATTTTCCATAGTCATCTGTGGGTATAAGTACTCTTACCTTCAGCCAGGACTTAATTTTGGCCAAGAGCCTTGGCTTATTCCAGTAGAGAGTGGAGTTATTTAGAGCCAAACTGTAGGGGACTGAATTCTCTGGGTAGCACTTTCTGCAGACAGTGGTAATGTTAATGACTTACTGCATATGCATTCATAAGTGGGGATTTATGGTTAGCTCCAGATCCATAACTTTTCATTTCCTGACTGATATATCAGAAGCTTCATGTATAATGGCGCATTAGATTTAGTAAGTGTAAAAGACTTAGTTGAGGTCATTTCTGTCCACAAGCTGTTCATGGTGTAGCTGTTCATGTAGCTCAGCTGTGGGAATGGCCTGGCCCTATGTAATGTGGAAGGACTGCCAAGGAGGTCAGTGGCATGTACTTGTGGCTCTTGGTTCTGTGTGTGGTCTCCTTTGTATCCCCAGAAACTCTGCAATAGGCAGCTGATGGCCAGGATCTCATTTTACAGAGGAGGACACTGAGGCCCAGAGTGGTTAAGTGACTTGTCTGAGGGTTAACAGCTCCTGGATGACAGGATTTGCATTGGCACTCAGATGCGTCTAACCCCCAGCCTGGAATGGTGCCAGCACAGAGCAGGTGTTCAGTGATCTTTGCTGACCTATGTGATGGTTAATATTACGTGTTAGCTTGACTGAGCTAAGGGATGCCCAGGTAGCTGGTAAAACATAATTTCAAGGTGTGTCTGGGAGGGAGTTTCTGGAAGAGATTGGCACACTGAGTAAAGATCTGCCCTCGCCAGTGCGGGTGGATATTACCGAATCATCGAGAACCCAGCTAGAACAAAAATGTAGAGAAAGAATGAATGTGCTCTCTCTGCTTGAGCTGGGACGCCCACCTTCTGCTGCTCTTGGACATGGAGCTTCCAGTTCTCAGGCCTCTGGACTTGGACTGGATCAACTCCACTGGCTCTCCTGAGTCTCCAACTTGCAGACAGCAGGTCATGCGACTCTTCAGTTTCCATAATAACGTGAACCAATTCCTCATAATACATTTCTTTCTGTTTATTTCTATATATTTATTGACTCTGTTTCTCTGAAGAACCCTGACTAATATTTCCCCACCTGAACATTCTCTTCCCCTTTTGTTCAACATGTTGGGGGTTGCTGGGGAAGCTAATTAGAATACAGATTCCTGCTGCCCCCCAACCCCCACTCCCTTCCTTCATCAAGATCACTAGTGGTGAGCCTTTAAATGCCTGTAAGCTGCTCTAGGGGTTCCTCCTAAATTAAATTAAATTTTTAATTGTAATTAGTTTATTTTTTTGAGATGGGATCTTGCCATATATTGCCCAGGCTAGTCTCCAACTCCTGGGCTCAGGTGTCCTCCTGCCTCGGCCTCCCAGAGTGCTAGAATTACAGATGAGAGCTGCCACTCTCGGCCTCTGGGGGTTCTTTGCACCTAGAATTTCGAGACTCATTGCTCCAAGCTTCACTGAATCTTTCCTGAAGAGTCTTGTGATAGGCAGGATAACTCCCACCTCCCAGATGTTCACATCCAAGTCCCTGGGACCTGCAGATATGTTGCCTTATGTGGTAAAGGGCTTTGCTATGTGACAAAGATTGAGGACCTTGAGGTGGGGACAGTATCCTGGATTATTCACTGTATTCACATGAGTCCATAAAAGTAAGGAGCCTGTCCCAGCTGCAGTGAGCCCGAGGGAGGTGTGACTCGGGAAGAAGACGCAGAGATGAAACACAGCTGGCTCTGCTGACGGGAAGGGCTTTGAGCCAAAGAGTGTGGTGGCCTGCAGAGGCTGGAAAAGGCAAGGGAACAGATCCACCCTTAGGGCCTCCAGAGAAACCAGCCCTGCCGACACAGTCCCCGCAGGACCTGTGTCCACAGACGGAACTGTATGAAAATACGGTTGTGGTGTGTAAGTCACTAGGTTGGTTTGTTGTAGCAGTGACAGAAGCCTTCGTCTTGGCTTTACACTTTTCCTCCAGTGTGATCCCTTCGCCTGCTTCTGACCCGTGAATCCCAGCCCTGCCCAGGCCTGGATCCCAGGCTCCAGGTGGGCCTGGGCTGGGGCTCCCAGCTGCAGGAATGCAAAGTTCATGGTTCTACAAAGTGCTTTGAGGTGATGCTGGTCACATCAGCTTGGCCTCAGATTTGCTGCTTTTTTTTTCTAAAGAAGGAACAGCTCCAGGCCCTGCCTGACTGACCTAGTTGGGGATGTAGGCCGAGGCCATATCAAGCAGGGTAAGGTTCCAAGAATCTGGCTTTAGGATTAGTTGGGCCACGCGGAAGGAGTTCCTGGTCTCGTGACACCTGCACAAATGGTCTTCAACCCTCAAAACACTTCCTGTTATTTAAATCTTGGTCCTTTGATTTTTTTTTTTTTTCCTTTTAGAGACTCTGCACAATTTTTGTGGCAAGCTAGAGATGCTTCCTTTTTCAGAGCGGCCTTTATGCTGTATTTGGGGCTGTCTGTCAGCGCCACAGGGAGTGGGGGCCAGTGAGTCGTGCTCAGAAGGTCCCAGTCTAGATGCTTCTGACATGGAGAAAAGGAGAATTCCTGACTTTTTGGTGGATGTTTGCAATTCCCAGAATGCTTATTCTTATTGAGTCCTCATAGGAGAGTGGTGAAGGGCAGCAGCTTTGGAGCAAGGACCACATTGCCCCTCCCCACCAAGCCCTGAGTCCTCTCACCTTCCGGGTGTATCAGTTAGCTCTGACTGCTGGAACCCGGGACCACATCTGGGTGCCTTAAACAACAGGAATTCTTTTTTTTTACAGTCTTGGAGGCTGACGTCTGAGATCAGAGTGGCAACAGGGTTGGTGACCTCATTTTACCTTCATGACCTCTTCAAAGTCCCTGTGTCCAAATATAGTCACATCTGGAGGTAGTAAGGATTGGGGCTTCCACATAGGGATTTTGTGGGGGACGCATCAGTCTGCGTTAACTCACTTCCTGTCCACAGCATGGGCTCTCTAAGTCAGTGTGTCTCTGAGTGCGGACCCCGAGCCTCTTCGTGAGAATGCAGGTTCCCAGGCCCACACCAGGCTTAAGTCAGAGCTTCTGTGTGTGGCCAGGGGGTGTGGCAAGCCCACCCCGCAGTCAGAGAGCCTTAGCAGGAAGCCTGTTGCTTGTGTCTCCTTTGTAGCTCTGGCCTCTCCCCAATTCTCTGTGTCTTGCCGTCTTGACTTCTTCCTCATCCCACCTCTCCCTCCGTCTCGTGGCCTTCCATCTGCTCTCCCAGCTGCAGGAGCGGTTTCTCTAAGCCTCGGAAGTGACCGCACCCTCGTACTGCATGGGGGCCTTGCCAACGGCCTGCAGAGTGCGGGGCAAGCTCTAGGACAGCCTGGACTCTCCTGCCTGCCCCCAGGTGCCCCCGGCCCAGCTGCAGGGTGCTGGCTGCCTGTTACTCAACACGTCCGCCACTCCTGCCTCCTGAGCCCACAGGCGCCCTTCCTGTCACCCGAGCGCCCTCTCCTTCCTCACCTCACCACCTACAGGTCGTCACCCCTCCTCCTGCATTTCCTCCTGTCTCCCCGGGGAGCTCGGAGTTCTGCAGGCACAGGGTTGACTCCTTTCTTCATGTCCCTTGTCCCACAGGGCACCGTTTCTGAACCCGGGAGACACTCAGGAAACCTTGCTGGTGGAACGGTGGCAGCAGCGAGGTTTTCCAGGGCAGGAACTCCCTCCCAGGAGCTTTTCCGCAGCCAAGTGCTGGCTGGCGGTGGAGCTGTGCTGAAGTCAGTGTGTGCTTCGGGCCCGGCTGCGCGGTGCCCGGGGTCTAGGGATGGGTGTGAGGCTGTCTGTCCCCCACTGCACGCCCGGCTGTCAGGGGCATCTACCTCTTCCCCCCATGCATCTTTCTCCCTCTCTGGCATGCTGTTTCTAGTCTTTTGTGGATGGGGACATAAACAAGGCGCCATCGACTGCTCGGTGACATTGGCCAATCCTGTGGTGGCCTCAGCTGGGCTTGCTGCCTGTGTGTGGTGAGGGTACCCTTCTTGTCACCCGTTGTCATTTACGAGACAGCCCTGTGTCACCTGTTGATTCAGAGGGAGCACTCCTTATCACTTTTTGTCACTTATGAGCCCCGTGTCACCTGTTTTTGCTTCACAGGGAGCACTCCTTGTCACCCATTGTCACTTATGAGCCTTGTGTCACTTGTTGCTTCAGAGGGAGTGCTCCTTGTCACCCGTTGTCATGTGTACTCACTAAGTACACATGAGTGTGTACTTCTCCCTTCCTACTTTTGGGGATGATGACAGGACATTGGCTTCAGAGGGGAAGTACCTTGACCTGGCTGAGGCCACGTCCAGAGCCTGACTGCTCTCTCCACCCACCCATGGTCCCGTCGGCTTCTTCCCCCTCCTTCTCAGTCTGATCTGAGCATTTACCATTTCCTTCCATTTAAGCTTCATTTGAGTTGCATCATGATGTTCTCCTTTTTTCAAAGTTCCCTCTGCCCACAGGTTTCCATTTTCTCTAGAACTCTCCTCCTTCCTCTCTAGCCCCTGGCCCACCCCTCTGCGGTTCTCGGGAAGCCCCTCGGTGCCCCCTGCCCCTTATCTAGACTAGCTTCTGCCCAGGGTGGGCAAGGCAGGGTGGGAGGTGGGGGGTAGCCATGCAGGGAAGGAGTGAAGCGGGCCCCTGTACTCCCTAGCCAGGCTGCAGGCTTGGAGGAAAATAAGAGTCAGATGCTTGTTAAAACTGTGAGGACAACTTTATTCGAGGCAAATGCAGTCGGGGTTGACCTTTTCAGTAGAGGTGAGATCAGCTCAACTCCTAATGCAGCAAGGAAGGGACAGAGCTGGCAAGTGGAGTGGGCTGGGGGTGGAAAGTGGCTGCGAGAAGACATCACAGGTAGGGATTCTTGCCAAAGGCAGTGGGGACTTTGATGTCAAAGGTGGGGATGAGGACCGATTGGATCTCAAGGGTGGTCAGATGTGAAGGGTGGGGATTCTCACTAAACTGACTAAGCAGGATTCTTGCTGAGACTGGGCCAGGCAGGCTGAAGACAGGAGGCAGAAAGAGGGCTCAGAGGAGCCTGAATGAAGTTTGATCTTGGGGTGAGGGGTGAAGGGGGAGGGGTGGGGTGGGTCTTTGTTGGGGCTCTGTGGGAGATTTCAGGGCTCACTGGATGTGCGGGGCACAGTGGGCCCTGCCTGAGCCCCATGATGCCTGGACACTGTCACCAGGGGCCTGTCCTGTTGCCGATCTCTGCACTTGGTCTTTAATCAGCCTCTTGAGCACTGTAAATTCTAGACAAAGATTCTTCTCTTTTTAAAGTTTACTAATTTCCCTATGATAAAAGTAATGCATTTTCACAGGAGAGATTTGGGAAATTACCAAGGAGTGTGAATCAGGTGGTCACAGTGAATTGTGGACGTTTGTGTCTGTTTTGGGGAACTGGTCTATTTCTCCATCTGACCCCTGCTGTCTGTTGGAGGTCAAGGAGCCAGCTTGGCCTCACAACCTCCTCCTCTCAGCAAAGTTAGAAGGCCATGCCCTCTAGGGATGGGCGGGCTGCAGCCTCCTGGCACCTCCCGAGGTCCTGCTGGCAGATGCATCTCCACCTGGCCTAAGCTAGCCTCCTGTTGCCCAGCACCTTCTCTTCTCACGTGGGCAGCTGCGTTCCCATGCAAACCTTCCTGGAATTCCTTTGTGCTCTCAGAGCTGGTGTGTTTTGGGGTTCAGCTGTGGCCATTTTGGCTTTGAGTTTGATTTGATTTTTAGAGAAAGTTTTTATTTCTTTACCCAAAGATTCTGTGTCTCTTCAGTAAAACTGGAAAACACAGAAAAACAGAGAAAGAAAATTCCCCCATAACTAACCTCCCCACCTCCCTATAACTTTTATTAGCATTCTGAGCTATACCCCTCCAGACTCATATCTGCCTCTCCAGAGGTATGCATAAAGTCTAGAAACACAGGCGAAGAGCCCTAATGCCATCAAAAACATCAACCTGTAAAGGAATAAAATGATGTCATCTGTGTCCAGATTTTATAAGTGCTTTGTAGATATGTGTAACAGAAATGTGGGTATGTTTTAGCAAAAATAAGACCATATTTTTGTTTTATTTTGATTGATTGTACTATAAAGGCCAGTAGAGCATTACAGAGCCAGCCCAAGCCCATCTCTCCTCTTCTCCACTCTTTTCTTTCCCTAGTGACCAATGAGCCACTCCGTGGAGGGAAGTGGGGATCATATTTGTGCACGTTTTATGCTCTTGTCACACTTGTGTGTAGCCTTAAACGAAACATTAGTTTTTATGTGTTAGAAATACTCATAAATGGTGGCCCAGGCATGGTGGCTCATGCCTGTAATCCCAGCTCTTTGGGAGGCTGAGGCAGGAGGATCGCTTGAGGTCCAGAATTCAAGACCAGCCTGGGCAACATAGCAAGACCCTGTTTTTTGTTTTTTTCTTTTAAACGAAACAAAACAAAACAAAACCAACAACAATTAGGTGGGTGCAGCATCATGTACCTGTGATCCCAGCTCTTCAGGAGGCTGAGGTGGGAGGCTCTCCTGAGCCCAGGAGTTTGAGGTGATAGTGAGCTGTGGTCACACCACTGTACTCCAGCCTGGATGATAGAGTGAGACTTTGTCTCTAAAAATAAAGAAAAGAAAACAGAAAGAAATATTCATAAATGGTATATATACATCACTTTGTAATTTGTTCTTGACTACTTTGTCAACAATTTTTAAGCTATGTCCACATTGATCCATAGATGTGGTTCGTGGTCTTCTTTTTCCTCCTTTTTGTTAACTGCTGTATAGTGTTCCATTGACTTTTTTTTTTTTTTTGAGGCAGGGTCTCGCTCCGTTACCCAGGCTGGAGTGCAGTGGCATGATCTCGGCTCACTGCAACCTCCACTTCCCAGGCTCAAACGATCTTCCCACCTCAGCCTCCCGAGTAGCTAGGACTACAGGTACATGCCACCATGCCTGGCTAATTTTTGTATTTTTTATAGAGTCAGGGTTTTGCCAGGTTGCCCAGGCTGGTCTCAAACTCCTGAGTGCAAGTGATCCACCCGCCTTGGCCTCCCAAACTGCTGGGATTACAGGCATGAGCCATTGTGCCTGCCCCCGTTGTCTTAATAAGCCATCGTTTCTCTAGTTATACACAGTTAGGTCCTTCCGTTTTTCCACTGTTATAAAGAGTGCCATAATGAATGCTGATCCTCCTTGAGTGCTGTGGAAGGAAGCCTCTAAGATGCCGCCACTGGTCCCCACATCCTGGTCTTCACACCCCTGTGTAATCCCTTCCCTCAGGTGTGGGCTGGGCTTAACCGACTTGATTCTAACAAATAGAACACAGCAGGAGGGATGGGACATCGCTTCTGACATCGGGTTATAAAAAGACTGCAGCTGCCAGCTTGGGTGTTCTCTGTTGCCTTCTTGGATTGCCAGCCCTGGAGGGAGCCAGATGCCATGTCTCAGGGCAGTCCTGTGGAGAGGCAGGCCTATATGACGAGGGACCGAGGTCTGCCAACAACCGTGTGAGTGAGCTTGGAAGCAGGTCTCCACTCGCTCCCCACTCCCAGCTGAGCCTTCAGATGAGACTGCTGCCCTGAAAACAGCCAAGGGGAACCTCATGAGAGACCTTGAGCCAGATTCCCAGCACAGAGAAATAGTGAGATAATGTTTGTTGTTTTAGGCTGCTGACTTTTGGGGGGTCGTTTGTTACATGGCAATAGATAACCAATACGAGTACATCCTGAGAATTCCTTAGAGATCTAGAATATTTAGCAATGTAATTGCCAGGTGCTATGGTATTCTCACTCAACAGTACTGTTTATTACTAAATTCATCTCCAAGGCGTTTGTGGCAGTTTCACTCCCCTCTACAAGGGTCAGTGAGCTCCTTTTCCTCATATCTCTCTGGCACTTGTGTTGTCAGACTTTAACATCTGAACACTCTGATGGGTGTAAAATAGTATCTCATGATTATTTGAATTTGTACTTCCCTAAGTTCTAGTGAGGTTGGACATATTTTCAGTATATTATTGTCCTTTCTGCTTTCCTCTGCTGTAAATTAATTGCATGTTCATATCCTCTGCTGTAAATTAATTGCATGTTCGTACCTCTGGTGTAAATTAATTGTATGTTTGTATCCTCTGCTGTAAATTAATTGCATGTTCATATCCTTTGTCCAGTCTCTTTTTGGGTGGATTATCTTTTTTCAGTGATTTGTAGATTTTCTTTTTCTCATTCTAGAGACTAATCCTTTGTCAGTTCGTGCTATTTTATACTCTGCTTTTTTCAGTTAGCAGCGTATTGAGAATGTTCTTTTATACCAATGTATGCATCATTTTATTGGCATTCCATTGTGGAGATTGGTCATTTATTTATTTAGGTGGACGTGTAGGTTGTTTGTACTTTTGCATCAGTAGGAACATGACTGTGTGTCAGTCAGCTGGGCTATGCTCTGGTACTAATGACCCTCCAAATCTTAGTGGTTTGCAGCAATAAGGAGTTCTTTGTCCCTCAAGTGACATGACCGTCACCTGTTGATTGTGGCTCTGCTCTATGACATTGTCCCTCAGGGAGCCAGGCTTTCAGGGAGTCTCAGGGAGTCCCATCTGAGACATTGCTGGTCTCATGGCAGAGGGAAAAAAGATGGTGGAACAACATAATTCTATTTCTGTTTTTCTTCTTTAGAGACAGGATATTGCTCTGGCACCCAGGTCGCAGTGCTCTGGTGCTATCATAGCTCACTGCAGCCCTGGAATCATGGGCACAAGTGATCCTCCTGCCTCAGCTTCCCAAGTAGCTGAGACTACAGGTGTGCACCACCATACCTGGGTAATTTTTACTTTTTATATTTTTCATAGAGGTGGGGGTCTTGCCATGTTGCCCAGGCTGGTCTTGAACTCCTGGCCTCAAGTGTTCTTCCCACGACAGCCTCCCAAAGTGCTGAGATTACAGGTGTGAGCCACTGGACCCGGCAGGAACAATATACCTCTTAAAGCTTCTGCTCAGACATGGGAATGGCATGTGCTGCCTGTCAGTTCCCCTCACACTGCATTGGCTGAAGGAAACCCTGGGACCCAACCAATGTCAGCAGGGTTGGAAGTAGACCCCTCCCATAGGGAGGCCAGGGAGGGAGGATTTAGAGCCAAGACCACTCACCACATGCTGCGATGAACAGTTGCCTCCCGCTCCGTTCGTGTCTTTGTGCCTCCTCATGCAATCTTACAAGTAGAATTGCTGCATTAGGAATATGCATATTTGTGAAGTATTTACTATTTATTATGTCGGCTAGGTTTTAACTGTCACTGCATTTGCTGTGAATTATAGGAAATTATTCATCCTGATGACCATTTTAAAAGGAAGAACAATATTATTCGGTAGAAATACCCCCCGGCCCCCTAGTTGCCCACCCTGACCATAACAGCGTATCTAGCTTGGTGGTTTTCAAATTTCTTCCATGTTTTCTGTACTCCTCACAGCCTCCCTGTGGGGTTGCAGGCGTTTCTCCACTCCTCCACTGACGAGGTGCCTGAGACTCAGAGAGGCTGAGAAATGTGCTCCGGGCTGCACAGCTGGCTATGAGGCGAGACCTTGGCCCTGCTCTGTTCTGGGCTCTTTCTCCTCCACTCTGGCCTTTGGAGGCTGTGGCTAAGACCCTCCCGCAGGCCCTTCTTTCCCACCCTTCCCTCCCTGCTCTTGTGCCCCATTTTTCACTGTGCTCAGTGGCTGGCTTCTCAGTCCCCCAGGAGGTACAGGCTGGTCCTGAAGAAGGATCTCTGTCCGTGTTCCTGGCAGCACCTCCGAGCCTGCCCTCTGAGGATGGGTCGGCCATGGCTGTGCCGGCTTAGTGTGTATTTAGGTATCACTGACTATCATTGGACTTGGGGAGGGGATTTACTATTTTTAGAGAAAGTCAGGGGAGCTCCATAAATCCTGTTAGTCAACAGAACTGCAGAGAGGTGGCTGTTTATGAAGGAGGGTGACTTTTTTAGAAGTGGCGCATTTAGAAGACCACATATTGTATCATTCTGTGTACATGAGCTGTGCAGAATAGGCAGTTCTAAAGAGACAGAAAATAGATTCGTGATTGCAGGGAGTGGGGAGGAGGGATGGGGAGCGACTCCAAGGGGCACAGGGTTTCTTCCGGGGGTAATGAAAGTGTTCTGGAATTAGATAGTGGTGATGGTTGTAGGACCTGGTGAATAAACCGAAAACCACTGAATCGTACCCCTTAAAAACACCCCAAGCAAACTGACAAATTATTGGGAGACAACACAAGAGAATGGGGTGTGAACTTTGGATCAGGGAGGCCTGGATATCAGCTGTGTGGTGTTCAGATAGATTGTGTAACCTCTTTGAGTCTCAGTCTTCCCATCTGTAGAGTGGGGATCATTGCTACTTCGTAGGGTTGGCATGAGACTCAGTGAGATGAAGTTTGTGGGTCACTTGGCTGGGGCAGGTGTCACGGAACGGGAGCTGTGATTGTTCAGCCACCTACTCTGTGCCCAGTACTGTGTTGGCGACCAGATATGTATGAGGTGAGTAAGCCACAGTCCTGAGTTACAGGGCAGACCCCACATGTACCTGGAGTCAGCTTCTCAGGACCCCTCGACACCACGTGCATGGAGGGTGCGGGTCGGAGAGCTCACCCCCATGGATTCCATAGAGCTTTGAGGCGTATCCACAAAGTGTCCAGGAAAGGTGGCGTCGTCTCCACTTGATAGAGGAGAAAGCAGAGATGGAGGCAGCCAGAAGCATGGTGCAATAGTGGAGTTTGGTCATTAATTTGATAATCGCATGGAATGCAAGCTAATGTTTATTGAGTACTTACTGCATGCCCGCTACTGTAACTAAGTGCTTTACTCCTGTTATCTCATTTAATTCTCAAAGCAGCTCTGTGGCACTGAGGTGGCTGGAGATGGAGGGATGTGTGGCTGCCATGTGTTTGCCAGGAAGCAGCGGGATGGGAGTGAGGGCACAGACAAGACACATATGCCAGGACTTGGGTGCACAAAGCTGAGGAACGGGTGCCCGGCATTCATTAGACTCATCTCTCTGTTTTATTTATATTTGAAAAAAAATCTTTTTTGTGATAGGGTCTTGCTGTGTCACCCCGACTGGAGGACAGTGGTACGATCTCGGCTCACTGCAGCCTCCACCTCCCGGGTTCAAGTGGATCTCCTGCTTCAGCCTCTAGAGTAGCTGGGATTACAGGTGGGCGCCACCATGCCCACCTATTTCTTTTTTGAAACAGAGTCTTGCTCCGTCACCCAGGCTGGAGTGCAGTGGTGTGATCTCGTCTCACTGCAACCTCCGCCTCCTGGGTTTAAGCAGTTCTGTGCCTCAGCCTCCCCAGTAGCTGGGATTACAGGCATGTGCCACCACGCCCGGCCAATTTTTGTATTTTTAGTAGAGATGGTGTTTCACGTGCCTGGCTGATTTTTTTGTATTTTTAGTAGAGATAGAGTTTCACTATGTTGGCCAGGCTGGTCTTCGACTCCTGACCTCAAGTGATCTGCCCGCCTTGGCCTCCCAAAGTGCTGGGATTACAGGCATGAGCCACTGCGCCCAGCCATATTTGAACTTTTTTACAGTGAAAAGTTTCAAAACCAACAATCCTATGAGGTAGGTCCTCTTATTTGTGCTTTACAGATGGGGAAATTGAGGCATAGCGCATGCAAGATTACACAGCAAGATTCGGAGATAACTCGCCACGCTCATACTCAGCAGGATGTAGGAACAGGGCTGGTGAAACAGAGGTCCCGGGTCGTGGGCCTCCTGGGGTTCCTGTGCATTGAGGCCTGAGCGCCTGCATGCGCCCAGCGGAGTCGGCACTCTCCCTCTGGGCCTACTGGGCATCACAGGTGTGTATGTGAGGGGTTGGGGGAGGGGATTCTTGGTTAATCTGGGCTTCATGACATTGGGATGGAATTCTTTCATTTGGTTTTGTTGATCTGGTCAAATCTGTGGTCCTGTGATATCACCTTGCTTCTCATAGTGTGAGCCTTGAAAACTTGGACTCAATGGTGGGGTGTGCCTGCACCGCCTTCCCCGCATCCCTGCCTCGGCTCCTCCCCACAACAAAGCGGAAGGAAGGAAGACATAGACCCAAGAGTGCACTTCAGCCCCTCAACCAGCTGTGTGGCTTTGGAGAAGCAGCTTAACCTTTCTGATCCCAGTTTCCTTTCTTGAACAGGAAAGATATTAATGCTTCCTTCATTGATTACTGGAACTTCTTGGTTTGTAGGGTCTAGGCTGCTCTCTAACCATGTAAGACGAAGCCACAGTATTGCAGGGCCTGTTGCTAAGAACTGTGCCATTATCTTGATAAACATGTTTTCCAGGGACTGGTGGTGGAATGTTGTAGTTATTAATGTGCCTTTAATGTTGGATGACTCAGAATATTCCTCAGATAGTAGAAGAGGCAGCTTTGAGAGGTCCTCTGTAGGAAGGCACAGGAACATCCCCGGGTGGGGGGCTGTCATACCTGTTGGCACCATGGGGATGCAGGCTCAGAGGGGACTGAACTTTCCAGGGCCACGCAGTCTGTAAGCGGCAGAGCTGGAATGCAGCCCCAAGCTTGCTGCTCTCAAAGCTTTGCTCTCAAACTCACTTCAGATGCCAAGGCTTCCTTTCAGATTGAGTCTTATCCCTAAGCACTGTTGGAGAAGAAAGTCTCCAGGCTGCAGGGCCCCGCAGTTCCCCCATATCCCTGCCCTTCCAGCCAGCCCACGCCTGGGGCCTGTCCTCCCCTGTTGCTGAATCCCTGTCCTGTTACTGCCCTCTGGGTAAGACAACGCTCTTATAATCATACCTCATGCCGAGTTCATGCAATTAATTTTCAGACTCCTCTTCTTTGGGTTAAATTATTTCACTTTTTTTCCTTCCTCATAGAACATCTGTTATAAGTTCTACATACTATATTGGATGTGTAATAAAATCAGAATAAATTACATGTGATGGCCACTGAACTAACCTCCCTTCATGTGTCTGGAGGCAGGTTTTCAGTGGAGTTATGCTTTAAATTGGCTGTCCTGGGCAATTTTTCTTAAAGCCTAGGTTGGCTACTCAAGGGTCTAGATTTATAATAGAAACTGTCGACCGGGATGCAGTGGCTCACGCCTGTAATCCTAGCACTTTTGGAGGCTGAGGTGGGTGGATCACTTGAGCCCAGGAGTACGAGACCAGCCTGAGCAACAGGGTGAAACCCTATCTCTACAAAAAATACAAAAATTAGCCAGGCATGGTGGTGCGTGCCTGTATTTGGGAGGCTGAAGTGGGAGGATCACCTGAGCCTAGGAGGTGGAGGCTGCAGTGAGTCATCATCACAGCCTGGGCAACAGAACAAGACCTTATCTTAAAAGCAGCAGCAACAACAACAACAGCAACAACAACAAGAAATTGTGGCACAAATGTATGCATGGAGGTGCCGAGGGACTTCTCTATAGTTAGGCTCAGGAATGACCAATGGGTGGGGGCTTTGGGGGAAGAGACGGGGGTCTTGAAGCAGAAACTCTCCCCTCAACACAGGAAAGCTGCTGAAGGACCTCAGAAACCTAAACATGAGCCGTGGGCTTTTCTGAAGTGGGGAGGGGATTCCCTCCTGCCTAGGTTATGTTGCAAGACTGCCTGAGAGAGGGTGGGAGGGGGCAGGAGAGCAGGCATTGGCTGGGTCCAGAGCTTCCCAAGAGATGTGACTGTCTTAAAAGCAATACCTTCCTGATTACCATGGGAGAAATTCAGATGTTTTCAAAAGATCTACAAGTTCAGGGTTGAAGAAGTTCTTTATTTCAAAGTTTCTCTGGGCTGGGCTTGCTGGCTCACACCTGTAATCCCAGCACTTTAGGAGGCTAAAGTGGGAGGATCACTTGAGGATTGCTTTGAGGCCAACCTGGGCAACATAGTGAGACTCTGTCTCTAGATAAAGTTAAAAAAAAAAAAAAAAAAGCCAGATATAGTGGTGTGCTCCTGTAGTCCCAGCTACTTGGGAGGCTGAGTTGGAAGGATCACTTGAGCCCAGGAGGTGGAGGCTGCAGTGAGCTCTGACTGTGCCACTGCACTCCAGCCCAGTGACAGAGTGAGACCCTGTCTCTGAAATAAGTAAAAATAAAAAAAATAAAGCTTTGCTCCCCGTTTCACTTAGATGGAGAGTTTGTGAGATTTGAGACAGATTTTTCCTTGCTGAGTGGTCATCATTAACCTGTTGAATGAGCAACAGGCCGAGGTGGGGACCTTGCCTTGCACGCCTCCAGGGGCACACTGTATTCTTTGCGGCAGTGTCCCTGGAATGCCACAGCCCTGCCTTCTGTGTGAGGCCAGCCAGTCTGGGTCCTGGGATATAGCCACATGTGCAGTCCATGCCTCCAGCACGCAGCCTGAAGGGGGAGGCGTGCAGAAACAACAGAGCTCCAAGGAGAACTGACCAGCCCAGCCTGGGGGAAGGTGGGAGGGGCCTGCCAGGGAAGGGGGGCCCATGGTGGACTTTGCAGGATACCAGACTTTTGGCAGGGGAGGAAACTGGGGTGAAAGCATTCCAGGCCTAGGGAACAGCATGTGCAGAGGTGCTGGTGGAGGAACCCTGTGTGTTCGCTCTGTGCACTGAGCTCCCGCTCATGACTCTCATTCTTTCTCGTTGAGTTTTGTTTTGTCACCCAGCCGGCCTTCTGTGCAAAGAGAGGCACAATCTGTTCCCGGCTGGGCTGGCCGCCCTCCGGTAGCTATGCAGGATGTTCTGGCCGGCCTCTGAGGATTCTCTTCGTCTGTCCATCTCAGGGCTGGAGACCAAAGCTATGGCCTGTGGGTGGCAGTTGGTACCTCTCCCCGCTGCATTCCCCCGGCCCCTTTTTGGACAGGATGATGCTCCCTGGGGCCTGGCTTTGCAGATGGCCAGTCCTGGGTTTGAAGCTTCTGTCTTCTGTGTGGGATATCAGTGCCCCACCGACTATTGCAAGTTTTAAACTCGACGTGCCTACGGATGTGTGTATAGAGTCGGGGTCCTCCCCTAGCTCGAGGCCCTGTGCGTTTCCGAGTGGGCCTGCAGCTCTGATGTGCAGTGGGTGTGCACTGGCAAGGAGTGCGCTGTGACGATATTAAAATAACTTCCATGGCGGTTGGTGAACAGCCCCATTTCCCCTCTCCCAAGACCCTGGACCTCTAGCACACCATGGAGGCCTGCCCTGTCCCCGTAAAACACACCATGTTCAAATTACTTACCTCCTCTTCCCCTGCCACTCTTCTGAGAAGGCTGATCTCAATCCTCGGAGTAGTGACTCTCTTCTAGGAGCAAGAGGATACTAATTCTCACTAGCATGTGAAGGACTGATAGCACGATATCGCCCTCCAGGACTCCCCGGTGGGAGGTGGGTGTTTGCAGGCAGGTGAGCCAGCCTGGTTTGCCCACAGACTTCCATGCAAGTGATTCCTGCTGTTCCCTGGGTCTTCCTTTCTTTTGCTTCTGAACTTGGAGGTTACTTGAAGTCTGGAGGATTTTTAGGGTGGGCATGGCTTCAGGTGGGACCTCTGCTGTATGGGTTTGCAAGCTGCCACTGCTTTGATTGCAGACACTGGACTGACCGTGGCCAATGCCAAGTCCAAGAGAACGGGCTGGAACCAGGCTAAATTTTAAGACCAGAAACAAAACCCATGCTTGCGAAGGGACTTTTAGATCAGTGGCAGATGGCATAGAAAGTCTTTCTGCTGTTCTCTTGTGCTGGGCATGGCTCAGGGCCGAGGGGAGACAGGAGAGATGAGGGCAGAAAGAGAAGAGGGGGCAGGCCGCAGGGCTGAACACATGGCCCATGGCTGTGCTCTTCCCAAGCAAGCAGTTCTGGAGTGAGGCTCGGGCCTCCATGCCTCCTGGTAGGCTCCACCTCTCGGGGTATAGAGAACATTGGCTTCAGACCCAGCAGGGGCACCGGCGGCTGTGTGGTGCATCTTGCACAGAGCTGTTGCTTCTAACTGGGTTATTGAGCTGTTGAAGGAGCAGGGATGAAGACTTCCTTATACAAAACATGAAAAAGCCAGAACAAGCCAAGCAGATGGTTGAGGACTGCAGTGAACTCATTAACCCTGCAGCTTTGATCTCAAAGACTCCGCCACTCCTGTCTCCGAGGACCCTGGGGACGTGGTCTTTGATGCTTGCTGTCCCCATAGGCATCACCTCAACCAGCGTCTGTGCGGGGTGTGCAGCGGCCCTGAGCCAAGGATTAATTATGTAACAAGCCCAGATCCCAGCCCTGCCTGAGCGGGCCAT
Source organism: Colobus angolensis palliatus (assembly GCF_000951035.1). Lineage (NCBI taxonomy): Eukaryota > Metazoa > Chordata > Mammalia > Primates > Cercopithecidae > Colobus > Colobus angolensis. Next base: position 3,265,807 of record NW_012118821.1, on the reverse strand, counting down.
GTGCCAGCAAGGGGGGCCCCCGAAGTGCCGCTAGGTGCCTTGGGATTAGCATAAGGCCCGTTTATCCAGGAAGCCAGAACCAGTGCACATCTGTTAAGCGCATGCACTGAGCGGTGATTCTCTAGTTGTGTAGTGATTGTCTTTATGGAACTCCAGAATAGCTTCTTAGATATCACTCTTCAGGCCCTGAAATGGAGCCCTGTGCAAAGAAATGAAGAAAAGCTATCGGCGCATCTGCAGCCACTATTATACCATCTGGCAGCTCAGAAATATTTTATAATCAAATGAGTAAGATGGGTGTCCCACACTCCACAGTACTCTGCTCCCCCTTCCCTTCCTCCCAGGACTCGCTCTGTCTCTATCTGTTTCTCTGTGTCTGTCGGTCCGTTTGTCTGTCTCTATGTGTCTGTTTCTCTCTCTGTCTTTCTGTGTGTGTCTCTCTGTGCCTGACTTTCTGTCTCTTTCTGTTTCTCTCTATGTGTCTGTCTCTGTCTCTGTCTTTCTGTGTGTGTCTCTCTGTGCCTGACTTTCTGTCTCTTTCTGTTTCTCTCTATGTGTCTGTCTCTGTCTCTGTCTTTCTGTGTGTGTCTCTCTCTGTGTCTGTCTGTCTTGCTCTCTCTGTTTCAACCTCTTTATCTCTGTGCCTGCCTCTCTGTCTCTTTCTCTCTGTCTCTCTGTATGTGTCTCTCTCTCTGTATTTGGGACAGACTAGAGGAAACTTTTTCCCAGGAGTGAAGCTACTGTACTCTGCATTTTTGCCACTTGCTAGCTGGGTGACCTTGGGCGGCTCTCAAGTTCTCTTATCGTGGGTTTCTTCATTTGTAAAATGGAAGCACTACCTCACAGTGCTGTTGTGTGGACCAGGATGAGGTGAATGTGTCCTACCACGGTACTGTTTATTATTTGTCTTAGAAAAACTTTTTTTTTTTTTTTTTTTAAGACAGGGTCTCACTGTCACCCAGGCTGGAGTGGTGGTACAATCTTGGCCCACTGCAACCTTGATTTCCCAGGCCCAAGCGGTCCTCCCACCTCAGCCTCCCAAGAAGCTGGGACCACAGGTGCGAGCCACCACACCCAGCTAATTTTTGTATTTTTTTGTAGAGACAGGGTCTTGCTATGCTGCCTGGGCTGGTCTCGAACTCTTGGGCTTGAGCGATCCTCCCACTTCAGCCTCCCAAAGTGCTGGGATTATAGACATGAGCCACTGCACCCATCCAGAAAAACTTTTAAAAATTTTGTGTTTTAGCTTTTTCTGAATATAAATGTGATACATGCATGTTTACTGTAGAACAGAAAATACAAAGAAACTAGAAAACGATTACTATTTATGACGCCCGTCCCCCACCACAAAAAGGGCAAGGACTGCGAACATTTTGCCGCATTTTGAAAGCTTTCCTAAGTCGCACAAGCACACAGATGGTCTGTTGATCCAAACCAGGAAGAATAATTGTGGGAATAAATGGAAGTGTGAGTGTGTGGGTGTGTCTGAGTGTGTGCCCCGGGGGTGTGTGTGTCTGTGTATATGTGAGAGAGAGAGAGCCAGGCTGTGTGTGTGTGTGTTTATGCAAACACGTATGTGCAATGCCTTGGGGTCCTCAGATCCCCCTTGGTCCATCGGGCTGGCGGCCTCCCAGAAGGACACTAGCCCAGCTGTACTCGTGTCCTTTGAGAGGGGGTGAGGGGGAGAAAGTTGGGGAACAGTGACTGCTGATGTGGGGGTTGTGGGGGCCATGGGGAGCCTCCTGGTGTTCTGTCTCAAGAGGCTCTGGGGATATGGTGGGAGAAGCCCTCATGCCAGAACTGGGAGGGGATGGAATGGGACTGACCCCATGACAGCCCACATGCCTCATTCAGGGCTTGGCTGTGGAGTCTCCGAAGAGGCGCTCCCTCATCCTCAAATGTTAACTTTGTCTGTCTGGCCCCAGTCCCCTCTGTGGCTTTTTTCTCTTTGAATTGGGAGGCAGTTCTGTCTTGTAGAGATGTTTAACCCTCTAGGTCTCCTTGCAGGCATTTGTGTCCTGAGCCAGTCAGGGTGTAAATGGTCCATTAAAAGTGCTGTCCGGTTGGCATAACCGGTCTACCAGGCTGAGACCCACAGACCCAGGATTGGCATTTATTTGTGGGTATGATGTGCAGGGAGAGTGTTTCCGGTAGCAGGCGTTGGCATCAGCAAACAGAATGAAATGTACCGTGTTTTCACTATGATAGTGTAAAAATGAGACTGCGAAAGCTTCTCACTTCTCTCCCCTTCCTCCCCTTCCTTCTCCATGTCTTTGTGCTCCTCCACCTCTCCCTCTGCAACGCAGACAGGCATTGACTCGCTCCCCCTACCTTCCTCCTTCTCTCTGCTTCTCATTGGGGTCAGGACCACCCTTGAGGATGTTAGATTTTAGACATTTGTTCCTCTTGTCACCCCCATCACCCCACCCACCCACCCAGATTAGTTTCTAAGGGATTTATATTTGCTTGCAGAGTGGGGCAAACTGTTTTCATCCTCAGGGGAGCAGAGTGCTCATAGATGAGTTTGGCATTACTGGGATTCACTTTCAGAAGCCTCTAAAGCACCCCACACGCCCCCGCACGTGCTGGAGTTCAGCCCGACACACAGGCTGGCCTCAGTGAGAGGGAGTGTCCGCCTCCCTGGTGTCCGTGACCCATACGGTGGGCGCCTGTTCTTTAGAACAACTTGCTCCTTCTGTCGTTGTCTTGGTCACCCAGCCCTGGGCCCACCCTTTTCTGAGCACATGGTCCCCACCAGGCAGAGCCCTGTCTCAGAGTCTCATGGGGAGTGGGGCCTTCAGGGAAGGCCCGTGAGCTGGGGCCGACCTGGCTCACAGCAATTTCATGATGGTATAAAATGTACCCCCCAGCGCCTGATCATGGTCGCTATGTCCAAGTTCCAGCCCCAGGTGTGGACCACGGTGGGGCAAAGGTGGGGGATGGGGAGGAGGAAAGAGGTTTAAAATGGCCACACCCACCACTTCTTCAGAAATGCCTCCTGCCACCCTGGGGTCCGAGGAGCTGATCTGTGGGTGTCTGTCCCCAGCACCCACCCTGCTCTTCCTTCAGACCCAGCTCCGGCTGTCTGGGCCTTTCTGGCGCTGTTCCTCACAGGCTTAAACACCTCCGGCAGCAGCCTTTCCCATGGCACTGTGTCTGCAGGGCGGGGTTGGGCATTTTCTGAGGCCTCCTGTGTTTCGCTGGTATCCAGTATGAAGCCTGGCACAGAGCATGGGCCAAATCGGTTTCATGTTTAGCTCCCCAAATCCTTTGTTTCCGTGTCCTCATTAATTCAGACAAGGTTGGGTTTAGCAAACTGTGTCTCCAACATAAGAAAATGCAGCGTGGGAATGGGGGAGGGGAGGAGTGCTGTGGAAGGGCCATTTCAGAAGCCCTGGTTTACAGGAGAAAGATTGGTATCTTGATAAGTCACTCTTAAGCTTGCACTTGTTCATGCTTTAATGCAGTGATTAGATACCTACTGTCAGCCTATATGGTGGGGTTATAAAAGCAAGATCAAGTTCAAGGGGGCAGGGTTTTAGGGGCCGTGAGACAGACTTCTTAATCACTTATTTTGTACACATCAGAGCAGTAACATTGTGTTTCTTTAAAAACACTAGGGGCCAGCCCGGGCACGGTGGCTCACACCTGTAATCCCAGCACTTTGGGGAGGCCAAGGCAGGCAGACCACCTAAGGTCAGGAGTTCAAGACCAGCCTGCCAACATGGTGAAACCCCATCTTTACTAAAAATACAAAAATTAGCTGGGCATGGTGGTACACACCTGTAATCCCAGCTACTCGGGAGGCTGAGGCAGGA
>NW_012118821.1:3258774-3261619 GCF_000951035.1 Colobus angolensis palliatus | reverse complement strand
GGAGGAGCATTTGAGCCCAGGAGTTTGAGGCTGCAATGAGCTCTGATCCTGCCACTGCCTGAGTGACAGAGTGAGACTCTGTTTCAAGAAACAAAACAAAACTCTGGATTCTGGCCTTCTCCTGGGAAATCCGGATTTGTCTGGTATGATGTTCCTTGAACCCATTTAGTCCAGCAGCCCGGCTTTCCAAAAGTATGTCTGCCTCTCACGGTGTCCAGTAGCTTTAACCAAAGAGCTCAGTAAAGGGCCTGTCTGAATTTCTATCACATTCAGGATGAATTTCAGCGTTTTATTAGCTTTTGATTAAAACAGCCAGGCATTTGAGCCTGACGGTCTTACTGTTTTATGTTGTTCCTTTTGCACATTTCCTGCTTGTTTATCTTTGTGGCACAGGGGCATTTTCTTGGCTGCAGTGACAATGCTGGCCACAGCAGTGCAGCATTTCCAAATTTCTTCCCTTTATTAACAGGCAGTAATGGAATCTGAATCTTCAAAAAGAAAATTTACATACTTTTTCTCTACCATAAAAGTCATCCATACTTATTAGAACGTCTCAAATATACTAAGTGGTAAGAAGGAGACAAAAAATAATATTTTGTCACCCCTGCCCAGGTAACCACTCTTCTATTTGAGTGCTTGTAAGAAGCCTGCTTTTCCAGTATTATCTGACCTGGCAGGGAGTTGGGTAATTGAAAAAGATTATTAAAAATTGGATCATAAAAATGATATAGACATATTGAACATTCTATTTTGACATAAAACATTTCATTTTCATGTAAAACATGCATTTATTCCCCCATCTCTTGATATAGGGCCAAGACCTCTCTTAGATTATGGGTCCACTGGCTTCTGTCCTGATATATCTTTTTTGCATTATCCACACTGTTAATGCGTTTTCTGAGATTCTCAGTTTCTGTTTCTGTCAAGTAAAGTAGGAACTAGCACCAAATCCTTGCCAATTTCATATACCGCTGATATTGTACAGTTATTTTGTTCATGCCTAATGGAACAGCCATCTTCCTCCAGACATTCAACTCTGTGAAAACCAACCCCTTTTAATTCCCATTCCGAGGGTTTGCATACAATTTAATTAACTTAGGTAATTACATAAGTACTACTGGTATAAGCAGGTTTGGAAGCAAACATAACTGAGTCTTGGTGGGCTCAGAGTGCATCTGCCCAAAGGGTCCTGCATGCTGTATGCACCCAAAAGGGGACAGAGCATGCCCCGTAGTCTAGGGGCAATTAGGGGAAGCAGCTACTGAAGTCTGCTTTCTTCTGGCCTTTTAAAAATCTATGTCTTTTTTTTTTTTTTTTTTTGAGGCAGGGTCTTGCTCTGTTGCCCAGGCTGGAGTGCAGTGGCATGATCATGGCTCACTGCTTCCTGGGCTCAAGCAATCCTCCTGCCTTGGCCTCCTGAATAGGTGGGACTATAGGTGCATGCCACTGTGCCTGGCTAATTTTTGTATGTTTTGTAGAGACGGGATCTCGCCATATTGCCCTGGCTGGTCTTGAACTCCTGGGCTCAAGCGATCCATCTGCCTCAGCTTCCCAAGTGCTGGTGAGCCACCACACCCGGCCAACATTTAAAACATTTGTGCCTCAAATAATACTGTCCAGAAAGTGAAGAGACAGCTCACAGAATAGGAGAAAATATTTACAAATTGTATAGATTCTAGGCTTGCGTCTAGGATAAATAAAGAACTCTTACAACTCAATAATGAAAGACAACCCAATGAAAAAATGGGCAAAGGACTTGAATAGACATTTCTCCAAAGATATGCAAGTGGCCACGAAGCACACGACAAGATGCTCAACATCATTAGTCATTAGGGAAATGCACGTGAAAACCACAGCGAGATACCCACTAAGACTGCTAGAATCAAAAAGTCCTATAAACTCCAGCATAGACGAGGAAGGGGAGAAGGTGGAACCCTCATATGCAGTTGGTAGAACAAAAATGGTACAGCCTCTTCAGAAAACAGCCTGGCTGTTCCTCAAAAGCTTAAATCTAGAGTTACCATATGACCTAGCAGTTGCCCTCCTAGGCATGTAACAATGAAAGAGAAATGAAAACTTACACCTAAATGTTTACAGCAGCATTATTCTTAGCAGCCAGAAAGTGAAAATGACCAAAATGTCCATCAGCTGATGACTGGATAAACAAAAAGTGGTCTATGCATACAATGGAACATCACTGAGCAGTAAAAGGAATGAAGTATAGATTCCTGCTATAACATGGACCAACCTTGAAAAGATATGCTAAGTGAATGAAGCCAGGCACAAAAGACCACATTTAATACGATTCCATCTATGTGAAATATCCAGAATGGGCAAATCTGTAGAGACAGAAAACAGACTAGTTGTTGCCTGGGGTTGGGACTGGGAGGCTGAGGGGAAATGGGGAGTGGCGGTGAATGGGTATATGGTTTCTTTTGGGGAAGACAAAAATGTTCTGGTCAGGTGCTGTGGCTCATGCTGATAATCCTAGCACTTTGGAAGGCCGAATCAGGAGGATTGCTTGAGCTTGGGAGTTCCAGATCAGGCTGGGCAATGTGGCGAGACCCCCATCTCTACTAAAAATAAAAAAATTAACCAGGTGTGGTGGTGTGCGCCTGTGGTCCCAGCTACTTGGGAGGCTGAGATGGGAGGATCGTTTGAGCCCAGGAGGTTGAGGCTGCAGTGAGCCATGATCGTGCCACTGCACTCCAGCCTGGGCAACAGAGCAAGACCCTGTCTCAAATATAAAATAAACAAACAAATAAAGGGTAAAATTCTCCCTATCTTAAAAAGGGGGCAGTGTTTCTTTATAAAATTGATTGTGTTGGCTGGGCGCGGTGGCTCA